>NC_079411.1:22882576-23248753 GCF_029220125.1 Pseudoliparis swirei
TTGTGTGTCGGCGCTCCACCTCCCCTCCTCCGTCTGGGAGGGAGGGAAAGACAAGGTGACAGAGGGACAAGAGACATAGAGTGCTCACAGTGTGTGTGCGCGTGCAGGTGTGTGTGTGTGTGTGTGTGTGTGTGTGTGTGTGTGTGTGTGTGTGTGAAGGCATGCGACTGAGCATAGAAATTACAGCATGAGAGACTTAGTTGAAAAAATAACAGGGAGACCTTAATGAAGTGACCTTTAATATTCAGTAACTAATAGAGGAGCAGAACCACAGGGGATATCTGGTGAGTGTGTTTGGTGAATGTTTCATACACAGCAGAGACACACACACACACAGAAAGTTTGTATGAGCAGAATATTTACTTTATTTTATTGCTTTTTTTTAGATACAATACAACTCATATTTGACAACTGTATATGTATATTTGTAAGTAAAGATTTGCTTTAAGAGACACACCATAATTAACATGGCAAATAGAATGCTATAAATAACGGACACACGGTGCTTGGCAAAATATAGATTTTCATTTTAAATACCAGCAGGCGCCAGCGCCTACATTTATTTTATAGCTGCAATTAATATGAATTTTTTTGGGGGGCCATTTGGGGGAAAAAGAACACACATCCAGCAGACACGGAGCTCTAAGCCGGACTTATATGGGCTTATGGACGTATTCATGGGATAAACTGATCACGCTTAGTCACTGTAGCTTGTCATTACTTGACAAAGTAATATAAGACTGGATAAGAAAAATATAAATTAAAAAATATAAATATATATGTATATATATATATATGTATAGTTTGCAGTAACGGTCGTAGCATATTTCTTATGATGACTGAATCTTATTTAATTCCCTTTAAAGTTGTGTGTGATCTGTGCAGAACGGCACAGTTATGCTACATGCCAGCATCACAACACAGCAGCTCCTCTCAGTATGCATTTATTTAAGTTCCGCCCCACCATGCAGACAGAATGTTTTTCAAAGGGTCTGTCAAGAGGTTGGAGTATCAGTGACAAAGGATTAATTATTAATGAGGCTGGATTTAAAGGCTTAAGACAACAAACACAAGACTATAATCATACGTATTTAAACATGTGTTTTTGGTTCTTTGATCCCTTCGCTTCTTCATCTTCTCCGCCATGTTCCTTTATCTCCCTCCTTTCTCTTTCTATCGCATGTTGCATCTTTCACCTCCTCCTCCTCCTCCCCCTCCTCACGTGCCCTTCCCCCATAGCTTCCACCATTGCTTCTTCCTCTTGTCGTCCTCCGTCTTGTACTTGAGTCTCCTCAGGGGCTCGGTGGCAGTTCTCATATTGAGGTTGTCGAACTCCTCGTTGAGCATGAAGCTCCTCTCGATGAGCTCCGCCGATTCCTGCCAGTCTCTGAAACAGTCGCAGCCAAAACGACAGATGTCCCGCACAGCATCCGGAGCGACGACGGAGCCGTCGGGACGGAGGACCACCACCGTCGGTACGTCCTTCACCTTAAACTTGGCCCGCAGTTCTCTGACAAGCAGAACAACACACACGTATAGCGATTAACACGGTAAGAAAAACCCATTAAAAAAACGATGCAGACTCTCTGCTTCTCTTCACCTACTTCCTGTATGGATCATCAAAAGCCAAAAACAGAACCTTTTTGTGCAGCTCTTTGAGGAATCTATCCTGCTGAGCCTCCGATTGGTCCAAGCTGGAGAGAGAGGGAGATGGATGGAGATGTGGGAAATGTATGAATGATTAAGAACACTGTGAATGTGGCTCACGTGTGTGCATCAAGGAGATAAAGGGGAAAGAAAAGGTACGGATACCTGATGTAGACGAGTGCGAGCAGTTTGGGGTATTCAATGTACGCGGGATCTTTCAGCCTCTTAAAGAAGTCATTCAGAACAGGCAGGAAGTCCCGGCACCTCTCGCACTCCGCAGATGCGAAGAACAGCATCAAGATGCGGTTTTCCAGGATCCCGACGATCTCTCGCTCTGTGTTGAGTTCATCCTGGTCCCAGTTGTTCTCCACCAGAACCCGGTCTAGGAACAGGTCCACCATGACGGCCCGAGAAGAGTCAAGGCCCTCTGGCGGAGACGGGATGGTGAAATACAAGATGCATAATGTGTGTGTTACCATTTAAATGTGTTATCTTTATCACGCTTCAGTTTCATTGCGTGCACCCCATATGCCGACTGCATCCCGAGGACAAAAGCTACACTGCTGGATATTTTTTAAGAGATCATTTGAGACTTTTGTCGATGCAGCCACAGGAATTTATTTCTTCAGTGATTTCCCAGAATGACTTTCAATATTCCCACAGAGTGTGAAGTCACCGCACTCAGTGGAGATCTATATATGAGTTTGGGAAGAGAGGCAGCAAAAGCACTTTTGGAAAGAGTATGGATTTTTCTTCTTCTTTTCTTGAAATTGTGAATACGCACATTGTGGTCGCATTGTATTGTGGTGCACGTTCTGATTTTAAAGGTATTAAATATTCACGACTAAATGAGACAAACATCGAAGTTTGTAAAAAACATCTGTTGCTTATTAAAAGTTTTGGCATACAATAAATCTGCTTTATCTGTGCTGTGTGGGTGTGGTTGCGTCACATTTGATAGATTTTAGCAGCACAAGAACACATCATGACTCGCTCGTTCAAATACCACTGGCCGCAAACAAAGACATGTTTATACTGGACTGCTTATATTTCTTCTATGTTCATCCAGAACAACAACAACATACTTTTTCCCATAGAACACATCTGTTTTGTTGCAGCTGAAGCCCTTCATGGTTTTTAAGAACAAAAGCAGCTGTTATTATCAGCACATTTAGCAACTAGTGATTCATATCCATAAAAATACATGAAATTGCATTTAAAAGAAGGTTTCTGTCCCTTGGAGAGTAGAGAGGCTTGTAATTGATGAGCGACTGATAACAACATTTTGTTGTTTAATATTTTTTCTTTAAATGCAGAAAAAACATTTATTCATCTCATCATTGTGTCCTAAATTGCCTTCATGTGGACAGTTATTATGGTGGCAACATTTATACAAAGGGACAAAGTACTCAACAGGTTTTCAGATATATAATGAAATCTGGGCACTTGATCAACAGACTATTACGGTTTTAATTGTCTTTTGTTTTTTATTTAATAGAATACTCAATTACTGGTGGATCACTCTGGAGAAATAAAGCATATTGTTTGATTGGTTGAGTTTTTTGTAGCAATAGGAAGAAGGAAAAAACTTGCATTAAACGGAAAGAAAGGTTGAGAAATGTAAACAGCTATTTTAAAAAGGTTTAATATAACTACCTATTTTAATTAAAGGTTCCCTTGTAAAGGACAGTGTGTAGCCTTCTACTCATTCCTCCCTGTCCAAAAACCATGGTAACGCTATTCGTCATGCTCAGAGCCATGACTCCTTATTATATTCACACTATTTTAAGAGCAATGGAAGTCAGACGTTGTTTGGCGAAAGTTTTTGTATGAGGTGGAAAAAAAACGTGCAATATGGTGAAGAGTGTTCAGCATGTAGATATGAATGGCTCGATCCAAGGTAATGAAAACACCACAATGCTTAGTTTCAGGGGATTATACACCGAACAAAACATGCCTATGAATATCATATTATATTTATGCTGATATCTGAAGCTAAACACTGGCCCTTTAAGTGATGCTGCTCATTGACAGACTGATGATCATTTTTGTGTTGCAACCGACTGAAGGACATCCAGTCTATAAAGTATAATATAAAATATATATATATATATATAAAACAACAGCACAGCCAGGATGAATCAGCCCTTTGCGGGATGCTGACTTATGGCTCAGAACAAAAAGTAAATTTAGTATATAGAAGTTCAGGCCTAACCTCTCTAAAATGTGCTTTATCTGACTCGGCTGCAGCCTGTATTTCACTGTGGCAGCAGCAGTCGCTGCAGGCTGTGAATTGACAGCGATAACCTCACAAATTAGATTTGGCTCTCTGGCCATGAGCTGTGCCAGATCTATTTGAGACTACAACTCTCGACGGAAACTTCCAAGCCTGATGTAGGAGAATATGTTTGAAATTGAGCAGCGTTGCATCTTACGTGGAGAAAAAAAAAAGAGGATTTACTGAAAGACTCTAAAAAAGGTCAGATCTTAAATCCTACATTTAGAAAAGTTATTTCACATTAATCCCATCCACTTATTGGAGCTCAGTCGATCACACCTGATATACACTTGCGGCACTGCATTGCTTTGTTAGTTGCCAATTAAATAGACCATCAATCTTGGTATGAACGGTGTCAGCCGCATATATACCACAAGTAATTTACCTCACCTTGAAACTCCTCCACTCCTACAAGAAAGAAATGTGTCCAGTTCCTCCTCGCTTTCAAGCCATTGTTCCTATTTCTTTGATTTTGCTTTATTTCTTCCTTTATCCTGTGAAGTTTGTTCTGTTTTGTGCACCTTTCACTGCCTCCTCGCCCCGTCTTTACCCGGCACTCTGTGGTCTACAGAGAGAGATTACAGATAGCTGGAGGTGTGGCAGTGCTGTAATTCCGGGCCAAATGTTGCTCCTGTGTGTGCGTGTGCGTGTGTGTGTGTGTGTGTAGGTGTGTGTGCGTGTGCGTGCGTGTGTACTGTGGGCTTTTCAAACTCCAGCTCAACAGTAGCAATCTTATTACTTAAAGGGGAGGTGGGAAGCAAGGATGAAGTAAAGGACTAATTGGATCGCAAAAGGAGGACTGACATGCAGGTTAAATGGTGCAAAGAAAGACAGACAGGAGACAAATAAAAAATAATAAAAGATATGTTTTATGTCAGCATCCAAGTGACGCCTCCTAACCGCTGCTAGTTGTAGACTCACTAATTACAGACGTCACTCATTTACCCCTCGGAGCATTTACTGATTCTTTTGCATCCTGTCATCGAGATGATTTGACAGCCAGGATGCGGAGCTTCGAGGAAATGAACCGAGAAGGTCGATAGCTTGAGTTGAGTCTGGTTTAACTCAACGCCCCAGCAGGTCCTACTGTAGAAAAGTGGCTATTGATCTGCAGGGCACAAGCAGAAAATACCTGAGTTAATCTCAGAGAGGGGGGAGTAGAGAGAGAGAGAGAGTAATATAATAGGATTAGTCTGAGTCACAGACGTGTGTCACTACAAACCACACACACACACACATATATATATATATATATAGACAAATGCCCATCAGCCCCAGCGGTTCTTTGTGTTTATATAGAATAGAGTAATACTATTTCTAATTAGCTGAACAGCAGGCTGCCAGTGAAAGCTGTGCTTTAAGCTAAATGTTAACTCGGCATGTTAGCATACTTTAAGCTAAATGCTAACTCGGCATGTTAGCATGCTTTAAGCTAAATGCTCACTAGGCATGCTAATGCCGAGTTAGCATTTAGCTTAAAGCCCAGCTGTGCCCAAGAACAGCGTGACGGTGTTGCAAGTAAAGGGTAATTTCGCCAACTACGATCTCTTTTTCTAGTTCTATGACAACATATTTGTTGCGTCAGGTGTTAACAGTACATTATTATCTGTGTAAATACAGCGAAGGAGGAGGAGTAATGGCGGCCTGTTGCTGCCCAAACTGACCATTATGTACTGGCAGGGAAGGCAAACAGCAGCAGGCATTGATTAAAGAAACGTCCGTGACCCACAATGTGTGTCAGTTATAGTCCAACAAGCTACATCCAGTACAGAAACATCACAACCAATCCTTCTAAAAGTGTTTATTCATTCTTTGGTTGAAAATAAAAGACACGCGTGTTGAAAGAACTAAACATGGAAAGTTACAAAAAATATATATATTCATTTGTTTGTCTGATCATCAAAGAAAATGCAACAACAAGCTGAATTTGTTTAATTAAAAATGCATCTTGAACTATGGGGGAAAAACTGAAACACTAAACCAATATGTAGCTGTTATCAGTGTAAAAAAGGTTTGACGTTAAATTTATAAAAAACACATACGGAAAAGTTATTAATGTAACACTTACAGAAGACAGTCAATAGAAAGCCTTCCCATGTAATCAAGGGATGTGAAGTTGTCCTTTAGAGACGTCTTAGATTTCGGCTAAACTGCAACTGTTTCCAACTCATAATTGTATAAGAAATTTACTCTGGATGACTTTATACATAATATGATTTTGGATACAACTGGGCGAAATACTATTTAAAAACATGTAACTACTATTGGACCAGGCTGTGATCAACGGAGGAGCATCTTCGCCTCATCTCTGAAGAGAAAGATCAAAAAGATGGATATAGAAATATAGAAGGAGAAGCATTAGTCACCTAACCTGTGCCCATCTACTCTTCTCCTGTGTTCTGTTATATTCTCTCCATCTTTTCCATCCTCCTCACCATCACAGCTTTGTTCCATCTCCCTCGTCCTCATCTCGGTCTGTGTCTCGTCTTCATCACAGCTCGTCCCTCGCGCTCCAGTTCTCCAGTTCAGACTGCAGTACGTCAGAGTTCTGGGCCTCGAAGCTCAGCTCTCCCTGCTCCTGAGTTTTCCTCGACGTGGCTCGGTCCCAGTCCGTTTCGACGGTCTCGTTGTCCCAGACCACCGATGTTTCCGTGTCGCTGATGTAGCCCTGGTCTCCGGTGTAGTGGGTCGGGTACACCAGAAGCGGCTCGGCAGAAAACGCACGCAGGTCCCGACTCTCAAAGTGGTCCATGTACTCGGAACTGAGGAGTCGAGACGACGTGGTTAGACTAACAAGGGCGCGAGAGGACGGAATAAAAAAGACCGATAGAAGATGAAGGGGCAGACGGGTTGTACTCACACTGGATGCTTGTCGAACATGACGGGGAGGAACTCATCGACAGGAAGCAACTTGTCCAGAGGTTCTGCCCCGAGCAGCTTCTGGGCTCCTTGTAGAGACAGGAGGTAGCCGAGTGTCCAGTAGGAGTAGTCCGCCTCCACCAGATTGTGGATGTTTGGTACGGACTTCTCTTGGTGGTCCACCTGCATCCGCTTACGCCCAATGTAACTGTATTTAGAGTTTACGAGAAGAGGGACAATAAATATCACAAGCACTAAAGTAACACCAGAAAACAGAAACAAATTCAAATAATTTAAACAAAATGATGCGGTCAGTTAATGAGCAAAGCACTGCACCATAACTATTGAATTCATCCTAAATCTACATACAATTCACAACTGAACTGATTTAAGCATTTTGTAACATATTTTATATCATCTTTAGGCTTTAGATTTCCAATAGTGGTTAATGTGGCATAAATAAAAAACGGCAATTAGATGTTTCTAATAAAATAGAGACTGTCATGCCTATTCCCACTTTGTCGCTATGCAGACAATGAATGGTACTTTTACTCCGTGTAAATATCTCCTCCTAATTCGGGAATCTATGACAGTGATCAGTCTAACGTGAAAATGCCGCAGCATCTCCGTAGTGTGATGCTGAAATGCATAATTCCCACAAGTGCCTTCATCACGTGATCATGTGTGACAGATGGATGGATTTCGGGGAAGGGGGGGGGGGGGACGATAATCCTGTCTGTTTACAACACGGTGTTTTACATCACTCACATGAGATCCCAGTCCAGCTTGTGCGTCGTCAGCTCCTGCAGCAACGTCTGGAGACGCCGCTTGAAGAACACCTCGAAGCGAAGGTCGTCCTCGATGACCAGAGAGGTCTGCAGCCCGCGATCTGCTATCTGTCATCGGGATGGAAAAGAAACAAAATGTTGAATCTGCCGTAAGTGCGTGTGATTTTCTGATATGTTGTCGACTGCGGACGTGAAGACGTATCGCCGACTTCGGGGCTCTTTTCGCTCGTGCCGAGAAGCCTTACTCCGTGGACGGCGGTGCATTTATTGAAACATAAATAAAAAGGAGCTCATTACGCTCACCGAGCTGCCACTTCTCACACAAACTGAGTTACCGTGTTGTTCGGTAGTAAACGTTATCTACCGTGCACAGGTAGACCCCAGAGGCCCCCGGGCCTGCCCGAGCATCTCACCTCCTTCCAGATGTTGTAATGAGAGAGGAAACAACCCAGTTCACCCTTGGTGAGGGGCCGACCGTGATAAGGGTCTTTGTAACCCGGCAGCATCTTAATCCTCATTGACTCTATATCCGTCTGGTTCAGAGCTCTGAGGGAAAGAGAAGGGAAACAATAAATCATATGGATGTGATGAGTGTGTGTGCTTGTGTGTGTGTGTGAGTGTGTGTGTGTGTGTGAAAATGGGAAGCGATGGGACAAACGGAGCATAATGCATGCGTACCTTACGAAATGTTTTTTCTAATCTAATTCTCAACATTTTAAATGAAGATCACAATCAAATATGTAAAACTGTTATCTACCGACTGGAGAGCCAACACAGGGATCAGAGCCATATTATATTCACAGATGAGCTCAAACTATGTGGTTCACAGAATATCTAATTGACAACATGCACCCGCTACTTTCCACCTGGTTGTTTTTCTCAGCTCAGCCTCCCTACTTCAATCTACACCGCGTGTTGCAGAGGCACAAATCAGGAAGACACAGGCAGTGGGGGAGGAGGAGGAGGAGGAGAAACGTACTTGCCATCCACAGCAGCAACAACCTTACAGCTGAGCTCCTGCTCATACAGAGTTCTCAGCATACGCTCACGACGGTCAGATCTGCGCACCAGATTGATCATAAACACCTGGGTGCACAGAAAATGCAAAAAAAAACTCACACATATGCTTCGCTTACTGTGCGTGTTTCCGTGTGTGTGTGTGTGTGTGTGTATGCGACTGAGTGTGTGTACCTCATCAAAGCCCATCTTGTTAGGCTGCTTGGGAGGGAGAGACAGGAAGCTGGAGGGCTCCAATGGAGGGTGTTTCACTTTGAAAAAAGAAAAAAGGGGGAACGGTTACAAAGAGAATGTGAAATGTGGCGGGACAGGGGTTCACAAAATGTGGATCTGGGATCCGCGGGAGATGTTCTAAATCCACCATTCATTTTATACACGGCAATGCATCCACTAATGTCAAGTAAAGGGCAGTTACATTTACCTTTTACGATACAGTGAGATCTATTTTTTGAGTGCCTGAATTCTAGAGCCACAGTCAAACGTTAGCTATGGCTGTATTTTTTTCAATGGCACATTTTAGTGCCCACTCTGTCTCCTCTCCTGTGTACTGAAGGTCTCATCTGAACAGCTTTTTAATGCTGAACCTTCAACATCTTGAACAGAAAAAAAAATCTCTAGCGAGAGTCATCATCTCATTTAGTATGTAGCTTTAAAAGCAAAGGCGTGCGGTATATTGCGTTGCTATGGTAATAGCTCTTTACTTCATAACTTACTGTAACCTCGCAACTTCAAGCTTCTTCTGGAAAACATGTCTTAGTTTTTCATGATGGATGCAACAACAACAAAAACACTCACATCACTTCAAATTCAAATAAATGCAAAAGCCTGCAGAGCAGCGCAAGCATGTCGGTGTTAAAGATGAAATCAGAGGAACAGACGATCCGTACATTTGCAACCAACACAGACACAAGCAGGTGTAATCACAGCCCCGCCGCTAAGACTGTGGAACACAAAGAAATATTTCTGCTCTTTGACCTCTCGACTCACCCGTGATCTCAAGCAGAGTATGCACGAAGCTCTCCGCCTCATCCTCCAGCGTACCGGAGGAACGCATCGGCACTGGGAAATACCCATAAGTCTCTTTGTTGCACACATACATCTGCGCTTCTGAGAAGATAAAAGCGAGAAAATAAAAACACTCGCCGACAGACATCTCTAAAAAAGACATTGAGCAGCCCTCCAGATAACAAGCTCCATCTCTGTTGCCTTTGTGTCTCTCACCTGACATGCGAGCCGAGTAGGCAAAGACGATGACATCATCCAGGGCCCAGCGGTACTGTGGGTGTGGTGGATAAAAAGCCAGCCGACGAGAGGCTTCTTTCTGCAGGTCCACCAGGTAGGTGGAGTGGACCATCGGTACGGCGAAGCAGCCACGCCGCTCCTGCTTACGGATAGGAATGTAGGCCAGTGTGCGTTTGTAGTAACCCTGCAGGGAGTGCACACAAACACTGTACGGTTACACACAGGTCTCCTGACAACAAATCCTTTTTCCCGAATGAAACATCAAGCTGGGGAGGATTTGTCGGGGGGGGGGGGGGGGGGGCGCTTGAATTGAGATATTTGACTGAGAAAATGGTCTGCTGAAAGTCTACGTCTGTGTAACAGTTACAGGAAGAAGACTTAGCTGAAACGGCGTACTTTACTACTAAATTGCTGAGAAGAATATATTTTAATTGTGAAATGAGAGTGAATGAAGCTGGACAACACTGACGAATAGGAATAGACGGTGACGTTAGCCTTCAGGCTGCTTCAGGCTCATTAACTGCCGTTGAAGAACATGAGAGGCCGGCTCTCGGTGAGTTGGTTCGTTCTGTGCTGGAGGATAGACAACGTCCATGTGTCCTTATGTCCACTCTGATTTGAAAAGAAGCAAAGAGGAGTTCTCAAAGGCATCCTGTCTCCACAGATCACAGACAGCACCGTCTGTGGTCATGTGTGATGCCCGATACATCCGATGTGCCACAGCAGTGCGTCTGCATGTTAAAAACATCACGCTGTTGAATAATCTTTATTAAAAAAGGAGGCAATGTTCAAAAAAAGACACGGTGGCTTATAGTTCTGTAATATCTGGTGAAACCATGCACGAACTAACAGAGGTGGAGCAAATTGAACATAATGAGCTGTGTGGCCTGTGTGTGTGTGTGTGTGCACCATTCATATATTAATCTTTATGAGAGCTAAATACTAATATATCAGAAAAGTTTAATTTACCAGTGATACTAATCATTTACTTAAATTTACAAACTATATTCAGCAGAACATTCAGATCCGGCCCAGTAATCTGAGATGAAACATTTGAATGCAATAAGAAACTCTACTAAGCCTTCAAATTGACTCATCGAAAGTGTGACTTATTAGCACAAATTTGATTTCCTCCTGCATACGAAAAAATAATGAAGTGTGAAATTCCCACTAGATCATATTTATGTGTTAAGAAGGAGGCAGTCGCTCCATTATTCATCAGGACTGCATTAAAGACAATATGGAGACGATGACAATGTTGATTCATCTTTACGGTCTGTTGGTTGGGTTTGTGTGTTAAGAGTAAACGGGAGGAGGAACCTATGCCATGTGCTGTAAATATGTAAAGAATAAGAACAATAAGCTGTTAACACACCGTTCATCATTCTAGGCCCATGCAGAATATTTGTATAATTGTAAGACTATTATACAAATATTCTGTATGGGCGTTTGTAGGATTCAAATAAAAGGGGGGCTAAGCCCCAAGGGTAGTGGTATGATGGGGAATGTATGGATATTGTTTTGGGGGGGTCCAGATATCCATTATTAGAGACAGTTCATAGATTGGTTCAATCAGAAAGTGATTTTGCTCTGTAGTTTTCTTGCATTCAGTCTATGATAACACAAGGGACAGAATTTCAGGGTCTTAGTGATATTTTATGCTCATTTGGACACTATCACTGAGATAAAGATGAACTGGTTCAGTGTCAAATATACAATTCAATGGAAAAATATAATAATAATATATATTAATGCAATGAATAGAGAGATTTCGATAGTTATTTCTTGTATTTAGAATTTGCTTATTCACACTCTTGCTCAGTGGAGACTAAGACTAAGTTTCCCTTTCATTTGCCTCAAGTAAACCTAAATGTAAGCAGGTAACACACCTTAACAACTACCAATATATTATATATATATATATTATATATAGTCCGTGCATCATTTACTTTGAGCTAAACTCCTGTCTGTAATCTGGCTGTCATGTTACTTGGCAGAGTGAGAAAACCCGGCACAGCAGCCTCCCCAAGGTCCTAGTGCCCGTGGATTATATAGTTAAGTATGATGATCGGCCCCTAAAATAGGCCTAACGCCCCCCCTGTCTTAAAGAAAGTCATTCTCCATTTATAAATGTTTAATCTGGTCACCATGGTATTTCTAAATATTCTTGTCATCGCAGAGTATTCATACCACATATACACAGTGGATGTGAAGGTGTGTGTGTAGCATGAAGACTAAACCTCTCCGGTACCTGTGAAGTCATGCCGCACCAGAAGTTGGAGTACGCCGCTCTGGACTCCAGCATCGGCGCCACAATGGTCTTGTTCTCACTCATCAGCTTCCACAACGTGTCCGCATTGGTGAGCAGGTTGTCACAGTCGGCCACCTGCAGACGGAGGAGAAGGGCACAATATCGACACGACTTGCACACACACACAAAACGTGAACATGCAAGCACGGACCGAATGCCCACCTCCTTCCCCGCTGACACTGAATGATTGATCGGGCCGCGGCGACACGGCTCGATCACACAGGTCTGTGGACATAATGTGCCGCTTCCTAACCCGTTTCAACCCACAGCCCAGGATTTAAACCCAGCCTGGCAGACGAGAGGCACTTTCATTTGCTGATGTGTGTGGTTACCGCCACGTGTCCCAGCAGAGCAGACCAGTAAATGAAGGCCGCTCCCAGTCAACCTATATATTCTCTTCAGTCTTCATATTCATCAAGTTGAGTTTATTCTCTACATAAGATTATAAACTGTACTTATTGTCTTTTATCTTGACCACTCATCAGTGGGGCTGATGTATTGGCTGGTATTATCTTATCCCAGTATATTGGCCTACATGTCGGACAATAAATTTAAAAAAACTTGCCCGAGAGAATTGCCAAAAATATTTCTTGGGTAGTTTTTTTTAGAAGCATCCGTATTGCATACGCCTTCACCTGCTCAGTGCACATCTGGTTCGTAGTTTCTTTAATAGCCAAAATTTAAGGAATCCTAACAAAATGTTGGAAAAGACAGAAGAAGATATCAGTCATATGAAGTTTTTTTTAAACACTCAAATATGTTGGCATCAGCTATAAAACTCTGATATAACTTATATTATTTTTTTCACATTTTACATCATAGTTATGGAAAAAAAGAAATCACTGCTGACTGATTGACAGGTAGCGTTAAAATATATCAAAACACCTGACTGGGTTGAAATAAACATCGAGGTTTATTGGAAAATAAAAAAATTCTGGATCTTGAGGCGTGAGAAAACATGTTGCCGATCTCTAAATTAATGCCTGTGTTATATGAAAATGATTGTAACAATAGCAACATTACTCCATACGACATTACCAGTTAACTTAGTGGTAACAAAAATCTAATCATGGGTTTAACTGCATGCCTAAAAACAAATATTTGAACTCCACCCCTCTCCTTCCCATTGGGGCGTTTCCTGCCTCCATCTCCTCCATTACTTTATTACATCAGCACAGCTCATTATGCAGTATGTTGCATTATTCATAACACAAAGAAGCACTTGCACATATCACAGGAACAATCTCTGGGAGATTAAATTTAAAGACTAAGTAGAAATTCTGACATTATAAATAATAATGTGCATTAGTGAGTAGTCATTGAAAATGTATGCAAGTCTAAAACATGGCTTTACTCATTCCCCATACATGCTGTCTTTTCAATGCAGCTCCTTTTCTTTTCTATGTAAAAGATTGAGCTCTGCTCATTCGTCGACAGCCTTCACCGTGGAGTCGAAGGAAGCACACGTCTGACCCAGAGACGTCTGACCCAGAGAGCCTAATAGCAGGAGGCTTATGATGAAGCTGCTGAGTGGATGAGGACGTACCAGCAGGTAGTCGGCCCAGATCTCACGGGCGGTCTCCAGCGCTGCCTGGCGCAGCTTCATTACGTGTTCATACCGCAGATTATTCCAGTGCTTAGGCCCCGTCTCGTCTTCAAAGGCACTGATACATGCACAGAGAGACCCATTAAGTCACTTACGTCTCACACACACACACACACACACACACAGACCCATTAAGTCACTTACGTCTCACCCCCCCCCCCCACACACACACACAGACGCATTGTCACTTACGTCTCACACACACACACACACACACACATTAAGTAACTTACATCTCACCCACACAGACACACACACATTAAGTAACTTACATCTCACCCACAGACACACACACACACACACACACAGACCCATTAAGTAACACATCTCACCCACACATACATATATACACACACATACACAGACCCATTGAGTAACTTACATCTCACCCACAGACACACACACACACACACACACAGACACATTAAGTAACTTACACACACACACGTACACATTAAGTAACTTACACACACCCACCCACACACACACAGACACATTAAGTAATTTACACACACCCACACACACACACACACACACACACAGACACATTAAGTAACTTACACACACCCACACAGACACATTAAGTAACTTACACACACCCACACACACACACACAGACACATTAAGTAACTTAAACACACCCACACACACACACAAAGACACATTAAGTAATTTACACACACCCACACACACACACAGACACATCTTGGACCCCATCCCGACGAGGCTGCTTAAAGACGTTTTGCCTTTAATTGGCGGCTCTCTATTAGATATTATCAATGTGTCTCTGCTAACAGGCCACGTACCACACTCCTTCAAGGTGGCTGTTATTAAACCTCTCCTGAAGAAGCCCACTCTGGATCCAGAGGTGTTGGCTAACTACAGACCGATCTCTAACCTCCCCTTCCTCTCCAAGATCCTTGAGAAAGTGGTCGCAAATCAGTTGTGCGACTTTCTACATCATAATAGTTTATTTGAGAAATTTCAATCAGGATTTAGAAAACACCACAGCACCGAGACGGCACTGGTGAAAATTACAAATGACCTCTTAATGGCAGCAGATAAAGGACTCCTCTCTGTCCTGGTCTTGTTAGACCTTAGTGCTGCATTCGACACCATTGACCATGACATCCTGTTACAGAGACTGGAGCAGTCGATTGGCATTTCAGGCACGGCACTAATTTGGTTTAAATCCTATTTATCAGATCGATCTCAGTTTGTATTTGTAAACGATGACGCCGATAACCACCAACGTTAATCACGGAGTTCCACAAGGTTCTGTGCTTGGACCAATTTTATTTACCTTATACATGCTTCCTTTGGGCAATATTATCAGGAAACACTCCATAAACTTTCATTGTTATGCAGATGATACTCAACTATATCTATCGATAAAACCAGAGGAGAGCAACCAACTCGGTAAAATTCAAGCATGTCTTAAAGACATAAAAACATGGATGACCTGCAACTTCTTGATGTTAAACTCAGACAAAACCGAAGTAATTTTAATCGGCCCTGAGCACCTCAGAGATCAATTATCTGGTGATGTGGTTTCTGTAGACGGCATTGCCCTGGCATCCAACACCACTGTAAAGAATCTTGGCGTTATCTTTGATCGGGACTTGTCCTTTAACTCCCACGTAAAGCAAATCTCAAGGACTGCATTCTTTCATCTATGTAATATTTCAAAATCAGGCACATCTTGTCTCAAAAGATGCAGAAAAATTGGTTCACGTTCGTTACTTGAGACTGGATTACTGCAACTCCTTATTATCAGGCTGCTCTAATAAGTCTCTTAGGTCCCTCAGTTGATCCAGAATGCTGCAGCTCGTGTTCTCACTAAAACTAAGAAAAGAGATCACATCACTCCTGCACTAGCTGCTCTGCACTGGCTCCCAGTAAAATCAAGAATCACTTTTAAAATTCTTCTCTTAACGTACAAAGCCTTGATTGGTGATGCACCATCATATCTTAAGGAGCTTGTAGTACCATATTGCCCCACTAGAGAGCTACGCTCACTAAATGCGGGACTACTTGTAGTTCCTAGAGTCTTAAAAAGTAGAATGGGAGCCAGAGCCTTTAGTTATCAAGCTCCTCTTTTATGGAACCAGCTTCCAATTTCAGTCCGGGAGGCAGACACAGTCACCTCGTTTAAGAGTAGACTGAAGACCTTCCTCTTTGACAGAGCTTATAGTTAGGGCTGAATCAGGTTCACCTGGTCCAGCCCCTTGATATGCTGCTATAGGCTTATAGCTGCCGGGGGACGTTTTAGGATGCACTGAGCACTTATCTCCTCTTTTTATTCTTTTTTCTTTTTCTCTCCTTAGGGATGAATTTTCATCTCTCAATCACACGTTACTAACTCTGCTTTCTCCCCGGAGTCCTTTTGACTTCACGTCTCATGGGGTCATCGGACCCTATGAGACGGCATAGATCATATCTGCCTGATGGATCATCGAGGTCTGGGTCGTGGAATTCCTGCTCCTGACTACGCCACTGTCCTGTTGAGACTTCGCCCACTGTTGAGACTCCGCCCACTCCTCCTCTACCTCCATCTGCCTGATGGATCGTGGAGGTCTCCATCGTGGAATATGCCTACTATGAACTATTCATACACTCTGTCATATTCATTGAATGTATTTTAACTCTAAATCTGTCCTTCTGTACACATTACATCTATTGCATCTGTCCATCCTGGAGAGGGATCCTCCTCTGTTGCTCTCCTGAAGGTTTCTTCCCTTTTTTCCCCCTGAAGGGTTATTTGGGAGTTTTTCCTGGTCCGATGTGAGGTTTTGGGGCAGGGATGTCTATGTGTACAGATTGTAAAGCACTCCGAGACAAATTTGTGAAATTGGGCTATACAAATAAACTGAATTGAATTAAGTAACTTAAACACACCCACACACACACAAAGACACATTAAGTAACTTACACACACCCACACACACACACACAAAGACACATTAAGTAACTTACACACACACACACACACATTAAGTAACTTAAACACACCCACACACACACAAAGACACATTAAGTAACTTACACACACACACACAAAGACACATTAAGTAACACACACACACACAAAGACACATTAAGTAACTTACACACACACACACACACAGACACATTAAGTAACTTACACACACCCACACACAGACACATTAATCAACTTACACACACACACACACAGACACATTAAGTAACTTAAACACACACACACACACAGACACATTAAGTAACTTACACACACACACACACACAGACACATTAAGTAACTTACACACACACACACACACAGACACATTAAGTAACTTACACACACCCACACACACACACAGACACATTAAGTAACTTACACACACACACACACACAGACACATTAGGTAACTTACACACACACACACACACCCACACACATAGACACATTAAGTAACTTACACACACACACACACACACACGTACACACACACACCCACACACAGTACCTGGGTTCATCTTCAGGTCTCCACTGCACAAAGTGATAGTCATTCTGCACCTTGGTAAGCCAGTCTCTCAGGATGGCCGTGGTGTTGTCTATATTGTGATCTGTCGCCACCCTGTGGGAGAGAGAGAGAGAGAGAGAGAACAGGGCTTTGTTATGGCTGCACAGTTCTCATACACTAGCGCTGTGTTCGTCTCCATACTGACTTATTATCACGTCTTGGCTGCTCCTCATAAAAACACTTTCCTGAACACTGTCATTAAAATTCAGCGATTCCACCTTTATTCCTTTGCATTGCCCTATATTTAAAACTTTATATCGACATGTAAAGAAAATTAAAAGGCGGGGACTATCACTATTGGTGCCTTAGAAAACACTCAAAACCATCTGCAATGTGAACACTGTGCACGGTAATGCCTTATTCATAATTATCTGACAGCAGTTATTCTGTACGTCACTCAAACGGCACTCTCACAACGGGGGCTCGATGGGTTTCCCGATCTCTATTCATTTATTGCAGTGAGCTAATGCCTCTGAATGAATAATGCTTCCACTTACGGTAAGATGTGATAGTTACATGCTGATGTTCCCTGAAAGACCCCAATCAGTTGGAGGTATGCAGGTCTGACATCAGCTGGTGAAAAACCCTCAAATGGTGGTTGCATCTCGTTGGTAGTAAAAATACTTCCAGTGAAGGTTATCGGAATCTGTGTTTCGATTAATGTATTCTGATATAGCACATGTTTCTAGTAGTTCAAGTCCTTATCCATTTTTTGTTTAAATAACATTAAATATGGAATAGTTATCAGTGTGCAATATTGACAAACTTACATTTTATGACATTTAAAACTACGCCTGAAATGTTCACTCATTAAATTGATTAGTCGATCGACATCATTATTAAAATCAAAACGACAACAGTTTTCAGTTGAAAGTCATTAATTTGTCAAAGGTGTAATTGTAAAGTCAGTAGTTTTAGGTTTTGGACAATTTAGACGAAACAAGCTACTTTTCCATCATATCTTGGTCATTGTATTATTGTAATTGAATTGCCGTGTTTCACTTCCCACTGACTTAATTATTATTATAATATAATTATTAATTAATAAATCAAGAACATAATCAAGAAATTAATCAATGATGATTTATTTTGTTTATTGCCGCCCTATTTAAAAACAATAACTTGATATCAACATGTGAAGATAATAAAACAACAACAATTGCTGCCTTAGAAAACACTCAAAACAATCAGTAGTGTGAATATGATGATTAAAACGATTGACTGTGCAAATATCAGAGCTACTACACTCCAATAAGCTCATGAAGATTTTGCACTTTACAGTAACACAAACGTAAAGCTGGAATTAATACCATTTTTGGGGCTCTTTGAGGGCCAGAGAACAAGCTCAAATCAGGATATTGACAAATACATACTATTATATATGAAAATACAGATTATCTCTGCTTCAAGGATAAAACCAAAACCTGGATGATGACATATTGATTCATCATCCATGTCTACTGTCGACCCTGTGATTGTCTTGTTGTCTAGAGCAGAGCTGCACATCACTGATGTCAGACGTGGACAAAGAAGAGGAGCACAGGCCGACAACAGAGGCTGATGAAGAGGAGTGTCGGTGTCCGTCTGTCGCTGTGTTTTCACAACAGATCTCAGTTGGTGCCAGGGAGGGGCAGCGACAACGACGAAGCCAGAGAGAGAAAGAACGTGTAAATATGAGAGGAATTGATTTTCTTGCAGCTCCGGCATGCAGTGAGTGACAGTCGGCGTGCTGCAGGTGTTAGTTTCTCATCTGGCTGCGGTGCTTTAACACAGCAGTGCCGTCCAAACGCCTACATGTGACCATCTCGCCAATCCATCCCCCTCCTCCTCCCCCTCCTCTCCAGTCTCTCTACCGTTCCCTCTCTGACTTGCTGTGATGTTTTGAATGAGCAGAAGGTAGCTAATCAAAAAAGGATTTATTCAGTATGTGCTCGCATGCCAGCAATGAACCATGCCTGAAGGATAAGGAGAGAGAGAGAGTCGACAGATAAAAACGGATTTATATATTGATAATATCCATCCTGTATGGCCCTGCAGAAAATACACACGCACACACATCATTAGGCAGTGTGAGTGTGAGTGTGTGTGTGTGTGTGTGTGTCTATGCTGCTGCTTGTCAAATACTCCATCTTCACCCGTCAGGGTGATAACTGCAGGTATCGACAGGCTAGACGCTCGGTTTAAGACTTTCATGCATTATTTCAAAAATATGTTGTATCTGTTCCACTGAGGCAAGAGATGTGTCCTGAGCTCACGCTGCTACATGGCCATAGTGAGATGCAAGCCCCAAGGCTGTGATACAAGGGAAGAAAGCTCCAACATCCAAAGCTGGTATGTTTAAACACACACAGACACTTGAATCCCTCATTCGAGCACCAACTGAATACATTAGACTTCGACATGTCCTCTCAGAAGAGGCCCACCGCCCATGGATCAAACAGTAAAGCCATCGGAGTGAACATGTTTGGTTTGAATCCAAACACAGTCCCATGAAACACTATTCTGCTTGAGGCTCTTACTTGCCTTTATCGGGTAACTTGGTTTCCAATAAATAAAATGTGACCTGTAAGGCCTGAATGCTCATTGAAAGATTAAAGAATAATAATATTAATAATAACTTTATTTATATAGCACCTTTAAAAACAAAGTTTACAAAGTGCTCTACAGAGAATCAAAGCAAAACAAATAGAATGGTAAGATACAAATATAAAATAAAAAATAGACAAACTAAATTAGGGGAAGCAAATAACTGCATAAAAGGACAACATCACTTAAAAGCTGTTCTTTAAAGATGTGTTTTAAGAAGTGATTTAAACGAAGTTACTGATTCTGCGAGCCTTATCCCCTCCGGCAAATGTATCTTTAATAACACGAGACCTATAAAACATTTTTTTTTAAAGCTGGAGAGAAGGATCTGGAAGGCTGGGTGCTGGGTGACTATCGACCTGATGTTAAGGAATTGAAAAAATATTTACATAGACACAGAGCTGCCAACTTTTCAAAAAACCTTGGAGTGTGATTTTGTCGGAGGTGACCAAAATGTTGCCGCGCACGCAACCACACACGTTGGTGGCTCAAATATCAGGAAATTTGAATTAATGTGGCGTTGTACCCATGTTGTACCCATGTTGTCCCCATGTTGTACCCATGTTGTACCCTGCATTCTGGCCTGGCAAAGGTCTTTTACGAGGCATCTTTGCTACCTTAAATAATTAAAATGTTTTTTAATAACTACTCTCATTTACAAAAACATGCCTAATTCTATTGCACAAATGTCCTGTCTTTATGTTAAATTCTTTATAATACATTTTACTTGTTCAAAGAGCTGTTATGAAAATTTTTGAGAGGGTCCTGCAAATAAAGTGATACATGATGTGTTGAGCATGCAGTATACCAAGAGGTTAACACGATGCTCTCCTGCTGCTTGTTATGACAGCTGAGTTTACATCACCACACAAAATCACACGCACAAACACAACACATTATTTCAAGATTTAAAGTTTAAGAGAGTGAGTTGAACCACATGTCATTAACAGGGCTCTTAAGTTTTGAAGACAGGCAAGAGTGACATATCTATCCAGGATGCTTTATTTTCATTGGTTGCTGGAATAAATCTTACCCAGATACAACAGATACGTTTTTTTCTGATTGGCTATTGTGTATCCCATTTCTTTTTTTGGATTGGCTGATAAGTGGCTCCTCACAGCAGAACTCCAGGGGAGCGCTTGATTCCTCCACGGTGAGGGCACATTAAAATATTAAATAGCCGAGAGTTTTTTCAGCGTGAGAAATACGATGTGTGGCGGGAGTGCGTGACGTAAGACCGAAATGCGTGACTGTCACGCTCAATGCGTGACACTTGAGAGCCCTGCATTAACATACCGTAGTCTCTGCTCGTTGTGTCTGTTTGAAAATCTTCTTCTGTTGCTAACTTCGGGACTCTTTGGGGTAAATAGGATGTCTATGCAGCGAATAGGTTTATAGATGCGCTCCTTAGCGCCATCTATCGTCATGAGTTTGAAAAGAAACCAACGCGCCTCGGCCCAAAATCAGAATTTCTTTTGCCGTGAGATATTGGTTGTGTGGCGTGAGAGCGTGTGAAAACATGCAAAAGCGTGTGTCACACGGCGAAACCGTGAGAGTTGGTAGCTCTGCAGACACCTTTACTGACATGGTTTATTCATTTGCTGCACACGATTTATATTTTTATTTTTTGTACAACACGTTTTTTTTCAGTCTGTAAGACGCAGATGTGGGACGGGAAGAGGGAGGGGACATACAATGGGAGGGTTGGGTAGAGGACACGAGAGAGACCGTCTGTGAATCAATGGAACTTTTCTGGTGCAACCCGCAGAACACTGTTACTCGTCTCACCGCTGATTTGATTTGTAAAGTGTGGTGAGGTACAGCGCTCGTGCGTTTCCCTACATCTTGGTATTAATTGCACAGCGGCACCACCTGGCCAACACTCAAAAGCGCACGCGCAAAAGGCAGCAGAGTTGTCCCAATGTGTCTAAAAAAGGGCCCGACGTGTCTCTGCTGCTGCCTTGCGTGAGCTCACTCACACTCACGTCCAATAACACTGTCGAATTTTACTGCCAGTTAAATTGTATTAAAAACACTGTTAAAACTTTTGACACGATCATTAACGTTAACAACGAAAGCTTATTTCTAACGGCTTGCAGCGACGACACTCACCAAAGCGCAATGCGATCCTTCGGGTAGTTGAGGCGCTCGACGGCTCCGAGGAACAGCGGCAGAGAGTGCGCCGAGTTGCGGCAGACGAGCGCGACGACAACCCGGGGAGCGAGGAGCGGAGACTCGGGGCTCCAGCGCTCCTCGGGGAAATACCCCCGGCTCGAGCCCGGCAGGAGGACGAACAGCAGGGCGGGCAGCAGACAGGTGACCCGGGGCATGGCAGGGGAGAGACACTCGCTGGAGACGCGGCGGACAGAGGAGGACGCGGAGGATGTGGAGGCTGAGGGTCTCGCTGTTGTGTTGTGCCGACAGCGGCGACATGGCGGAGGAGCCGACTGAATTAAAGGGCATGTCTGGACTGGTTGAAGCATACCTGCAAACTTGTCACCTTTCGGTGAAATTCACCGTTTTGAACTCAAAATAGGTCATCCACGTGAATCGTGGAGATCCGAAGAGTTTTTTGGGGGGGGGGGGTCACCTGGCCCGCTGCCGTTGAGATTGCAGTGAGACGCGGAGAAAAATGTGAAGTGGTGCTCCTCACAATAGAACATCTTTGATGGGACGTGTCGCGTCTCGGCCAATCAGCGTTCAGATGTCCACATCGTTTGGGGGTTCAGGTTAGCTTGAATGTTAGCCCGCTACATCTGCTGCTGTCACGCTGCACGGTGTAGCGATGCTAACAAAGTACCCGTACGTTAAACACGATGTCATTTAGCAAATTTTTAGTGTC
Source organism: Pseudoliparis swirei (assembly GCF_029220125.1). Lineage (NCBI taxonomy): Eukaryota > Metazoa > Chordata > Actinopteri > Perciformes > Liparidae > Pseudoliparis > Pseudoliparis swirei. Next base: position 22,905,301 of record NC_079411.1, read on the forward strand.
GATACTTAATTAAGAGAGCGATCAGAGCCCACGCGCTGCTCCGTGTCGAGCTGTCTGCGCACACTGCGCTGCGCAGCTCACAGCGAGAGAAGTGGCGCAGCTTTAGAGACTTCGGCTTAAAAAATAAAAAGATGCCAGAAGTGAAATGTTTCAGTCTGTAAAGTTCTGTAACTCTACAGCTGCTCATCCTGATGAACTGTGGATCATCTGGTCAGAGACTAACGGCCTCATAGTGTATAATCAATGCTATGATGGAACCATGTAGTTTCATTCATATCTGGCTGTATGAATACTCATATTACTGTCATTTGTTAAGTGTTGAAAAGTTGGTAAAAAGTGAACCATACAGATGTTTTATTTATTACTATTATAGATAAATATACCAGTCTCGTATTTATGGTACCATATTGTTTTTATGGTATTGTATTGAATTCTGGTATCGGGTATCATGATATTTATGGCAGGTATGTAATATGTATAGAAGTTATAATATGAGTATCGTGACAAACAGGTAGAGACAGAACAGATTCAGGGAGAAGTCTATGAGTACTGTTCAGGCAAAAAAAAGGAAGTTGGTTCATGAATGACTTTAACCATATTATATATAATGACAATGTATATTTGTTATTACTCATTATAGGGCTGAGTCAGAGCGGAGAACCTATTGTTCTTAAACTGTTTATTATCATTATTTAGATTTGTGGTCAGAACAATAAAATGACTGTAGTTGTGGTTCTAAAAGCTTTGAGGCTTCAAACAACGTGGATGTGGTGTGGTGACAACAAAACAAAAAGTCACCTGCACCCCCCGTTGTCACCTTTTTCACCCCTCATGAGTTTGCAGGTATGTTGAAGGGGAACTTTGTGTCCTCACCATAAAGTCGTTGGTGCACATTACGGTGCCTCTTGAGGTTGTAAAAATGAATCATATCGGGGAGTCCCTGTCCGTTTAATTGTATTTCATATAAATAACTTCGTGCATCCTTTGAGGCCAAGAAGGGATGTTGGGTAATATGATGCCCTCCCCTTTAAGAACAGATCCAGCTGTAGGACAGATAGAAAGCAACGTGGGCGTGTCCATGTGTTCAAAATCCTGCAGGCTTGTATCATCAGCCCACTTCTAGCTGGAGGAACTCAGAAACTGTTGTACTGGACCTATAAATAACTGCAATGGATCCACGTTTAATTGTCCAGAGGAACCCGTAACATGAAGCAACACTGTCTATTTGAGACCCTTCATGAGTTGTGAGCAGCTAATTCTCAGATGGTTTTATTGTGCAGGATTGTAGAGGCCTTGAAATAAGTATATTGCAGGAAGAAAAGCAAAAATGTATTTGTAAAACAATTAATGGAATTCCTAGGTTGGGAATCACTCTTTTGCTCTGATCTCAGGGTTCAATGCTCTGACCTCAGGGTGCTATGCTCTGACCTCAGGGTGCTGTGCTCCGACCTCAGTCTGAGTGACATGAATAAAAGAAGTGTGTTGGTCCCGAGGCCACCCTGCTGCAAACCTCAACCGCCCTCCTCTTGATCCTCCACAGCACCGCCGTGAGCTGAGAAGAGTCAAATATCGATACGGCAACCTCACAGCACACATACCCCTGAAAGAGAAAGAAGAAGAGTGGAGTAATGAGAAAGACAGCATGGTGCGTTTATTTTAAGAACACTATCCTCTAATAAAGGATTATCTTATCTTATCTCTACCGAACACATCAACAGGTGGTTTACATTATTTTGTCGAGAGCGTTCTGACCTCCAGGTTTCTCTGTGGACTCTCAATGTCTCCTGCAGGCACGCTCGCCCCTCGCCACATCCTGGCATCGTCTGGCATCGTCTGGTCCAAGGCCACTCGGAGGCGTCAGCAGCTACGATCTCAAAAAGCATCAACTTGAAGTCTCCAGCACGATCTGTGAATGAGCTGCGGCTTTCATTCAGTTCACTTTGGAGTGTGTAGCTCGATGTACAAGCTTTTGATTTTTGTTTGAGAAAATGCTCACTAGATCACACAGGGTTTAACAATCCACATGTATTCCATACATTAAACGTAATAAAGAATTATTCATATTTTAGGAAGTCAATGTCACAAGTTTCCACTAGCCTCAGGCCGCACTATTCATCTTCGTTTCACATTCCATCGCATAGTTACACAACTGCATAGCTGCCAGTCAAATGAAGAAGTGTTCTAAAGAAACTACAGACAACATACCTCCTGTCGCCTGAGGGAAGCTTTTTTTCAAAGCTCCTCTGTCTCTCGTTACTTTTTTCGAGACAAAAAAACCTCTTCAAGCTGCCACCGTGGAGTCCAGAACAGAGATTCAGACAAAGTGAAGGAAAGCTATTTGTGAGAACTAATCACAGATTACGACCTCAGTGCCCGAGTGTGAACACGTGTTGCCAGCAGAGAGGGATTTCCTTTCTTTTCACACTATTTTATTTGAATAATGTATAAGGCCTGAACAGCTGGAAGCATCAGGTTTTAAAGAAGCAAAAGTTTCTTTCTCATCTCGTTAACCGACTTGGGACCCGTCAGATTTTAATTAGGGTCTGTGCATGGGTCCTGATGCCAGGCAACTGGTTACCTTCGCATTGAAAATGCGGAAGGTTATGTTTTGATCGCCGTGTATTTATTTATTTATTTATTTGTATGCGTGTTATTCGTAGAACTCAAAAAGTATTGAACTGAATCGCATGAAATTTGGTGGGATGATTGGTTATTATCCGGGGACCAGTTGATTAGATTTTGGGATCGATCGGGTCAAAGGTCAAGGTCAAAGGTCATGAACAGGTCAAAATCTTCTTGAATCGCATGAAATTTGGTGGGATGATTGGTTATTATCCGGGGACCATTTGATTAGATTTTGGGATCAATCGGGTCAAAGGTCAAGGTCAAGGTCATGGAAAGGTCTAAATCTTTTTTTTTACCATAGCACGATACATTTTTGTCCAATTGGCATGTAACTAAAAAAAAATTCATAATTCAATGCCCAATCTTGTGATATGCGAAGGTATGCGCTCTACCGAGTGCCCATTCTAGTTTAGAATATTTCAATGCAGAGCAACATTTTTTTAAAGCGTCGTAAAAACATTTGATGGGGGGGGGGAGTCGTATGACAATTTTGCCCAACGCACCTCTTTTTTTGACATCTTTCCCTGCTTTGCTTTCTGCAGGTCGAGGATGTTGTCGCATGCCTCAAGGAAGAGTACGGTCGAGGCACCGTAACATCGGCTCGCACATGTCCTCTGAGGTGAGAAGCAGTAACAAAAGGACCAAGATGCTGAACGCAGTCATATTTGACATCCTCTGACTTCACAAACGCACACCTGTGATCGCGTGAGCGATGTGGTCCTCCACATCACAACGGTTAGCGTGAGAGGTCCTCCCTCAAGGCGGCCATGGCAGCTTTCACCTGACGCTTTGCTGTCCCGTGGACCTCAGACAGCAACTTACAGCCATGTCAAATATACATACATGTTTTACATGTCTGCTTGAACCCGTTGGACATCACTGCTTTCATCACCATCCTCACCAACACCTAAAGGGCAAAGTGAGACTGAAGAAGAACCTTAATTAAAGCTGGGAGATATTAGAAAGGCAACATGGCTAACATGATTAAAAAAGAAGAAGATAGTAATCAACAACCCACACAGTTAGTTGATAAAATCAACAGATCTGATAAACTGAATTTCTCCACAAAGAATCACACAGGAGCATCACTTTAAATATTGTGTTTACTAGAGATGTGCTTATAAGTTCCTTGAAAATGACTAAAGAAACCAAATTGAGAACAACGACTGATTAGTCGACTAAAAGGGGGCAGCCCGTACACACTAACACATTACATCATGCAATATAAAGAGGTGCAAATACCAAATCTTACATTAATCTTTTACAAATACAAATTGTGATCTGATAAGTAGGATCTAAATGAACTTAGTGTGGTGCCTGAAATGCCAATCGACTGATCCAGTCTCTGAAATAGGATGTCATGGTCAATATGTCGAACGCAGCACGAAGGTCTAACAAGACCAGTACAGAGAGGAGTCCTTTATCTGATGCCATTAGGAGGTCATTTGTAATTTCCACCAGTGCTGTCTCTGTGCTGTGATGTTTTCTAAATCCTGACTGAAACTCCTCTAATAAACTATTATGATGTAGAAAGTCACACAACAGCTTTGCGACCACTTTCTCAAGGATCTCGGAGAGGAACCGGAGGTTAGAGATCGGTCTGTCGTTAGCCAACACCTCTGGATCCAGAGTGGGCTTCTTCAGGAGAGGTTTAATGACAGCTACTTTGAAGGAATGTGGTACGTGGCCTGTTAGCAGAGACACATTGATCACATCTAATAGAGAGCTGCCAATTAAAGGCAAAACATCTTTAAGCAGCTTCGTCAGGATGGGGTCTAAAAGACAGGTTGATGGTTTAGAAGTAGAAACTGTTGAAGACAGTCGGTCAAGGTCGATGAGAGAAAAGCCATCCAAATATACACCAGGGCATACAGCCTGAAATGACAGAAAGTACTGTGCAAACAAAACATGCAGAGATGGCGAAGGGGGATGTGTCTCATCTTGTCCCCGCCAGTATGAGACCAAGACTGCATACAATGGGGGGGGGGGGGCTGCTGCTCAGGTGAGTGACAAAATCTGTCGCAGAAATCGTGTCTGATGATGGAGGTTTGTAGGTCCGTATGCACACAATCCTGCTTGTGTAAAGTAGCACCCGTATAAACAATGTCGAGATGGATATGTCATGACAGTTCAACCTGCATGAGACGGTGAAAGAAGCCATTGAAGCCAGGATCACACGCTTATCACATATTTCATTAACTCTTAAATCGTCCAACTCAGGGCAAAGAAACAATGGCATTTTTAAATGTATTTCTAAGTTATTCAGAATTTTTTAAAATAAGTATTTAAGTAATTAAAATGGAATATAAAAAATATAAAAAAGAATGAATCTGTTTTGGGCAGTAGAGCGTGATTTAGAAAAAAATACTATAAATATAAATAAATAATAAACTATAATAAACTTCACTACAAACAAATTATCAAATAATTTCCTGGAAGGAAGTCACCGTAAAGGCCATCTTTTGAAAACAGAGTGCACCCCCGGGGCCTGATGTACTTCACCAAGACATCACGGCTCAAAATGTTCCACAATAATGAACATATTAGATGTCATTCATGTCCCTTTAGAGCTTATAATTCAATGAATTATGATTCGCCTGTCAGAGCTGATATACATGTTCTCTGGATCTGAGCAGCTCACATTGTTTAAGGCCAGTGAAACTGGATCCATTCAACATAGCTCAGGCCTGGCATACAGTACATGAAGTACTATTGTACATCTCCAAAATACACAATCATTTAATACTACGTGTTAAACTAAAAAATAAATTTAAAAATCTGACTGTTGGACAAGTAAATAACATCCAGTCACACCTTGTCATTTGCAAGCAAAGCATATAATTTAGTGAAAGAAGTGCTATGCCTCTCTTGGGGGGAAAGTAGTTAAAGTAAAAGCACAAGGTTGTGAAAGTCCGACTGACATTACAGAGTGATATATGGCTAAATCTGGTGTGGGCACGTTGGCCTCGCTTCAAATTTGAGAAGGAGTGTGTAAGCAGATCTAAGTAACTTCAGTGCCTCTCATGTTGTACACACTCAAATCAACACGACAATGTGGAAACACACAAACACTGCACATTTAACACTAATATAGAAACACACAACTCCTCCCCCTTTTTAAGACCTCCAGGTTTTTATCTGTTTCACACTAACTTGCTGCTCCAGTCTGGAGAGCACCAGCAGTCCCTATATGAGCTTCCTACCCCCCCCCCCCCCCCCCCCCCATCACCGGGCAGAGGCAGACGTTCTCGAGCAGTGTAAGGAACATGAAGAGAGACTGTCCATGTTCTGCTTGGATGACCTGGAGCCTTCATGTGAACTGTGTGCCGTTGTGGGACCCCAGGTGTACTTCCTGTCTGAGGCTGCAGTTGACAGCAAGGTAGGAATCAGGTGGCAGGCTCTGCAGCTGACGTGTTGGATCCCTTGAGAGAAGATTGGCTTGCGTGAAACACGTTGTTTTGTTTTTGCAAAGTTACACTATGTGTGGTGCATTCTAATGAGCCGGCATGTGATGTGAGTAAGGGGAGCCACATCTAAATGAGTTGAAAAAGCACACGTTTTCTGATATAGACTTTTTTTTTTTTTTTTCAAAGAGCTAGGAAAAATATGAATGTTTCTGTAGAAAGGAACATGTTTTTTGATTCTCTCATTTCACACATCATCTTGGGGTTTATTTTATGATGGAGTCGCTGAAGTAAAAAAAAAAAGGCCTAAAATCAGCCTCCTTATTCCTCCAAGTGAAGCAATGAGGCATCACGCTGAAGGGTGGATACACTGCAGCTGGCAGAGATTCACTGCTGACCTCGAGGACACTTCAGCGGGGAAGATGATTGCCAACGAGAGTGCTCGAATGCTGGTTTTCTCGTGACAGCGTCCCTGCTGCCACAAAGCCAAACAAAACCACGGGCACAAAGACATCAAATAACAGCAGAGTTCTTCACAGATTTGAACCCTGTTTTTTGTGCACCCCCTAATGAAAGTTTACATACTTTTTTTATTAACATACCTTCTGCGACCTCAGCAAGTGGATGCTTCACCAAGGAGGCAGTCAGGCTTTATTCTTCTTTTCTTCATCTCCTGTAAATATTGATGTTCCTGCCCAAACAGATGGCTCCCGTTAATCCAAGATTAGTTTGCGCAGGCAAAATTTATAGTGAGGTTTAAAGAGGCGCAGAGTTGAAAACTAAGCTGGTAATTAATGTTGCTATCATCGGGCCTCAAATGCAGGTTTAGATCTCATTTGACATGCCGTATTGACACACTCACCAAAACGCTTCGAATAACCTGAAGAGTTGGTGGATTATGTTAATCAGTGGTGTATATTCCTTTCAAATATTCAAGATGTATTAATACCGATATTTTGAAGTATAAGCAGCATGTTTTAGCTGGTTGAAGTAGAACAAATCGTGTTACACCATTTGGTGGTTTGATTAATGAAATTCAGATGCCACCATCAGTCCGCCCACACAGGTGTTTCCACTTACGTGGCCTGATTAGGACTCTTCTCAGCTTCTCAGGGCCTGTTACTTTAACCTGCTGGAAATTCACTTTGGTCACTGCCTTTTTGTCTTAATATGTTGTTTCCTCTGTATATTTAGTATTTTAGTATGAGTATTTAGTATTTAGTATTGAGTATTGTTATTGTGTTTTATTTTTATCTTTTATATTTTTATTAATGCTCTTATTTTTATTTATTTTTTTGCTCTAATGTGCATCCACTGCTGTGATCCTGAAATATCTCCACTGTGGGACTAATAAAGGATTATCTTCTCTTATCTTATCCTTTTTTAGTCATCACATGAACATGGAATCTACCGTTTTAGCCAATGTCATATTAATACAGCAGACAATTCAATTTAATACGTTTGTCATTGTCATATCGATACAGAAATAATACACACGGACATAAAGCGTACAATACATTTTTTTATGAATGAATTTATCGACCTTCATATTGCATGTGTGTCAGTTAAAGTACTTGTGATCCAGAATGGGCCATGTCAGTGTGATTTTATCATAAATCATATAACTTGATTATAATGATTGATGTAATGATAATAAAGATCAAGTACGCATCATGTTAATGTTGTAGTTTTTATAGCTGGTGCTTATGATATCAGTAAATATCGTTCCTTTTTATTTATTATCAATAACTGTAGGTGTGTTGTTTACTCAATTAAACTAGAAGGCTTCGGTAGAGCCCTTGAGATAATCTGCTTTCTAATACTTACTATATCCTGTGATATGGTTAAAACATCTTGTATTTTCAAAGTAATGGTCCTCTTGGCCACTAGGAGGCGCTCAGGACATCACTAAAGGGACTGATGAAGAAGATGGCTCTCTATGAGAAGGTCTCACAGACCTGTGAAGATGCATCCAAACATAACCAGGTTGAAGAACAACAAAATACAGTCCCAAAAAGTTAGATGCATTGCTAACTTTATAATTGTGTTCACTCGTCTTTCCTCACATGTCTGTTGCTTTTTTTTCCTACTCTTCATAGGCTGAGGCCAAATTCACAGAGAGAGCAGATGAAAAAGGATTTTGAAAGTCTTCACCGGTTTCTGAGAGAGGAGGAAGCGGCCATGCTGCTGGCGCCCCGGGAGGAGCAGGAGGAGTAGAGCGGAGATGAAGAGGAACAGATAGAGAGAATGAATCAGTTGATTAAATCTCTGGAAGTGGGGATGCCTCAGAAGGGGTGCACACCTCTGATAGATGTTGCCAGACACCTGGTAACCTCCAGTATGCCGAGTGGGAGAAGATGAGACGCATCGCGCCCGCTCAGTCAGTCAGTCTTTGCATTCCTGCACTTCCTGTTCCCTCCCTCCTTCAGTGCCCTCTGACCCCCCTCCTATATCTTCTAGCTCCAGTGACCCTGGACCCCAGGACAGCTAGCCGATCTCTGAGGGTGTCTACTGGGTTAACCGGTGTCCATATCACCCCTGGAGCCTCACGTGGGCTGCTGCTGGGATATTGAGGTATCCAGAGCAGTATAACAATACGCTAGAATAACTCATATTATTACAAAGTATTGAACCGAATCGGGACCAGTTTTTATTAAGGTCAAAGGTCATAAACAGGTCAAAATCTTCAGAACTCAAAAGTATTGAAAAATTTGGTGGGATGATTGTTTATGGTCAAAGGTCATAAACAGGTCAAAATCAATCTTGTGATATACGGTGTATGCGCCCCACCAGTGCCATAGTCTTAAATTGTTTCAGTACACCTGACTCATAGGCTGTTTTTTTCATAGGCTATATATATATATATATATATATATATATATATACATGAAATTGAATGTGTAGTCTGTCACAGTTAATCCAAGATTATATTTTTGGGGATCCTGGAAAAAAGAAGAAAAAGAACCTTAATGTGTGTTTGTGTAAACACAGATATCCCATAGATGGATTTCATTTACTTTCATATATTGGTCATGGTTCCGGCCTCAAGAATCCAATATCGGTTATTGGACTCTCATTGACAATTAGCTTGATGAACTTTTAATTTCTGAGCTATTATCTGTGCTATCCGCCCTGTTTTTCTAATCTTTCTATTCATGTATTCCAACAGATATCTGACACCAACAATTGGACAGTCGCTGTGGCTCATTAGTCAGTCTCCAAAAGGTCCGGGTTTGTCCAGAGGCGGGACTTTGGTGTACTAGCCTGTGAGAAGGCGAGTACTTGGCTCTCACAGCTCCCGCTCAGGCCCTAGAGACTCACAGCGCATCCGGAGGGTCCGCCTGAGGCTGGACTGGAACGGAGGGACGCTGGAATTCACAAATGCCGATACCGACACACATCTTCTCAAGTTCAGACATCGTTTTACGGAAAAGGTATACCCATACTTTGAGAGTGTGTCGTTGTGCGGAGGCTTTACTGTGTTGGCACAGAGGGTGAAGGTCAGCGTGGGGTCACATGTGGAGGACGCTGCTATCGCTGAGGCGAGTCGGACGATGACGAGTGACTCTGACATTAACGCTGCAATGAACAAAAGCAACGGGAAGACGTCGAGCGCGGGCGTCCGACTGAGGACAAAAACTGGCCGATTTCTTCTACGAGAGAGGAGAAGAAAACCAAACCTCAGAGATGAACCTCAAAGGAAAGGAAAAGACAACAGGCAACAAACCTGCTGCCAAACCCCGGAGCAACAAGCCCAGGTTTAGTCTGACTTACCATGTTTCGCTGAGCAGAGCTCGGCAACAATGAATCTCACACATCCAAAACAAATCATGTTGATTATACGGTTCATAGTCGCTGCTTTAAATAACAAGAGCCTGCAGCCTGAATGAATGAATGCTAATGCCGTCTTTCAAATCCACACGTGTGATCAGGCCCGGGGTGGGTAATCGGGAGAATCGGGAGAGTTCCCGGTGGGCCGCTTCACTTCTGGGCCGGTCGAGAATTTTATTTGTTGACATTTGTCACGTTAGTCCATCTTCTCTTAAAGTGGGGCTACACGTTCAACATTCTGACCAGCCTCTGCATGGGTTGTACCACCCGGAAGTTCACCCTCCAAAATAGAGTTGGTTCGGCCTCGCCTTTTCTTTCCAAAGTTTTCTCAGCTACGGCGGGCTGGGCCGGCCGATATCAGCGCGCCATCAGGCAGGAAGATGATTAGCAACATAACTATTCGGCTAACGTTGTAGCCTTGATTAATATCATTGCAGCGTTGTCAACCTATTCCCAAGCAAAATATTAAATTGAATTAAAATATTAGCCTTTTTATATCACCCAAAATATGGTCTATGAAAAATATTATGCAAATATTGATATATACTATTGATATTGAAGTATGCAGTAATATGACTTAATTTTTCTTTGTAGCAGCAGATAAGACAGTCTCCTGCTGAAAATGATGAGCCCGACATTTGCAATGAGGAGGCCATGACTACAGGGACAGGTAGAGAGGATAACAGAGGAAACAATATGAATTAAAGTTATATATTCTAAGAAAGAGCAGTATATGACAGTACTTGATGAACCAATATGCATTGTTTGCTCAGAAGTGGGTGTAGTAAAGGAGTAAATCACCACTATATAATAATCATGCAGAAAAATGATAATGACAATGACCATGACCATGATGGCCCCCATGAGGTCTCCTAATCTGAGTCTGACACCCTGCTACGCCTTCTTCCTTTTTTTTTTGTTATTATTTTTTTGTTAACTTCTCATTTTAAGTGGATTATTATTGTTGTATTTAACCGTTACATTATTTGTTGGACCATGGTATTAATAAAAGAACTACAGGATAGTCAATTTCCACTACCATGAAAAAGTCCAGGCTGAAAAGTGGCCCCACTCCGGCCCTGCGTGTGATACTCTTAGTTTGTAGTAATGACATGGCTCTAGAGATGGCAATGTCTAGCCTGAAATATCTTAACCTTATCAGATGGATTGCCATGAACTGTTAGACATTCGTGGTCCCCAGAGGATCAACCCTGAGGACGTTGGCGATCCCCTGACTTCATCTAGCGCAACCATGAAGTGGACGTTTGTAGTTTTGTCGTACGGTTGGATTTTATTGCCATGACATTTGCTACAGACGTCCATGTTCCTTTCAATAATTAATTTGGTTATATTTTGAATTTGCAGGATCATGTGATCAAGTATTTTTCTCCAGTACTTTGGTTTGTGTCTAAATGCCAGCGAAGCCAATAAACTGAATGTTCCCATCAGCCTCAGCTGTACTTTGTGATGTCTGGTTTTACATTTAAAAAAATTAGATTGGATATTTTTAAAGAGTGTGATGACAATATATATATTTTTTGTGCTCATCAGTATTTAAATCCTCTAAAATGGTAGTATATCCCAACAACACAAGCTAATAACATGAGTTTTACTTTCAATTGAAAGTTTCAGCTCCATTTATCCTGTTTTTATTTATGTCAAACTATTTATATTGTCTTCTGTTCCAACGCCACACAGTAAAATGTGCATTAAATCTGTTAAAAAAGTTTATTTGATGAAAGAAAAAACAGTGCCACAATCAAATTTACAAAACTGTTTTCCTTCTCTCTCTTTCTCCTTTTGAATATACGCTCCTCCGGTCAGTTTCTTCTCCTCCTCGTCCTGTCTCACAGACGCACCCTCCCCTCCACGATGGCTTCATACAGTTCATCAGTAACAGCCTCGTAACGGCCAGCGCGACTGTTCAGGAAATAAATCTCCTCCCTCGAGTCTCGCGACTTGTATCCTTCCCTCTGCAGCCGAGTCTTCTGGATTTTAAAGGTACCTGGGAACAAAAGTGGGAACTTTAGTTCACCTGCGACTTTGTGAACGTGTGTGTGTGTGTGTGCGTGCCCTTGCATCGGCGTCTCACCTGTAGTGTCAACAGATGGCATGAGTCTCAGGAAGACGGGGCGTGCGTAGGAAGGCAGAGCTTTCTGTACGGCGATCAAGAACGCATCGAGGTCAAACCGGCCTCCCGCGTGAGCTATTGCTGCCATGCCAGCCTTCCCCTCCACACCTGCACACACACACACACACACACACACACACACACACAGACAGACAGACAGGTGAGGCAATGAACCGCAGACGATTGGCTCTAACCACACATCAAGCGCGTCATCTTTTGTCCTTCATTCACACATCGACCCATTCCGTCTCGTCTCGTCTCTACCTGGGACGGACGCTCCGTAGACGGCTACGACTGTGTGTCCCAGCAGGCGGCTGAGGACCCCCTCCACCTCCGTGGTGGAAACGTTTTCCCCTCGCCAACGAAACGTGTCGCCGCTACGGTCCCTGAAATAAATGTAGCCGTAATCATCCATCACCAGCAGGTCACCTGAGAGACAGAGACGGACAGACGGAGACAGAATAATAACAATCATTGTCATCGTGCCCGGAGGGGATAACAGAGTAGAGGACAAAGACGAGTCTGTAGTGGTGATGACTCACAAGTACAGTTTTGACTTTAATCTGATGACTGTTTGCTTATCTATGTGGCAAGGTGGTAAACACAAGGGGCAGGTTCCCAATCCGCGATCACAGTGAATCACAGACGTACACATTTATATTTAAAGCCTCAGCTGTCTTATATTGTGTATTTCTAAACATCATTATTGTTCTGACCGTGCTCTAGACTGTAACTGACTCTCTTTTATTAAAAGTATTTCCCTCATCTTTTATTAAACCTCACTGAGTACGTCACCATCTTTTATTAAATTGAACCAAGAAAACTTATGCATACCTGAGACGTACGCAGAGTCCCCCATCTTGAAGACATTGTGCGCTATTTTGTCATTGGTAGAGTCCTTATCAGCGTAGCCGTCAAATCTCCTGAGTGGATCCGTGAGGTTGATGCGTCCTACCAACATGCCCGGCTCACCTGCAAAGACAGACATATTCACTGTATTAAATGTGACCGTGTGTGTGTGTGTGTGTGTTTGTGTGCTCTCACCAGGCATACAGGGTATACAGAGGCCCTGTGGATCCCTGAGCAGCTCTTTGTTCCCCTCCTGCACCCTGACCAGTCTGATGGGGTAGAAGCTGGGCAGGATGCGGCTGTTGAAGCCACACGCCCCCACCTGGACGTACATGTAGGACGCACAGGTATGTGAGACACGTTTAGAAAAACACTCTCCTCCTATCCCTTGAATAGGTCTGAGACGTCACACACCTTTCCGTCTATGTTGAGCATGCTGCAGTTGCACTCTGTGGCGCCATAAAATTCCCCGATTCGCAGGATTCTGAATCTCTGGACGAACTCTTCCCACGCAGACGGACGGAGGCCGTTGCCAATGGCAACACGCACCCGGTGACGTGCCTCGGATGAACGGACCGGCTGGGCCAACAGGTAGCGGCAAATCTCGCCGATGTATTGAATTACCTTGACAAAAAAAATAGGAGATCAGCCGGTCAAGCGGCCTGCAGCCGGGCGCTGGTCGGTACCCGGGCTGAACTCACAGTGCAGTTGTGTTTGACGCAGTCGTCCCAGAAGCGACTGGCCGAGAACTTCCTTCTGACCACGACGGTCACACCGAAGAGCAAACACTGGCCGACACCCATGATGGTACCTGGTAACACATTCATGTGTTCACACGAATACACATATACTCTGTACCAGTGGGTCTCAACCTTTTTTCAGTGATGTACCCCCTGTGAAATATTTTTTCAGCCAAGTACCCCCTAACTAACCATTTATACCCCATAACTAGCCATTTGTACCCCCTAAATAGCCATTTGTACCCCCTAACTAGTCATTTGTACCCCATAACTAGCCATTTTGACCCCCTAACTAGACATTTTTACACTCTTACCAGCCATTTTTTCTTAAATACACAGCGCTGTGCCATCAGTGTCTGATTTAATATAGAATATATACAATTCTGTTGATGAACTTACCCTTACATTCTATTGTTGAATGATTTTTTTTAATGGATGCTAATTTTAAATATTTTCTTTTTACAAATCTCACGTAGCCCCTGGAGTGCCTTCACATGCCCCCAGGGGTACACATACTCTCATCTGAACCACTGCTCTACACTGTACATACAGAAAGGCACAATGACAATGGTTCAGCTTGTTCTTATTCTTTTTTTGCCAGAAGCTTAACAGATTCTGGTCTGATATTTGTCAATAAACCAGATGTAACCACTGATCTGAGTCAGTGGAAGCAGAATATTAAAAAGGAAACCTACCGGTTTGTTTCATTAAGAAAGGAATCGTCTCCAACCTCTACGACAACATTAAATGAAGCATTTAAGAAAGACACGATGATATAATGTGGGAAGTGACAGTAAAAAACGAGTATGGCTGGGAGAGAGTGATGCCTACCTGCTGAATGATACAAGGGAAGACAGTTGTAGATGACGTCATCACGACGCAAACCAAAGGAGTGGAAACCAAAGGCAGCGATGCGAAAATACCTGAGAAGAAAGATGGAATAAAGCGACTGATATCCATCGTCACCAGACAATCACCAGAAATCCTCATGGCCCTCATTTTAATTAAAACACTTGTAACTGCAATAAGATCTGCAAATTACAAAATTCCCCCCTTGGGATGAATAAATTAATATCCTATTCTATCCTAACCAGACAATGACAAATGAGATACATAAATGCAGATGTGTGTGGGGAAATCATCAGAGTTGATGCCATATGGGCTCGGTTGTAAGACCGCGTTTCCTCCTACGACTTGCTACTTGTAAAAAAATGTGCGTTCCACATTCTTTAAACTTATGAGATCACAGTGAAGCTCACCGACTGTGCACCACCACGGCCGCCTTCGGCATGCCCGTCGTTCCAGAAGTGTAAATGTAGAAGAGTCTGTCTGCATGGAGAGAGAGAGAGAGAGGGAGAGAGAGAGATGGAGAGAGAGAGAGAGAGAGAGTGGACAGGGGGGGGGGAAGGGAGTCGTTACTTTAAGTGAGTTTTAGATTATTTTGTGGCCCTTTGGCCCTCATCAGAAGGGCCAAAGGGCAACACATTTTACAGGGAAAGTTTACTACTTATTTATTCACCTTCATACAATGTCTTTTGTTTGTTTGCCAGAGTTCCAGGTGTGTGGAATGCACCCGGACCCCCGCCCCCCCACACCCCTTCATTCCTTAACATGTTTCTGTCTCCCCTTCCATATTCCCTGTTTCTCTGACAGCCTGCACACGCCAAGACTTGAAGAGTATTAACTTAGGAATGCCGTGAAATAACAAAGACAAAAACAATACGGATGATAAGCAAGTCGATAAGAGGAGTGAATGAACAGATGTATCACCTAATATATCACTTCAAAAGGAATGGAAGTGTATCATACCAAATAAAAAGCAAAGTAAGTTTCAAGCTGCATTTGAATGTTGGATGATTTTCAGTGTTTCTTTGGAATTAATGAGTTGATGATTTGTTCGACGTGTGTGTGTGTGTACGTGTGTGTTCATGCACACTTCCCTCCGGCAAGCAAATACTTGCTAAGAAAAAGATGTTGTTGCAATCACAACTGATATCATGTAACATGAGGACTTGTTATGGCTCATGCCCAAACTCATGCCGGCAACAGTCCGCAGAGCCTCACCGTTGAAGCCCTTCTTGAGGGTGTATCGCGGTGGGTGTTTGGGCGAGCGCTCCAGCAGGGCGTCCAGGTTCTGGGCGTCCAGGTTCTGGGCATCCAGGTTCTGGGCGTCCAGGTTCTGGGCCTGGAGGCTGCAGAGCTCCTCTTCACGGTCCGGCTCACCACTGCTGAACCAAACCATGTGGGGCTGCAGAGAGCCACTCACCTCTGACACCGCTGGGACACAATCAAAAGCTGTGTGTTACAGATATGACCGTAAACCGCCGTCTGCGTATACCCGGCATACCGATCAGCCCCTTCAGCTGCCTCACTGCAGCCACATGTTCCTACCATCTCTCATCTCCGCCCCGAAGACCATCGCCCGAGCACCAGACACGCCGACACAGTGCACGAGTGAATGCTGTCGAAGGTTGTGGTTTATGTGCGCAGCCTCTACGCCGATCATAGCCAGACCCAACCATAGAGCCACCACCATGGGATGGCTCTCCATGTACAGGGCCACCACATCTCCCTCGGCCCACCCCTGGGCCAGCGCCCAGTGAGCCACAGCGTGGCATCGATCCTGCAGCTCCTTGAAACTCCAAACCTGGATTCAAATGAAGATGGAAATGTGGCGAGTCCATCCAGCTCAGTCACACTGCATTCATTTGTCATCCTCCTTTGAGTCCTCACCTCTCCTGTAGCCTCGTAGATCAAAGCAGCTTTGTGCGGGTGCAGTGACACCGTCTGGGCAAACAGGGCAGGGATGGTGCTTCTGTTTCTCAGATGTCGGCGAATGGAAAGCCTCACCTTCAGGATAGCAACCAGGCACCTTGTAGGTAGAGAAGAGTTGAACATTGGGCGATGAAAGAAAGTTTGACATAGGAATGGGGTGGACACATGCACAAACATGCACATTACACACACACACAAGAATACTTTATTCTTAAATCCTTACATTAAGTCTCTTTTGATGGTGCATAGAGCGACATGCAGGAACTTCCAGGAACCCGTCCAGAACATGAGGAGCCCCAGCCCCGCCAACAGGCTGCAGAGCCCGGGGAGAGAGAGCAGGCTGTCCGCCCCGAGCCCAGCGAGGCCCGTTGTGACGCCACCCATCGGCACCGACAGTCACGGTGCAAAGGGAGTGTGCTTCTGGGAGAGAAGAGGCTCACCTGGCCGAGAGTTTCAGTCAATAAAGGCAACAGCAGCAAAGTCCAGACTTGTGTTAGTTAACTCTCAAGTCGAGCTGTCAGAAGATCCGATAGACGTGAGGGCGGCCTCGCGCGCGCGCACTGGATCTGGAAACAGCGCAGGACACAACTCATAAACTCCTGCGTCAGCAGTTTATGGTTCATCCTCCCAGGAGAACGACATGTAGAGTCGGAGTTATTACATCACGAATGTCTGATTTGATTAAGGGGAGGGGGGGGGGGTATAGATATAAAGTTCGTTTCATGAGTAGGCCTATATCTCTGAGAATGACACCGCGGGGAATGAATGTATACACATACAAGCAGAATTTTAGGATGTTTTCCATGCACATTTTTAGAAGTTCATCTTATTTTATGAGCTATATAGGCAACATGTTCGCTATTCTAATGTTTAGTAGTCTGAGTGAATTATTGCCTGGGCTGCATCCACCAAAGATCTATTGAAGGGTTTTAGAGTTTCACAATCATGCAGTTTTATGAACGATGGTCATTAAACACTGATATACTATATTTGATGCAATAGTGGGCGTAGCTAATACACTTTTTTTGCAGTTTCAGAACTGAAGAAGTTACTGCAGGAAAATGTTAGTCTTTTATTCTGAAGGGTACACAGTGTGACTCATTGACTCATTTTCATTGGTCTACATTGAAATATCTGTCTGTGTGTCTGTCATGTCTTTCTGTCTGTATATATATCTATCAGTTGTGGACTAATGCTAATAAACCACTCTACAGTTTTTTGCAGATGATCTAAAAGCTTTATTAAAGATTGTGGTGCATATTCTTGAAAGGAAATAGTACCAAACGACATAAAACAAAACAAAGTAGAAAAATAAGTTCATACACCTTCGAACTAGAACACCTAGGATATCTAAAAAATAAGAGTCTTACATTCACAAAATGCTGCATAATGTACGTATAGCTTTTTCTTCATAGAAATACATTTTGCAATGCATGGATCAAAGTTATCGCTGGACACAAAAAGAGGGCAGCCCCACCTGAGAACAGTTTAGTTGTTAAACCAACACATATATGGTCTGAATCAGGCTCGTAGATGAGAAAGGGAGAAGTAATTAAAATACAAACAAAAGGTGCAGGGACAACACCGGCACATAAAAATAGAAAATATCAAAATATATGACTGATAGCTTTGAACAAGTAAACTATTCAGGTTCTGTGAGTGAGACTGGCTCTCAAGTTGATTGTTGCACCATGTGAGTGAAGATGTGCTGGGTTATCATTGTTTACAATGGAAAAGTGCAATAACATAAACAAACCGCGGTCTGTACAACTCCCATTAGACTTCATCAAAACGGTTGAAGTTCAGGGATGCGATAATTTACAGTCACTAACAATGTGTGGAGACATTGTCAAACAGCTGTAATAAGAAAACATGACAACAACATGGAATTGTATTACATAAACACAGTGTGATTGCAGGAAGCTGCAGGCTTATCAGAAGGGTGGGTCTGTTTTTGTGAATTTCCAAAGCAGCTATTTGGTGATGGATTTGTTTTCTGATGAAAATAAAAAAGATGTGTCCTCACAAACACCGGTGACAAAAGGCACAGCTCAATTGCAAATCGATTGCAAGAAAATATTATCTGACAAATAGCCACAAGTGATGAAAAAATATCACTTATTTTGTTAAAGATCACGAACATCAAATCCTTGCAGCACCTGTCGGATTTGCAGGACCATGAAGGCAACTTCAGAGGCACTCCATGGGGCATAATCATTATTTCCCAAATACAGTACATGGAATTTGTTTTTCTGTGAAGACTCAATAAACAAAAAACAAACCCACCCTTATTTTCACCATAACACATTTATACAAAATACAGCACAAACTGTTTGCTCATGCTTTAAGCTTAAAAACACTCAAATTTTCTTGTAGCCTACATAATGTAGACGTTATAGTCTCTTGAAATTAAATAGTTTATGTCAGTGTGCGTGTTCACTTTTAAGCCTTTGAAAGGCAACACAGCTTATATTAGGATTATGATATGTTTTTGATGAACCGATAAAATACTGAAATATCTTTCACTTTCTGAATAAACACTTCTACATCCAGCCGTGACAATAATGACACTAAATAACTAATTCAGTCGTCATCAATACAACTTGATCCACCATTTACAGCAAAACTGAGCACTAAATTGCAGACTTTCTGACCCACAATGCAATTGATAAGCAGGCGGTGCTACTGGTGTTTTTTTGGGATTGTAAAAAAAGTCTTATTAACACCTCAGATTTAACTTGTGACCTGTTGGGGGCCCTGAGTACCGGTACCATTAAGCAGTTGGTATAGTGATACAAACAAAACTGAAATGGTTTCAATTTACATCATGTAAGAAAATAAAGACAGAATTTTTCATTTGAGTCTTAAACCTTTAAAATCAGGGCTAAGTTAACCGGATAAGTTCAAATCGTGACAGTCGGTCTTCGGGTTACAATCAATGATAGAGCGCTTCATATTTGGGATTCTCCTGTGTGCTGCCCACTCCGAGAACCCTGAATGAACATAAACAAAGTTCAGAATAATGTTAGACAACGTACTGTGAAGAAGTATGCTTTTATTAAAGTAAAAGTAGCAATACCACAATGTTAGAATACTCCATAACCAGTAATTATCTGGCATTCAAAAGTATACGTATAAACACAATTACCAACTTAATGTTCAGTATTAATTAATAATGAATAATTCAAAATAAATGCTATTGCTATTCATATTATACGACTAAAATAAAATGTTTGATATATTATCACGGTGGAGCTAATGCATTATACTTAGACAAATGAGAATTAAAAGTACAACATATCTACTTGGATGTTGTGGTATTAGGTAGTATACATATGGTGGAGCTAAAGCATTATATTAATGCATTATACTTGTAAAATATGTTTCGGACTTTTTTCAAATATTCCTTTTTTATTATAGTTTATATATGTACTGGCTCTGTGGCACTCTGAGATTCTTGGATGAAGAGTGCCTTACAAATGGAATCCATTATTATTAGTATTATTATTAGTAGTAGTAGTAGTAGTAGGCTAGTAGTAGTCGTAGTATGTGTTGTATGTACATTGTCATCTGCAAAGTAACATGTTAGTGTGAATGTCAGCTCTAGGCAAATGAGAATTAAAAGTACAACATATCTACTTCGACGTTTTGGAGCTGAAGTATTAGGTAGTATAAATATAAAATACTTAAAGTGTGATACCGTGTTTGTGATATAAGGGAGGTGCCATTCCACTTACTTGTGACTGACTACTGGAGGGATTGGTAGTGCTGAAGTCGGAGTACCTCTTCTTCTGTGTTGTGCAGACACAGGAGAGGAAATGGGCGTACTCATCTCTCACCTGCAGGGGGCAGCAGAACATCAGAACAAATATCCGCTGCTTTAAAACCCGACATTGTTTAGTCGCTCCGCTTTCTCTTGTAGTTTCATCTGATAGGTCGATATACTATCTGCATGTAGTTACATACACACGCACACGCACACACACACACACACACACACACACACACACACACACACACACACACACACACACACACACACACACACACACACACACACACACACACACACACACACACACACACACACACACACACACACAGTTTCCTACCTGTTTAGACAGTAGGCAGTGCATGAGGAACACCAGCGCCCCCTGCAGGCTGTTGAGGATAGTGAAGATGTATGCTTCCACTGTGGTGCCCTCTTGAAACAGGAAGGCCCCAAACACCCACATCAGACCCAGTATGCACATCTGGGCGATGGCTGTCACTGTGAAAGCTCTGCAGAACAAAACAAAGGAGGATGGGGGAGGGAGGATTCGGAGAAAAGAAAACAGTTAGAGAAAGAAGAAGATCAGCATGAGTCCAGACACCTGGATGACTCCGATACCACTGCAGCATCTGGAAAATCCCTAAACACTGGAACGGATGAGTTCGAGAGATGAATATAAAAGATTAGTTTGATGCAAAACATCCTTGCAGAGGAACATTATTTCAGCGCTGCATTGGCCCTTGGTAATATTTGTCACTCTTATTCCCATTAATAGCAATACAATCAACATTGAGATAAAGAGGAGATTAATAGCATGTAAAAGTTTAACCAACATGGAAAAGCATGGATCTTGTTCTTTCTGTAGCCGCACATGTTTATGCAGAGCTGTCAGTGGAGTACAAAAATGAGCATGCATACGTTGAGTGAGGAGGGGGGAGAGCAGAGTCGGTACTAAAAAAACATTAGCAGCTTTTTTTTTCCTCCATGCAAAACTCCCACATTCTTTCCATCCATGTATTTTTCAGGTCCCGACGCGGCTCCATTCGGCCGACATGCGTGTGGACGTGCGCGGCGTTTTAGGTGAGGTCACATGAATCACAACAGACACACACACACAAAGAGACACTGTTACACAGACAGTAATTGCTTATAATAGTAGTGATAATAATAATACCTAATTTTATGCAGTTTGGAGAGGTCCGGGTTGAGGCTGGTGAACTTCTCGGCCAGCCTCCAGACGGTGACGATGAAAAAGATGACATTGAGGATGATGATGAAGCACACGGGACCGTAGAAACTCCAGATGAGGCCGTCTTGAGACAGCCAGCAGCTAGAGGAGGAAGAAGGAAACACATGGTCACCGAGATGGATAACAGCAGGTCTGTGTCATGCACTGATGTCATCGCCATCGCACATGTTGTGTATTCAAACGCACACGTACTATTTGTCAGTGCCGTAGCCTTCTGGTCGAATGATGGCAGATATGACGACGATAAGGAGGGGAGCTCCGTAACCCGTGAGGAACAAGTAGAGGGGCCGAATGCTGGCATTGAACACCAGGACCACCATGCGGTACAGCTGCACCCCTTCTAACAGCATCCAGGTGAACACTCCCAAGAAGAAGTAGTGGAGCATCGCGGCAACGAACCGGCAGCCGCCCTGTAAAGATGTGAGCGCACGAAGGAAGAGATTAGAGAGGAAGGAGAGAGGACGGAAATATGTAGCAGCACTAATCAGATCAAGAAGTGTAAGAAGTGAAGATATTTTTGAGGAAATAAAGACCATAAATGTGCACACTGTGAATTGTAAGTTAAAGCCCTGCACTCAAGTTGTTAGTAAAGGTATTATCAGTAAATATCAACTTATGTATTAAAAGTAAAGTACTCAAAACCTGTAATAATTGTATTTTGTAGTGGGTCAGGGTGCTAAATTTGACTATTTCATATACTATTGAAGGGTTTAGTCAATAGCAATCTCGTTCACATTGACCGTGCATGTTGTGTATGTTGTGTTAAATCCGAGTAAAAATACCATTGCTGTCCAAAAATATGTGTTTGAGTAAAAGATTGAATATATTCTCCTAAAAAATGTGAAGGGCATAAAATGGAAAATGCAAGATCCTAAAAAAATTATTTAAATACATCAACTACGATTGAGACAAGTGTGACAGTTCTGTCATTTAGAAGTGCTCTGTACTCTGTCTCTCGAGTATGAGTCACTTATTTACCAAACGTACCACAGGTTTAGTTTGTGAGATGCCGGCTAGAAAGATGAGGTCAGCCACGAAGAGGCAGATGCACAGGTGCAGGTGGATGGTGGTGCGGGTTCCATGTATGGAGCGGCAGAACTTGAACGTCAGGATGCAGAGTACGAGGCACACGAGGGAGACGGCCAGCCCGATCTTAGTCACTACCTGGAGCCCAAAGGTGTGCTGGAAGAGAAGATGCATTAGTTATTTACAAAAAACACTTTGCTTTATTTGATAAGGGACAGTGCACATTAAATGTGCCAGAGTTAGCTAAGGGGTTATTTTTCATCTGTAGTCCCGAGATCATTTACAACAGTGTGTGTGTAAGTGTGTATGTGCATGCATGCGTGAATGCGTGTGTGTGTGTGTGTGTATGTCTGTGTGTGTTACTCTGACATTTAGGTGAATGAGGAGGAGAAAAGAGAAAAGTAAACGTATTAGCCGTAAGCATTAATTCATCTTTTGGCCACTTGGAGGTGAAATAAACGAGCTGTAAACACAACATTGATATATTATCACTCTGATAAAGTTGATGTGACAAATTTGTGAGCAATCACCTGCTTATTTACACATTGAACGGATACATTATCATTCATTTGGAGTGGTGTTTCTGTAAGTCCACTATAAACGCCCCATAGGGAAACATCTGCTGATGTAGTTGCTGAATGGTCGACCGGCTAATTCCTAACTTCTCCATTTGCTGCTGGTCAGGTTATTCCTGAGAGCTTCTTTACTAACACAGCTGTCTGCTGTGGCCAAAAACTGCATTAAACGGTGAAGTTATTATTTTTTTAATGAATTATATAATATCTATATAATATATAGTGTATATTGTGTACATCCTGGGAGAGGACTGAAGACGGGCTGTGTGCTTCTTACCTCCATGTCGTAGAGCGCCATGAGCACCGCGAAGCTGCTCAGATGTTTACATGTGCACACGGTGTGTGTGGCGTTGGAGCACAGCTGATAGCAACCATCTGTGGACCAGGCGCCGTTCTCGTTCCAGTACGCGCAGATGTAGCTCAGCTGAGCCGACTCCTCGTTGTCCTACGAACCGAACAATTCCAAAAAGCAGTCAAGCAAAAAGCAGTCTGCTTTTCTTTTTTTTTTAAATCACCAAAAGCTAAAAATAAAATCTACGTCTCCTACCTGGAGATGTCTGAGGGTGATGTTGACGTGGCGACTCAGGTTCTGAGTGGATGGGTTCGAGACCACAACAGACACGACTCTAGAGGAGATCTGAAAGGACGGATTCACGCCATCCTTTTCGTGTCCCGTGAGCTTCTCGAAGGACCGGTTCACAGATGACTCGAGGTTCTTGTAGCTCAACAACGCAGCCAAAGCAAAACCTGTGAAAGAAAATCTGAAATATGAGAATATTCATCGATGAACCATAGAATGTTGGCGTGGTTGCCAAAGAGAGGAGACGTTTACCCTGGTAGGCTCCCATCCCAGCTGCTGTTGTCCAGTCAGTGTCCAGTGTAGCATTCGCATTGGTCAGATGGATTGGTCCAATGGGGGGAGTCGTCCCCCTTTGCACTGCAATCTCCGCATCTATTTGAGAAGATCATTAGTTTCAAATATCTCAATCTTCCCAGCGTCATGTATTGTACGCATGATATTTTTTACAGTATGATGCACAATGCAAATCACCCCTGAGCTCATGGCCACCGTTACCTGTCTCATTGGTCACTGTCTTGGTGCGGCCGTCTTTCAGCCGCGGGCCGATGAGCATGATGGCGTCCTCCACCACACCGAGCAGTCTGCTCACGTCTTCACTGCTGGCCACGGGACCGGGGGACAAGATGGCCTCGGTCCCCTTGAAAAGTTTCTGGACACGGTGAGAGGGACAGTTTGAGAATAGCGTTCCGGCTGTAAGAATGTTTGCGATTGTGTTTTTTTTGTATCCGCTGCTCTGACCTTCAGTAGCACGTCTCCATCAGCGATCCCTTCACCAGCGGTGCTCGGGTCCGACAGAGCCAAGCAGCTTTTTCTCATCATGAACAAAATGTCTGCCAGGCCTCCGAGGGACTGAGAGAGGATAATAAGAATTTTCCGTTTTACCTGCTAAAGCTTGTGTATGCCAAAAGCTACAGGGCTGCAGGGAGGTCTTGTAAATTGAGGAAATTGGTTGAAATGTTCTTAAGAAAAACCCACAGTGCTTGATTATATCCCGGACCCTGAACTTAATGCACTGTTGCAGCGTGCTCATCATGCCATATTTAAACATGCAGCTCACCGGTGTAGGCCTCCCGTCTCCACTGAAGCTGTCACAGTGGAGCTCTGGATGGTAACGGGAAAAGAAAACGGAGAATCATCTCACCGGCCAGACTGGAGGAGTGCGACACAATCTAGGCAACAAAACAGCAGCCCTGAACTGAAACTCATCCTCATCATCACGTGAGACTTAGGCCACGGGTTATCGTGGATTAGATGAGTCAACCCAGAAAGTACCACAATGACATCTGGGTTGGGAAGTTTATTCAGGGAGGGGGGAGGGGAGAGGGGGGGGGGGGTGAACCACTAGAAGCCTCCGATGAGGAAATGGACGTCGGTGGTGGTAGAGGAGTTGTGTGTGCGTTCACTCACCCGAGCATGTTGTCCTTTGGTTGCCATAATTGGTGAATCCTTTTGAGCACATGCACCAGTAACTCCCATTAGTGTTTTGACAAGTCCCTTTCACTCCACAGAGGTCTTCTTTCTTATCGTCCGCTTCTTTGCATTCGTCAATGTCTGCGAAGGAAGAGCGAGACAAAAGGACAAAGTGTTCAGAGAGACCAGTCGGAGAGACATCGAGCAGGTTTTTTTTGCAAATGGAACAAACATTTCTGCATTAGAGTGCAGGAACAGCCATGTGAGTCATTTGTTGTTGACAAACGGAGCTCAGACAGTTCTTCACTGTGGCGTGAGAGGTTGTTGAGAGCTGCAATTTGCACCCGCGGGAGGCAGGAGAGGCTTCGGGGCTCATGTCAGAGTACATGGAGTTACAATGTGTGAACAATGAGGAAGTAAAAGCACGTAAGACCTTTTCAAGGTCAAACTATGAAATTACAAAGTTTCTAATTTTGAAAATGTTCCCGCAGCTGCAGTGAAGCTATGAATTTGTCTCCATTCTTCCATAATTGTTCAGGGTCGTATTTAAATGTGAGAAATGTGTAAATTGTTGTAAGAGGAGTCGTTTTCTGTTTCTTTACTGAAGAAAAAAAAAGATGACGATATCGCTACAATCTCTTTCAAACTATTGACACATTCTTCTCCTCTTGCGGAATATTATTTCTGTTTAAGTGCAACAATACTTTACTTTCTACTTCAACCTCGTCTGGTTTGACCAATAGGTTGTGGTGGCTACTGTTAGCCGGTGTTAGCAAACCTAATAAGTAGATACTGCTGCATAACAGAGATTACTGAGTCAGTTTGCTTTATTGTGTTTCATAATGAAGGCCCCAGTATACTAAGTATATGTTTTTCCATGTGATTGTTGTCACGTTGTGGTGACCCTGCAGAGCAGAGAACCTAATGACACAGCAGGTATGTTGATTACAATCAAATAGCAGCAAGTAGCTGAAGTTCTTTGGTTACCTTTAACAATGTCACTGCTGTTTTCATTTGGATTCAGCCACACAACAAGTCACATGAACTATGTGTTTATGAGTTTACAATGTTTACAGCATTGCCGATATGTGTGGTTTTTCTGTGTGTCACACAAGCCATTGATTGAAGTCAGCTGAAGCAGCACTGAGCCTGCTTTTGATTTTAGAGTGTAATAGTTACTGTCGTGGCCATTTGTCCAAATAACTCAAATAGAACTATAAATCAAATTGCCACTGACGCACCGTGTTTTTTTTGTTGAGTTGGCCCAGCCCAAAAGAAAATAATGTCCATCTCCGTATGTCATTATTCGTATTTACTAAACAAACAAAAAGAACAAACAAAATGTTGACGCTGCCTCTCGTGTGCTGGTAAAAAAAACCAGAGGCCACCTGCTGGTCCTGAAGCTACCCACACCTACATGTAACCACAGGTGCCCAGTGTTACCCAATCAGTGAACCAATCCTCAAACTAAATATATTCAAACAACAATCACAATGAGCTAAACTAAAATTATCATAAGAAAAAGCTCTTCTAACATATCAAAATATAACCTAAATGAACAATAAATAATCAATATTACTTTCCAATAATAATAATAATAATACAAATGTCAAAATAAATAGCTCCAACAGTTACGCTTGAGGTAGTTCGCTTGCACTCTCATCTACTCTGTCAATACGTTTAACAATTAACTCTTTAAAAAAAAAAAAAGTCAGCCACCACCGATTCATAACTCGGCAGAGATGATCTAACAAGAAGTACGACACACCAACGGGAGTTTTCGGGACTGTGCAGGGGAGAACGGATCCAAACTTTGATCGACGTCTCACTCACTCACCTTTGTTTGTTTTATGGGCAACTGTTTGGACAGGTCAACGTTCACCTTTATGATTCTATTGCGCATGTCGCACAGCACCAGTCTCACAAGTGTCGGCACACACCGAGTAAGGACTTCAGTCACCTTGGCAGTGTCCTTGGCTGCTGGCAGCGGCGCTGTACCCAAATTGGCAGGTGCACTCGTAGCTCCCAATCCGGTTGGAACAATTGGCAGAATGACTGCAGATATTTTCGCCGTCTGTGCACTCGTTGATATCTGATGGAAGAACGAGTGTGAATGGGGTCAGATCGGTTTGACGCGAGAGAGATGCTGATCACACACACACACACCTCACACACTCGCTCACCTTGGCAATGCCCGCCGAGCGCGAAGTCACCGTACCCGTTGTTTTCTTTGTAGCCCGGCAGGCACTGGCAGTAGAAGCTGCCATTCGTGTTGAAGCAGAGTGTGTTATTGCCACATAGTGGTTCCATGCACTCGTCCACATCTGTATTTAGATACAAATACAAAGAGTACCATTATATAATTAAATCTCATAGGTCATCCATGAATAAAATCCTTAGATCACCACGACTCGCTTGTTTGAGGCTAATCGTGGTGATCTAAGAATTTTAAAAATCTCCTCTTGTTGTTTTCATTGCAATCCACTGTGGATATAAACAGGGCTTAAATGCCTAAAATGGAAAAACACTGTAGAACGTCACCAAAAAAGGCTTCTTTTCTAACTTCAGTAAGAGGTATTGCATTAGGAACCCCACTTATTTCTGGGAGCTCTCGTCTTTATCAGAAGTCACAATGGAATAATTGGTGGGCAGAAACAGTGGAGAGGGATGGTTGAGGTTAGAGGTCATGGCAGGTTATTACCAAAACAGTCACGGCCTTCTGACCTGTAGCCCAGGTCACACTCAGGAAAACATTCCCCCAGCGTACACAACAGGCCTGTGAAGGAGTAGAAAGAGGTCATTTAGTTTCAATTCACAGTTAAGGAAACATCTTACAATAACAAGGAAGACCCAATAAAGAGCAACCACACTTCTGCATTGTGCCCTGAACTCTGGAATGTTATCACTATGTTCAGTCTTACTTTACATTACATGTCATTCAGCTGACACTTTTATCCAAAGCAACTTACAATCATGTTGCATTCATACACAGCTACAGGGTTGAGCTTTAAGCAAAGGGTTTTTAAGTAATTCTGCTCATTTTAGTAGAGGTAACGTAATATTTTGAATTATTTAAACTGAGAGGGTAAATAAGCTTTGTACTTTTCAAAAAGTAAATTCTTATTCCCTTTCATTCCAGATACTTGTCTGGGGTCAACTATTTAAAATAGTCATAGTCAACTCGAAGAGATACTGCTTAGATCAATATTTTCTTTGTTTCGTGGTCAGGCATTTTAAGTTTTTGCCCCAAACCTTTGTGGAAACCAAACCCAAAAGCAGACCATGCTTTACCGCCTATTTTACTCTAAATGGGACACAAATTAACATCATTACACATTGGAGAAGACTTTAAACTAGCAATTTAGACCATACATGTTTACAATGTTTCCTGAGGTAATATACAATCAGACATCTTTTTGCACCCAGATGAGTAGGACCCTGCACTTCCATATTCGTCTCAATTAGCAGACCCCTTGCTGGTCAGATTATTTACAAACCACAACAGACACATCGCAGTCACATTTTCTGACTTCTGATTCACAGTTAAAATAGAAAACAGCGCCCACCCCCCTCACATGGCAACAACTAATAAATCCCTCCTGATTTCCCCTCCCTACAATGAGCCCTCTGTAGTTCTCTGGTGAAGCTGGAGCTCCAGCAGCAACACCGCTGTGGGAAAACCAGCCGAGGTTGACGGAGACAGTGAGTTTAACTGATTCTTACTTTCTGACCACATAATTGTAGACAGAAACAGAGCCTGAACATAAACAAAGAGGCACTTTATGCTCAGCTCGCAGCAGATTTCCATTCACCAGGAAGCCTGAGAGAGTTGTGTGTCTTCATACGCTGTCTGTTGCATATTATTCTCTCTTCCTGTTGCATTACCTTTGGGCCTGATTGAAAGGGGAAGTCATAAGCATAGCCTATGTCTGTTTTGTGAATTGCTTATGAAAGCACCTTCAATTTGTTTATCGCCCATGAAATGAATAATAAACTTTAAAAAGACAGTAGGCTACTGAAAGACTTTAAAATAAATTCTTGTCTCTAGCAGTAAACATACACAATTACGATAATGATTTTATTGATTACCAATTAAAAAACTGTGGACTGGTTCAAGTTTAGCATATTAGGCATTGATCATGACTGACCTGTTGGGTCATGTATATGATGTAATACTGCATTAATATTTTAGTTTATTTGTTTAGTTTTTTTACCTCTTTTGGACAGCAAGTTGTAAACGTTGAATTAGTTTTGCTTTAAAAAGTGATCGGGCTAACATGTTGCTTGCTGGCATCCAGCAGACACAGGGAAACACCAGCATTCATACAACTTTAAATTATCAAATAATAACTCTCAGCTCTGTTTTTGGTCTCCACCAACTTCCTATGGAAATATTTGCTGCTGCTGCAGGAAACCAGGTTGATGAGAGGGAAATAATCAAAACCATCTAACTGTGGGCCAGAAAACCTCTCGTGCCTCTAGTAAAGAAACCAAAGTGTGATTAAATAAAATAGATAAAGAAATAAACAGAATGTTTTACATACTTGTTTTCAGAGCCAAGTTCATGCATTATACTTATATATGATAATTATGAACTATTAGTTGTAGTATAATGGTAGTTACATGAGTCATTGTGTGCCATCAGACCTCTGCACGCTGCCACAACTCATCCAGGCTCTGGGTTTATTTACTCTGACAGTCTGAGGAGCTGCTACTACAACTTTTCTAAACTTCCCCGTATTTTTGTATTACTTTTACTTTTTCTCAACCTTCACCCACCCAGTCACCCACACGCCTACACACACAAACACACACACACACACACACACACACACTCACACACACATGCTTTCAATTATGGACTTACCCAGAAGAAGTAGCTCCTTCCAATACTCCATGTTGAAAGCAAACCAATACCCCCCACACAGCTGATGACTTGATCAGAAGAACTATGAATTAGTTGTAAATCGTGTGCATCTGGTTGATATCCTGAAATAAAAAGATCCTGCAGGAGAGATTTGCCTATTTTTCAGTCTTTTTTCCGTGGTCCAAGGTCCATTAAATCCAGTTTGAGAGAGATAAATCCTTTCTGGAGAGGATAATTGTATGGCAGGGGAAATAACTTTGAACCTTCCCCAGCTTCCCTGCTCTTTCAAATTCAGACTTTCAGTGTGACCACACCATGCTCTCTGCCTGATTCCCCACCCCCTTTCTCTCTCTCTTTCTCTCTCTCCTCCTCCCTTTCACGTATTTGAGTGGCCTTGCCTCTTTTGCGTCACTCTTTCTTGCTCTTTTCTTTCATTCCTATCTTGCCCTGTGAACACATTTCTCACACTGGCACCCTATCAAATTGCTTGCACAAACCCCCCTTCTGTCCACGCCGACTTTCACATTTCCCTTTTTGCTCCAGCGAGCTCTATTTCAGGAGCTATTCACAACACTCTCAAGAGAGAGAGAGAGAGAGAAAGAGAGAGGGGGGGACGGAGGCTGATGACTAACTCTCAATCCAAGCAGCTGCTGTACTTAAGTTTTGCCAGTAAGTAATCGTATATCTCTTCCATTCTCCCCAACTCCTACTCTAAATCTCCTCCTACTTCTCTTCCTTTCCCCCCCTATTTTTTCAGCTCTTCACCCATTCCAGGAAAAAACAGCCTTCTAAGTTTTCTCAACCCCCCAGACAGTTAGAAAACAGACATGAGACGATGCTGGATGACCTCCATTAAAGTGAAATTCTACACAAGACGAAGCTCATGTGGTTCAGAGAAAACTGGGTTGTATAAAACTAATCGAATGACGTAAAGCTCTGAGATAAAACAAATCCACACACATTCAAATATATTTCGACATAAGGACTCAACTAAAATGAACCAGTAGCAGAATAATACAAAATATGGGAAGATACTTAAGTAAGAGTGTTGGGTTACTTTGGTTTGGCGAGTGCTGGGTGAGTCTATAACCACATGGAAACTAAAAACTCAATTGCATCAGCTTCAACTTTACACCCCATCTCCCCCTCTGTCACTGTTGCTTCATCAATGCAATCTACAGTAATAACGGTGACATGTTCACCGCATGGAATTCCAAACAAAGAGACAAAGACAGCTTTCTAATTTCTCTATTTTGCAACTTTATTGGCTCAATTTGTCTGGAATTTTTTTTTAATCCAGCTGATGTTTGAATGTCTCCAGCTGACTTGTATCAAATCCTGTATCAGAATGCTACGATGACCACACGCATACAACACTGGCATTATGTCGAAGGCAAAAGTGAAATCTATGTTGTTCCATTTTGCACACGTAACTACAGCGACTGTGTGTTGGGTTGTGAGCACAGCCCGAAACTCAGATGAACTATTTCTCAATACTGTGAACACATCCTGTATAGACACAGACGGAGGGCCCGAGCTGCTGCCGCTCTGCGCTAGTGGCCCGCCTAACGGCCCATCTGGATACGTCGTAAAACTTGTATTCTCTCAACTGACCAGTGGGGGCCGAATACTCCGAAAAAGAAGCCTTATTGTATGGAACTCTATGAGAAAATGACTCTATTTCTCACTTAATTTATTCCCTCGGTAAGCATTGTAAACATGAGTTTATGGTCTCAATTGATACTTGTAAGTCTTCTTTAATGCAGCATGATTTCATTTAGTAAACTAGAATGGGCACTCGGTAGAGCGCATACCTTCGCATATCACAAGATTGGGCATTGAATTATGAACATGTTGGCATTAGTTGCATGCCAATTGGATATAAATTGACCGTGCTATGGTAAAAAGAAGATTTTGACCTTTTCATGACCTTGATCTTGACCTTTGACCCGATTGATCCCAAAATATAATCAAATTGTCCCCGGATAATAACCAATCATCCCACCAAATTTCATGCGATTCAAGAAGATTTGGACCTTTTCATGACCTTGACCGTTGACCCGATCGATCCCAAAATCTAATCAAATGGTCCCCGGATAATAAACAATCATCCCACCAAATTTCATGCGATTCGGTTTAATACTTTTTGTGTTATGCGAGTAACACGCATACAAATAAATAAATAAATACACGGCGATCAAAACATTACCTTCCGCATTTTCAATGCGAAGGTAATGATGTTCCCTCTTAGAGTCAAATAGTAGTATTGTTTAGGGCTGGCTTACTGTGATTGACAGGTTGCTGCCGCTACCAGACGTCTGTTGAATGTTGCTCTACTTCGGATGCACGAAGACACAAAAACAAAGACACGAAACACAGCGGATTTAAATTATATTAACTGAGTGAGCGGAGTAGGAACATACTTAATGTGTAAGACATTTAGAGTCATACTTTATACATCTGTGTGAGATGATAGTAGTCATGGTTCCCTTGCAGCATACAACAAACAGCATCTAGCACATGCCAAACTCACAAGCTTGTGGTACACATAGATGTGTTCCTATTACAAACAGTGATGGTGGATAGGAAGCAAGTGGTCAACAACGCCTTGCTGTATCCGTGAGCAAAATATACAATTGCTGCACAACACACTACAGCTGTTCCACACAGTGGCAGCAAGCCGTCTGTGTGTCCTCAGCCTTTCTCAGTGTGCTCACAGAGAGAGAGAAAGCTGGTTTTCTCATGGATTGTTGAGGTCTGGATTGTGGTCTATGCCTACTACGAATTAATCATACATTCTGTCATATTCATTGCATGTGTTTATGTAACTCTGTAATGCTGTTCATCTGTACACATGACATATATTGCTTAGAATAAACTGAGTTGAATTGATATGACCTCTTTTACTCCCTAAGCATCCTTTTGACTCTATGTCATCATTTGTCATCATATTCATGCAGACAGAGCAGCAGACGTACAGAGACACATGAGCAGACACATGGAGACAAATCACCCGCACATATCGGCCGGAAGAAGATGAGAGAATGCAAGTTCATGTCCCCTCGAGGAAACAAAATCCTGCGTGCATAAAATGCACGTCGGCCCATTGTGACCATTAGTCATACGAAAGAAAAAACAGTGTGGGAAAAATGCATTCTGTTGAAGGGAAAATGACAAGTAGTCAAAGGGAGTAATGACAAAGTTGTCCTGACAAAAACGTCCAAAAACACCTGTAGCCTATGTTGTGTAGAAGTGAATGAGTTTGGAATTTGGATCCCAAGTAATGTCATTCTGGTCCCTTTCTTTACTCTTGTCCTCTTCTGACCTCTTGCTCTCCATTCACTGTGTTAAAAAAAGTCCCCCCTAAAAAAAGATGAGCTTATCAGATGTCTATTTGTAGTGCTAAGTTTCAAAGTCATTGTTGTTTTCTTGTTTTTCTGTGTGTGTGTGTGTGTGTGCAATTTACAGTTATGTTTTGCATTTTGAATAGAAGTGTTTTCCAAATGAATAATTTAATCAAGTGCGTAATATGAGAAAAAGGGGGTCGTGTTTTGCAAGAGTTGACGTGCGAAATTCCTCTCAAAGCTGAGAATGTTTTTCTTTACCTTTGGTGCCTTTGTTTACACCATGTTTACAAGTTGTAGTCCTCTTGGCTAAGCATCCACTTGTACTGTAAATAATGTAAACATGTAAAACAGTATTTTTCTTTCTGGAGTCTGCAGCTAAGCTAGGTGCTCGATTACAAGCTAACATTAGCATGCTAACATGCTCACAATGCTGATAATAAGCAGGTTTAATGTTTACAATGTTCACCACCTCAGTTTAGTGTGTTAGCATGCTAACACGCTCACAATGCTGATACTGAGCAGGTATAGTATTTACTGTGGTCACCATCTCAGTTTAGCATGTTAGCATGCTGATAATTGCTAATTTTAATAAAACACAAATAACAGCTCAACCGTTTTGAAGCTTTTTTGTCACATTGAGACCCAACGATGGGTCCTAGATGACAAGTGAAGTGATCTCCAAAGTGATAAAAACTCTTCCTTGGGTAGGCCTATAACCAATTTGAAAAAACATTTGATATTTCACTAAAGGCCAAAAATGTCAATCTCCTAGTTATTGAGATATTTCAGTCTAAACTGTGGAGATTTTTATATCACCTGTATACATGTTAAGATTGATAACATTGTATGTACTATTGTAACATGTATTAGTATATATTTCCAGCTTTTACACACTAATATTTACAGATGGACTCTGTGTGACCGGATACATTCTAAACAGGTGTAGCTGGTTGACCAGTGGGGTCAACTCTTTTCTATATAGAGATCAATGTCTTGCATGCCTATGTTCGGACCATCTCCATATATGGACTTGTGTTTCATATGCCTGTGCTCAGCATCTCTCCCTGAAATGTAAATAACTGACCTATAGGTTAAAACCTAAGTTTAAGCTGGTTAACATCCATGAATGGACAGAAAGATGACACCCATGTATATATGTCTCACCCCCACTTCCATGTGGCGGGTTTAGGGTGTAAATATTGTGGTTGTGGAGAGTTGACGAAATTATGCAGTGCAGCAGACTGTGGTTTTCTTCTCATGATTCATGTTCAATAAAGGATTCTGATGAATTGATCTTCGTTTGTTCAAAGAAAATCAATAACGAAACCAAAGTGACATTACCATCCCTCTGGCCAACATAATCATTTATCTAGGGGTGTTTTAGATTGTTATTCTGGCAGCCATTGCTTTCCACTGAGCAAAGTCCATCTACTGTTGAAGACGGAACAATACAAATTAAATCTTTTAAAGAAAAGGTAGTAAACCTTAAATTGGGATTTTCTTGTAAAAACAATATTTCCACAATCAAAAATTCATTTTCATGCTTATCAAGAACATCCCTATTTTTTCAATAGCATGGCGTGTGAGGGCTTGTGGCAAAATCGTGAAATTGTTGTCAAAATACTTTGGGGGTTTTCAAACTGTAGGCATGACTCAGATGTTGATCTGCATGTCGTGTGAAATAGACGCTGAAACTACCTGAAGCTGTGCGTACGTACATGTGGGTGGTAAGACCCCTGCAGTAACTGTATGGGCCTTACCACCCACACGTACGTATGCACAGCCTCAGGTAGTTTCAGCGTCTATTTCACACGACATGCAGATCAGCATAAATTTCCAAAAACTATATTTGGTTAACGAAACTGTGTTAACCAAATATAGAACGTTTCACCGCGATCTAAGACAGTTTGCTCTTCCACTTCCGCTAGCAAACACAAAAAGAGATTCACACCCGCATGAACAGTTAATCAAAGCTTCATTTGAAAACCCTAAGATGAGCTTTGAATGTACAAGAAATGGCATTAAGTTCAGCCCTCGTGGCTCAGGCCAATTCAATTAAATTCAGTTTGTTATATAGCCCAATATCACTGTGAGAGGTGTCTAGCCGTCACTGGTAGGTTCCCCCTTTAAGCCACACGGAATGAGCAGCCAGAGTGATGTTTTGTAATATCTTTTATTGTACCCGACCACAGGCAGTGTCTCTGCTCGGCACTCCACCCCGTCTTCAGTCCATCCAGCTCCTTTTGAAGACAAAGCCTCGCAGATACACAAACACAGATTGTCATCAGCTGGTCTGATGACAATCAGACACCGTTCCCTGAACCACACCCCCGCTCCACCCACTCTGCAGCAGAGCCTAAACACCCCCCGCTGCCACAATCACGAATTACAAATTTCCCTCAGAGGGCTTTACAATCTGTACACATACGACATCCCTGACTTTTGACCTCAAATCAGATCAGGAAAAACTCCCAAAAAATAGAGACAAAAACTTTCACAGGGAAAAAAGGGAAGAAATCTTCAGCAGAGCAACAGAGGAGGATCCCTCTCCAGGATGGACAGAAGCAATAGATGTCATGTGACCAGAATGAAGCATTACAGAGTTACGACACATTCAATACATATGACAGAATGTATGAATAGTTTGTACTGAACCATCCAAACCTCCACAATTCATTGAAATGTGTCTTTTTGTCTGTTGTGCGCTGTGGAAACTGTGTATTGTTCTCTGTATGAGTTGATTTAGAGGCAAATGAGTTTCCCCACTGGGGATTAATAAACATTCTCATCTAATCTAAAGATTGACGCCACCGCAGCAGAAGTGTTTGTTTATTATCAGCCGAAAAGCCTTTGTGGTTTAAGTTTGTGATTAATTCATATGAGAACGAATAAGACTAAATCAGCACCAGAGAATACATATTTTATATATATATATATATATATATACTACCGTTCAAAAGTTTGGGGTCATCCAGACAATTTTGTGTCTTCCATGAAAACTCACTTTTATTTATCAAATGAATTGAAAATTGAATAGAAAATATAGTCAAGACATTGACAAGGTTAGAAATAATGATTCATATTTGAAGTATTAATTTTGTTCTTCAAACTTCAAGCTCAAAGGAAGGCCAGTTGTATAGCTTATATCACCAGCATAACTGTTTTCAGCTGTGCTAACATAATTGCACAAGGGTTTTCTAATCAGACATTAGTCTTCTAAGGCGATTAGCAAACACAATGTACCATTAGAACACTGGAGTGATAGTTGATGGAAATGGGCCTCTATACACCTATGGAGATATTTCATTAGAAACCAGACACTTCCACCTTGAATATTAATTTACCACATTAACAATGTATAGTGTGTATTTTTGATTAATGTTATCTTTATTGAAAAAACAGTGCTTTTCTTTGAAAAGTAAAGACATTTCTAAGTGACCCCAAACTTTTGAACGGTAGTGTATATATATATATATAATATGTATATAGCAGTATAAAAATCTATTACTAAGCCAAATTAATGTAATCATTTCATTCATACTTGCTGATCAACTTCAATTTAAGCTAACAGCCTGACCGATAACTAAATGTCAGTGCCCAGAGCTGCTGGTACACACACACACACACACACACACACATACATGCTCACAAACAGGATCGTTCCATATGGAAACTAGATTAAATGGATCCTAATCACACAGTTGCAGTTGCTGTTTACATCCAGAAACTCAGTCGGGCACAGAAACAGACAAACAATCTTTGGAAAAAAACTTTTCAATGTTTTTTTTCTTACCAAATCTGGCATCGCTATACATTATTTTCCACCAGTCCAGCAGGACATTTGAAACTGCAGTTGACATGAGCGATTATCTTCCTCGGTTGCCCTTCGCTCAGTTGCCACGTCCTTTTTCCTGCCTCTCTCGCACCCTCTTCCAGTATACAACTTAATTAAAGAGTAGGGACAAGAGAAATAGAGCAGAGAACGATTGGAAAGAAAACAAATGTCATTCAGTTCTCATTTTTTTGTTTGTGTCTTCTTTTGTTTTATCAACATAATTACAGAGTAAATTAATGCTGGAAAGCAAAACCTAGATGTTGTTTGGGTTTCACATGTGACCGTGCATGTCGTAGGAGACTTGTGTGGTTTTCCCTCACCTCAAATGTTCTTCTCATTTCATATCTCACATTTTTAAACGAGAAGTGCCAGACCTCAGGTGGTTTCCTTGTGACCCACAAACACCAGTGACATACAGTCAGGAGGCAAGTTACACACACACACACACACACACACATATTACTCAACGTCCACAGTTTTTTGAGCCGCAGCCTCTCTGGCTGCTGAGACAGCCACCACCAGCCCCGTGTTCACGCTCTGAACACGCACTTTGAGTGTGAAAGATAATATGCCTTGGTTCTGTCATGGTCGCTGTACACGCTTGCAAGAAAAAGAAAAAAGGGGGTAGTGAAAGTGTGTGTGCGCTATGTGTGATAAGTTGGGCCTGTGATGTTTCAGTTGCAAGTGAAGAGGAGAAAGCTTGCGATGAAAGGAGGTACCACACTGATGTGTGTTGTTGGTGCTCAGCAACAAGCAGCGCCAGCAATGTATTTACAGCCATACGGAGCCGGCTGTGTTTTCAATGCCAACTGCTGCTGACAACAGGCCTGTTATTATGTGTTTCCCCCACCTACAGCCACCCTACTATTAAGACAAATATAAGACAACATTTAAATCAAAATGAATTAAAAAAAGATTTGAAGAGAATATAAATATTTCACAACGCACATCAAACTAAGACAGACATCTGTTTTAAATTGTGTGGCGTCTGTTGAAGTCAATCTGCGGCGTGGCCCTGGCAGAGGAAGTGACCCTCTTTAGTCTGAATCTCAGAAAATATGATTCTGAGAGGTTTCCACAGAATTTGTCACAGGGTAGTTTAAGGCCAGACAGTTTCCACTTCCAGTAACTATGATTATTCTTATATTGCCTTCATAAGTCAACATTAAGGTTCATTAAAAAGAAAACATTACATATACAGAATTAAACATTCAAACTAGAAAACTCTTCTATTGTGGTTCCCAAAAATTATGACTTGTGACCCTTTAAATTAGTGGTTCTCAACCCTTTGATGCTGAAGTCACACTTTTGATTGTTAAATTAATTCTTAAGACCAAACCTCTAAAATACACGAGAAGAAGAAAAAAAAAGTATATGTATTATGCCACTGTCAGCTGTAACAACCACAATAAATCTGCAATCACAAATCCAAATGTGATGTATTCAGTGTCATACTTCCTCACCAGACACATGTATCCCTCGTGTTGTTTCAGAACCTGTCCTTTTTATGCCACTGCCTTCAAGGGAAAGCGAGCTATCCTTCAGTGAAAACACG
This sequence comes from Pseudoliparis swirei, assembly GCF_029220125.1. NCBI lineage: Eukaryota > Metazoa > Chordata > Actinopteri > Perciformes > Liparidae > Pseudoliparis > Pseudoliparis swirei. Next base: position 22,943,872 of record NC_079411.1, read on the forward strand.
TTAGTCTCTACCTGATGTGTCTTTTTGAGCACATTTTGATATAACAATAATAAATTAAAGAGGTGTCTTCCTGCAACATTTTGCATGAGTAGAATTTTTCTTTTCACTGCTAGAGGGAAACAAAACAAGCTAAAAACACAACATTTACATATTATCCACTTATAAATGTGGTTGTAAAGAAGTTGCGATGTCAAAAAAGTGTTTTAAAATTCAAATGCTTTTATATTTTGTATCCCGCAGACAGAGTGCTTTTTTTATTGTTCCGTTTTTAGTCCCCTGGGGGAAATATTGGACTCTTTAACATTTGTTAAACGCTTCCTGTCAGCCTCGACTGACTCTTCCTGTTTCTGTGCACGACCACGTTTGAGCTGATCGATATGAAACTATTTGTTTGGCTCGGCGTCATGTGCAATATGTTGTGGTTTCACTGGTTTCCTGTTGCCCCAGTTAGAAACCTTTCATTGGCACGGTGTGAGATCAGGTGGAAGGCGCTCTTATGCAATCTGGTCGTCGACTTGGCTCCGCAGCCGACACAATACAGGAACTGTGCTCCCTATCAGCCCATCGGCCGGCCTTCCTACGTCCTAAAGTAACAAACGACGGCTTATCCAAGTTCGCCAGGTGGAAACCATAGCAACAGACTTGACAGGCGCCCCCCCCTCCCCACCTCTTCCATCTATAACTTCCTGAGGAAGCCGTCACCTCATTGGTTCCTTCCTGAATGATCCGGTTGTCCCATTATTATGGTTGCAGTGACATGACAATGATTTTTATCCAAAATTAGCTACCGGTGATTATTATAATTGGAAAATATGTCAAAAAAGAATACTATTTTTCGTGTTTTACCCTCCTTGAATGCTAATACAGCTGGAGACTGATTGCGTGTTGTTTTTGTCCTTTCCTCGCCTCTTATGCCTAACATAAGCAGAGTGTGCTCCAGAGTACATGTACCGCTGTTGTTTACTCCTCCCGTAATATAAACCAAATGCAAGGCTTCTGAAACGGTGACAAACCGTGTGAGTGTGTGCGCACATCCTTTTTGAAGGATGTCATCTGGACTCCTATGACCCTCACTGTTTATATCAGACTCCATTAGAGACCATATGTCCATGTCTAGTTGTTATGTAAACAAAGGCATACACAGAGAGTGTGGAGGGATCCGATTTAATGAATTGGAGTTTCCTCTCTCTCGCTGATACATGTTTCCCTCTTTTCCAGCTCAAACGCTCTTTATCAATCTAAATTAAAAGTGCATGTAGGTTTCCGTCCTCTAATATCCTCAGCAGTGTATTTATTGTGTTTCCTTCCCTCCAGACTGTCTGTGAAGTGAGGGGGTGGAGTGAGGTGACAGAGGGCAGATGTTTCCTCCCCTGCTTTGAAGACGCTTGTAAAGATGGAGGGGAGGAATGGTAGAAAAGGGTAAAGCCTGTTTTGTGAGGGGAGGCCACAATCACAAACAGCAGATATATATATAGGCTCCGTCCTCCTGGCAGCAGCTTTTGGAAATGGTATAGCTCTCTTTATAACCTTCGGCTGCAGCCACAAAGCCCGTAATGTTGAGCTTACACCTCATCTAGTCCAAGCTGCTTTAAATTGTCTCCGTCGGTGCGTCACTTTGCAACTGGTTTGGCTGATTAAACTGAACTTTGGCTGTTCAAGAGGACTTTAGGGTCCATATTTACTCAGAGAGCTGCAACGAGCAGCCAAGTGTTTTTAAGCTTTTTTTTAAATGTAGGGATTTGGAAAACAATAGCTCGACTGTGAACTGCATCTGTCCCGTCCAGTTGTTGAGGGCGTGAAGGCTCGAATTGCTCTCGGGCCTGAAGGCTGTGTGTGTGTGTGTGTGTGTGTGTGTGTGTGTGTGTGTGTGTGTGTGTGTGTGTGTGTGTGTGTGTGTGTGTGTGTGTGTGTGTGTGTGTGTGTGCGTGTGAGCGTGTGTGTGTGTGTGCCTTGAAGCTATATGTTGCCACCATGTGGTTGAAGAAATTACTTTATGAAGCGATGCTCAGAATAGACCCCGGTTGTGTAATCTATCAGATATAAAAGCAGAAATATAATTTACATAGACTGATACTGATTGGGATTGTACAAAACTAGAGAGGCGGTGCTTCTGGATTTTGGAGAAAAAAATGGTAACGCTAAATAATTTAACAATGTTACACTAGTAGAACACATTTATTTTAAGCCCTACATGTTTAACAGTAATTGCTGAAAACATGAAAAGACTGAACTGAACTATGTAGCACTGAATTGTGAAGTTTTTTATAATCACCATTTCTTTGTTTTGGGATGTTTTTGGGGGTGGGCAGCTGCATGGGGGACGAATGGAACCAATGAAAAGCTCTTTACCTTCCTTTTCTGGGTCTCTGGTGCATATGCTCTTTAACGTTCTGAGAAGTTCATAAGTAAATCATTTGTGTGATGTCGGCTGGGGCAAAAGACCAATGTCTAAAAATGAAGCCCAAAAAAAGCCCTGTACTCTTAAAATAATTAAAAGTTGGTATTGTTGTTTTTTAGATAATTGCATTTGTCATTATAATAATATTTTACCAACATTTTTAGTTATAAGGCTCCTGACCAGTGAATATTGAGATTCGAGTTTTATCCGTTAACGGAGGCTGAGCCACTTAAGGGCTACACTATAGTCTCCTCACATATAATCACAAATAATTCAAAGGAAACCTTTTCAGATAACACTTCAGACAACAATATTTTAACACTTTTTTTTCATTGAACTTAATGATTCTTGTTTTATTTTGTCTTTATTGTTTTGAATTTAATTGCATAATCAGAGCTTTTATAAATCTTATCTTTGTTTCAGGACCAAACTAATACATGCCTGATCTAATAGAAGTGCAAAAGTGTCAACTCAGCAGATGACCTGAAGGGAGGCAGACAGGGTGCAGAGACATTCCAGTAGAAACTCCCACACACACATACAAGTCCACACTGAGTTCCAGAGGAAAGCAAGTAAGATGTGAGACAGGAGCAACAATGGCGAGAGAATCACTTTTCTATAAAAGTACACACGTAAACCCACATTAACCGCACCAGAGGTTTAAACAGCAGTGAGATCTTTTTTATACCTCAAAATACATGAATCCATTAAATATAGTGTTTCATTTCTTTCTCAGTATTAGCTCTTAACCTGTGTTGATGGCAACCACCCCCAAAAACCAGACGTTGTACGCGTTGCGTGGATGGATCGTCAATCAGACAAGACCACGTTGGATTAAGCTGTGAAGAGAAGCAAAAAGGGGAAAAGACACATTAGAAAAGTTAAATAATTCAATTCCACGTACATGCATGCGCTCATACATATACATCTGCCATCATCAATGTATTTTGTTTCTTTAAATAAAAAATGTAATAAATTTTTTTTTTTAAAGCTCGAACACACGCACACACACGTGCACACATGTACACATGCATTTTTTTTCTTTTTCTTTTTCTCAATACTCTGACTTTATGATGTTTTGTCCACTGTTTCGTCGTCCTCTAGGTGTTATGTCTATGTATTGTCTTTTGTCTTATAATTTAAAAAAATTAAATACATTTTAAAAAAGTTAAATAAAGAGCAGAGAGTCAGAGCCTCAAACCAAACACCAGCTCACCTTTTATGAAGACTTTGGCCAGCGCCTCGCTGGAGCTGATGTGGTTGCTGGCCACGCATTTGTACGTCCCGCTGTCGCTCAGTTTAACGTGAGCGATGAGCATCCTTCCATCCTTCGTGGTCTCTGCTCCTGGAGGCAGACTCTCCCCGTCCCCGCGGCTCCACTCAAACCGAATGGGATGAGAGCCGTGGGCGAGGCACTGGACGTGCAGCGCATCCCCGGCCTGGAGCCTCACCTGGTCCGGCAGGCAGGTGGCGTATGTAGGACCTGAAGGAGAAAACATCACTTTTATCACGAGCAATAACAATCTCGATATACATCTGTTTCTTTTTGTAAAAATTATTCTGCATCCTCGACTCACTCTCCACCTCCATCTGCGTGTACGCTTCACTGTAGCCGTGTATGTTGGTGGCATTGCAGATGTATTGGCCTGAATCTTGGCGCCCCACGCTGGTCAGTGTCAAAACTCCACCAGCCGTTGTGTGTTTCCACGGCAACGGTGCTCGCAGCTTGGACCAGGTGATGGCCGGAGGAGGGGAACCTGGAACGAGGGATAGAGAAAAAAAAGGAGAACAAAGTGAGAAAAAAAAGAGAAGTGAGAGCAGGCGCTGGGAGATATTGTCACGCACACGCAGACAATCGTCCTACCGCTGGCCTGGCACGCCATTGTGATGGTATGTCCCTCCACCACTGTCATATCTGTCGCACCCACTGAAGCCACTGGTGCACCTAGCTGCCCCACAACAATGACCTCCACTTTGACCTCTGCCACCCCCTCGTTGTTTACAGCCTGGCAGATATAAACTCCTGAGTCCTCCGGATGCACTGCAGGCCACTGGGGAAAAGAGTTGGCAATTATATTCTATTTTTGATATCTTAAATTGTGGAAATGAGTATTACTTGTGCAATGTGTTCATATCTCACCTGTATGGTGTTGACATCCTTTGTCTCCTTGGTTACCAGCTGCAGGGTGGAGCCTTGGCGTTTCCAGGTCAGCGTGGGCCGTGGCCTGCCTGTGGCGCGACACTCCACCGAGACAGGTTCACCCATTCTGACTCGCAGGGGCCCGACAGGTGTCAGCCGCACTTGAGGAGCATCTAACAAAGGACACACAGACACGAGGGGCATATTACACCAGCAATAACCCACTTTTCTGACCACAATACTTTTAGATTAAAGTTTGAGTCGGTATGGGAAACAGTTGGAGGTGTAGTTCTTTCAGGTTAAACAAGTGCGACGTGTGGTACTTGTTGTTTCCCTTATAGATATGCTCTATGACACTGTTGGCAGTTGGTGGAGTTCAGTGTTGGGCCTGCTGGTCACATTTGCATACTGGTGCGGGACACATTCTTTGTGTGGACTTGATTTACCGTTTACTGCTGTTTGCGGTCAGGGGGGTTTTATTGTGTCCTTATCCGGCTTTGTTGGGAGACATAATGGCTTCCCGGGGCAGCTGCTGTTGTCAGTCAGCAATAGGTATGAGTATTGTTATGATTTTATCTCATTGATACTGCTTATCAGTTTGCTTCCTTAATCTTATAATCATATATATATATATATATATAATATAATTATTATTATAATAATAATAATATATATATATAATAATATATATATATATATTTATATATATATATAGAATTATATTTTAAAAAATCAACATTGCTTTAATATTCTTGTGATCATCTTTCATGAATGAAACATTGAACAGACTTCTTTGCCAGATGCCAAAAGGAACAAAGCGATGATGAATTTGCCATTAATGCCAGGTTCTCAGCATAGGGCTGTCCGCTCTCTTACGTTGAGGGAACACCGTCTCATATGCCGGCCCCGACCTTCAAATGGGTTTAGAGTGCCTCACAAGCTATATAGCAGTCTGCCTGTCCTCGACTTGTGGGTCGGGGCCCTGCATGGGGTTCAGGACCAGAGCTTTTGTGTCCACGGTTAGAATTACGCCACAAACCCCCCAGGAGGGCAACAAAAGAGCTCAGGAAAAGGTGTTCAACTTCAACTTCAGGCCCTGAACCGATACCTGAAGGTACTCCCATTCACACCGATTATACTGACACACACAGAACCCGCTTTGCCTTTCAAGGCCAAGTGTCAATGTCACCAAATATTTGTACTCAGGTGGTCTCTGCTGCCTCAGCCCCCCTTCAGTCACAGGGTCTCTTTACCTCTCTAGATCCAGAAATCCAGGACACAGATTAGGTGCTGGCTCATGTTCAGTCCCTGGTTTTCACGGTATGATCGAAGAAGAGCAATCCGCAATGTCAGCAGCAGGTAAACTTTATTAGTAGTTTGATTCCGTGACAATGCAGGTCTCACTCGCGAGAGGGTAGACAATCTCTAGAGCAGTGGTTCTCAAATAGGGGTACCTGTACCCCTGGGGGTACATGAAGGCACTCCAGGGGGTACGTGAGATTTTTCTAAATATATTTAAAATAGGTATCCATTAAAAAAATCATTTACAAATAGTAGTAATTCAATAAATATTCAATTAAATTTGAAATATTCTATATTAAATCAGACACTGATGGCCCGGCGCTGTGTATTACACAATTTTGTTCAAACCAAAAATGCGTTGTCCTGGTTAGGGGGTACTTGGCTGTAAACATATTGCTCGAGAGAACGTGTTATGTCACTTCCGACTCGGGAAGCTTGCGAGGGGTTCATAAACAGCTGGGTCCCGTACCGCGATGGTCCAACTCCTTTCATCTCCATCCAAGAAGGACAGGAGGCTGAGGCTGCCTTGGACATTCCTGCACTGCTGTTCTGAGGTCTGCAGCCCAGCAGGGTTTCATCCAATTATATTCTTCTCTTCCTTGTGACCTGTTTTGTAACGTCATCCTATTTAGAGGTAAGACGGTCAGAGGGAGGTTTGAGGTGAGGTCGGTTGTGAATGTAAACTGTTGTTCTGTGAGGCCGAGGGATGACGGTCTCTCGTCTCCTTGTCACTCTCGGGGAAAAACTCCAGAAGCCGACCCCTTTCTTATTTAGACCATAGCTGTGTTTATCTCGCAGTCTCACAGATCCACAGTTAAACCCATCTCTCCTATGTTCACCAGCTAATGTCGCTACCTGTGTCCGAGCGCCATTTGGTCGTGAGCAGGTCGTGTCGACCTGCTGCTACCGGAGAGGATGATAGAGATAAGATAAGTTAGAGTGAACCTGAGCAGTGGAGGTACGCGGGCTCGACTAAATGCCGAACAGAAGCTCACGTTTGACGTTCAGCAGAGCCGAGGCGGCGCCGCGGCCGACAGAGTTGGAGGCCACGCAGCGATACTGGCCTTGGTTTTCGGGTCTGGCGTTGGAAACCGTCAGCACAGAGCCATCGGGGCTCGTCTTCACATTGTCTACAAGGACAAAATGTGAAAATGAGGTGAAACTTCCACAGATGTTGATATCTTATGAACAATGAGAATGAACATGTGCTATAACCCCTGACCTGGTAACACTCGGCTGTTGACTTTCTTCCACAGCAGTTGGATCGGCCGGGCGCCGCTCGGCACCTGGCATCTAAAGCTGGCAGACCCCCCTTGGCGCACAGTCGCAGCCCGCGGCTCCACGGAGACGTCAGGAGCCTGACCAGCAACTACACAGAGAGAGATAACTGGTGACACACACACACACACACACACACACACACACACATGCACACATGCAACGCTACTTTGTGAACCTTTAGACGAGTCTGGGTAAAATACAGTGTACACACAAACCACCCCAAAGCAAACACGCTGAGCAAACACACAGACTGAACAGAAGTAGTGCTACTGATGACAAAGCAAAGAAAAAGAAAAAGGCAAAGAGATTAAAAAAAAACGCAATCAAAGAGATTGTTTCAGAGAAGAATATCTTCTTTTTTGTTACTTCAAAAGATCTGTATTACTATATTAAAGGATTAATGCACCTAAATTACAAAAGATTGGTAGCTGTGCAGTTCATGATTTGATTTGCCCAGATTTGTTTTGATGCTCACGGCGTTGAACGATCTCCCCGGTACTCGGGATAATTAGAAGAACAAGCTTTCAGTAGCCTCTAAAGAGACTATTTCTTAAATTGAAACTAAGAATTAAAGTGAAGATTTATGGATTATCCAGTTATTGGGACACCGTTTCTGTTAAAGTTTATACATGTATTATTATATATTGCTGTTTAAGCAGCAGTTTGTGTGGCCCTTTAAAAAGTAAAAGACAAAATATATACATCTCTGCAGGCGTCAAGCAAACTAGCAGGAAAGCTGCTATTCAAAGTATATCAGATGTATTACCTGAACATAACAGAGAGAACAGGATCAGAAACCCAGGTGAGAAATCCATGATGACGGAGAACAGTCCCACTTCGTCCCCTGTGGAAAATCTCTTTCCTTGTTTCTCCGTCTCTTTTTTTTCATCGTCACTTTCGACCTTTAACCCCAAACTAACCATTCACCCCTTCTCCTATTCAAATACTAGTTCTGGTCACGTATGAAGTGTTTCACCGGCGTATAGGTATTTTATGCGATCTAATTTCGTGTCATTAATTGTTTGATTACAAAATCATTGAATTAAAAAAATGTGCCTGCATGATATTTCAGTTGCATTCCTGTGAACCAAGTAATGCTTACAGATAACTCATGTTGCATGGACAGAGGTTGTAGGACATATTCTGAGTTGGACACTAATTGGTAAGTGTGTAAACGACAGTACATGGAGACATTGATTTCACCACTTTAGTATTATTCTGCGTTCCAAGAAAATGATTTCTCTCCAGTCAGACGCTCCATGTATCTGGATTGTATTGACCACTGAGCCAACAGTGATACGAGGCTGATAAAGTAGAATTCAAAGAACTCAAAGTACAACTGTCCTGTTTTGTTGTCACTGAATTTGGGATATTTGTGAGTAACCTCAAGTAAAGCGGGAGAATAATCCGAAAAAATGAAATAAAACATCCGGAAACATCTAGAAACCTAAAGTAACACACCAAAGCACCATCCGATGTGACTGAAGAGCGAAAATCTGTATAATTTCTTCTCAGTTTGTTTCAATACTCTCATACAAAACACTGACTGTTAGCCCCTTACACGTAAGATGTGTAATTGTAACGTTTACAGAATAACAAGATGCAATAGAAAGTGCATTAAAGCTATTATAGTAATGGAGTAAAGTGTAGTCTTAATTATTTAAATAATAGGCAACTAAGACTCATGATAAAGTAATAACTATATCTTCCTATATGGACCTTGAATATCATAATTTGTAGTAATGCCCTTCTGTTTATCAGTTCTCAAGGTTTGTTGACATCCATCATTGGAGATGAATAGATATGGGAAACAAGGCAGAAAACTCAGCTTCAGAATATCCAGAGACCAAGTACATGCAGTGACACTGTTCACCACTAGAGGGCCCAGACAAATAAAACCCACATGGGCTCATTGTGACTTAACTTCAGGTTATTGAGCAAAACACACCAGATCTGACATCCTGGGTAGACGCCTCTGGTTCGCTTGCTTCAAAAGCATTTAAGAAACATCATTACCTGTTAGAGCAAGATCGTATTTAAATTCATTTAAATGGCAACAAACTCAAACCACTTCTTGTCTGAAGCAAAGAAAAATTTAATAAGTGACAATGTTTTATTCATTTTTGGTCATTTCTGCCATTTATGATGTTTTTCGTTGTACTCTATCAATGCATTTTCTGAGTGACATTTTTCTTAAAAAACTTGAAAGAAAGAATACATAATAAAATTGTCGTTCAACATCTAAAAATGACTTCATGCTTTCTTTTTGTCTTTTTTTTTCCTTATTTTAATTCTTTGAAATAAAAAGATGAATCTGGTTCGAGGCGACACACACAGGCCTTGGAACCTTCATACAGTTTATGATTCACTGAAGGTGAAGAAGTACATTAAAAAAAGTTATTTTCATCATTTATTTATCTTTTTAAAAAAATAACAGAAGAAAAATGGCGTGAGTAATAGTAAAACTAAAAAAATAAAGAAATAGGTGTCAACACATTTGTAAAAGTGGAGGGATTAAAAAAAAAAAAAAACTTTGAGAGATGTTAGAAAAAACGATCAGCATCACAAAGCGAAACGGAACAGTTGCAGAGTTTTGGTAACGCCTTGTTCGCAGCTCGGCCGGACGTCAACCTGCAGTCTGGGTTGTATTAGTCTGAGGAGCAGGGGGGGGGGGGGGTCGTGGAGGGGGGGGTGGGGGAGGAGTGGGAGCATAAGCCGGAGGTGACGTAGTGCTCGCTCCCTTGGTGCTCTGGGTGGGGAGAGATGGGAAGAGGAATCGCCGGCCGTCGTCACCCTGAAACAGACACAACAAAAATAATAGTTCTTGAACAACTGACAATGTTGATGTGTCAATTTGTGATTTCAATCACGTTTCACGACGACAACGTTCGACCATTTTCACTATACAGGACTGTCTCAGAAAATTAGAATATTGTGATGAAGTTCTTTATTTTCTGTAATGCAATTAAAAAAACAAAAATGTCATGCATTCTGGATTCATTACAAATCAACTGAAATATTGCAAGCCTTTTATTCTTTTAATATTGCTGATTATGGCTTACAGCTTAAGAAAACTCAAATATCCTATCTCTAAATATTAGAATATCATGAAAAAGTATACTAGTAGGGTATTAAACAAATCACTTGAATTGTCTAATTAACTCGAAACACCTGCAAGGGTTTCCTGAGCCTTGACAAACACTCAGCTGTTATAAATCTTTTTTTTTACTTGGTCTGAGGAAATATTAAAATGTTATGAGATAGGATTTTAGAGTTTTCTTAAGCTGTAAACCATAATCAGCAATATTAAAAGAATAAAAGGCTTGCAATATTTCAGTTGATTTGTAATGAATCCAGAATGCATGACATTTTTGTTTTTTTAATTGCATTACAGAAAATAAAGAACTTTATCACAATATTCTAATTTTCTGAGACAGTCCTGTATGTGCTTAGTTAATCTGACTCTTCACAGGATTCCTGATGTCTTGAGTTGTCATGTAAATATACTGTATAAAAGCATGTTTTATTGATTGGGGATAAAGCAAATTTGAGCCAGTTAACAGCAACAATAACCCAAAACACCCCAAACAACAACAATACAGGAAGCTGAATGTTTCCTTCGACGCGTAACAACAATCCGATGTCCGGTTTCAGTCGGTGATGTCGCCGGATGTAAGTGACATCAACATGTGTCACACCGTACCACGCACTAACACGGGGTAAAGGCCGTTACCATGACTACTCAGTTGGAGAGTGCGTAACTATAGCAACAGTGCGTAACCATAGCTACTCACATGGACACAGAGGAGGGAAGATAGTTCCTCCGGGCGAGTCCTCACAACCTGCCGTCAGGAGTGTAACACTGAGCCGAGTATCCTCCTGTCGGCACACCGTCAACACACACTTTAACACTCTTTAGTCTTATGAGAGCTGTGGGCGTCGACTAAAATAATATAACCGATGGTCCGTCCGCAATATACACCTGATTTAGAGAGAACTTATGGCGTATGGGACAGTTTAATGGGGGCAGGATCTCACAGTCACATCACGCATTCAAACTGCCGCCTTGTTCTGATCATATTGTGTGAAAGGCTACACCACAACTCACCGTCTGCACATCTTACGGGTACTTCCCTGAACTTTTCCAGAAATTATTTCATCCTCAACATTCTTACGTCGAAGACACGTTTGAGTTATCTATAAACGTATCTTCTCCTCGCTTTAACCCTCCTGTTGCCTTAGGGTCAATTTGACCCCATTCAATGTTTAACCCTCCTGTTACCTTTATATTTACTGACATATTTTACCCTCGGGGTCAATTTGACCCCAGCAATTAAAACCTCCAGAAAATTATTATGTGAGGTACTTTATGTTTGTTTGTTGACTACCTAAATAGCCCTTTAAATATATAAAAAAGTTGATATTTCTTATTTGTTTGACACAGTGAAAAACAGCCTGGGGTCAAATTGACCCGAAAGAACACCGACATTAAACATTGAATGGGGTCAAATTGACCCTAAAGGTAACAGGAGGGTTAATCACGTGACGGGAATCGGATAAAACGGGACGTATGTTGGCAACCGGTGTTTTTTGTGCGTTGTGTACCTGAGTTTGGCGTGGCGGGGGAGTTGGCTTGGCTGGCCTGTGAAGACACACTGGCAACGTCCACAACAGCCTTCACGGTGTACCGGTTAGCTTCCTCCTGCAATTTAGCGACGTTCCTCTTATACCGAATCCTCTTGTTTCCAAACCAGTTCGCCACCTGAGAGGTCAAAACAAAGTCAAACGAATTTTCAGTTGGCTTCGTCAAACCAAAACGGTGTCCAAGTTCAGTGTGTGTCTTCCATCATGTTTTCCTTTTTATCCCCAGTGGGTGTTTGATGGCCTGACCTGAGAAACAGTGATGGAACACTTCCTGGCCAGGTCCTCCTTGGCCTCCTCACTGGGGTAGGGGTTTGCCAGATGAGAGTAGAAATATGTATTCAAAACCTCTGCCGCTTGCTTGCTGAAGTTTCTTCGTTTCCGCCTGCCAGAAAAAGTGCAATTGCAATAACAAACAGTCAGAAGATACTCATCGGCCCCGAGGTCGTGAGCACGCAGTGTCACGCACCGGAAAGATGAACGTTAAGAGGAGGCGGGGAAACAAAACAAATAGAAGCACGAAAAAAACCCACCTGGCGTCCAGGAACCTGGAGCGCAGGATCATGACGGCTTCGCACGTGCTCTGCTTCAACTGCATCTGGATGGTGCTGAACTTGCGGTGGATGATCCCCACCATTCGCTCGATCTCTTTGGGTGAGATGGGCCGCGTACGGGACTGCTCCCTCAGCAGGTTCATCACGTGGTCGGTGAACTCGTTGCATGCCTGTGTGTGTGTGTGTTGGAGGAGAGGGGGGGGTCAGGTATGAAGGTGAGAGAGAGAGGGACACAGAAGTAATTTAACAAACTCAAACATTAGATGTTAGCTTTCCAAAACCCCAGGTGGGATGTATAACTCGGCTTCTCTGGCATCCCACAAAAAAAAAAAAATTTCAAACTCGGTTCCGAGTCATGTGACAAACAAAAAAGATCCCACCTGTTGGTATTTCTCCAGCTCGGCATGGTACATCCGTCGTATCTGAGCGAGCTTCTCTTTGTACTCGCTGTGTTCTCCGTTGCCCTCTGCCGGCGTCCCTCCGGCTGCCGCGGCAACCACAGCCGCCGCTGCAGAGGCCCCGCCCCTCTCCGGACCCGCAACCCCCTCCGCTAACAGCATGTTGTCCAGTCGCATGATCTGAGGGTCGGGGCCGTCTTCTTCCTGGATGCCTCGGATGCTCAGGGCTGTGGAGGAGAGTTTGACAACGCAGTGTGTGAACCCTGCGTATGCAACACGGACATAGTCACTCACGACTAGTTATGTAGAACTGGAAAAACAGGATTCACACGCGTAAGTCAGAACAACTGCATGACATCAGTAGACTTTAGATCTTTTGGCATTTAGTCAGCATGTCAAACCGCTTTTAAATATCGCTTCTTTCTGATCCGTAGCCTGTTTCAGTTAGTCACATTTAAATTGCTTCATTAATATTTGACATAACTAGCAGCTTCTTTGCTGTTTTTTTATTACTGTTTTTAATGATTTGATTGAATTATTGCTGCAATAAAATTTGACACACAGGCATAAAGAATTATAGGGAACAAGTTGTTACTAGTTATGTGCGCCCATTGAAAATATGATAATGTGTGCAGCATCATATTGAGTATCACTGGAGAGAGTTTGTGTTCGGTATCCCTTCACAGCCAGCAGAGAGCACTATCTCACAACACAACAAGACCCACAACAAACACTATTCCACACTAGGTTCACATTATTTTTGCTCCAAACTTGCATTTTTCTCTGAGTTGTCCTCAAGCTAAAAAGTTGCAATCTCCTTTTCCTCAGAAATATTCTTCGATATCTACTCGGTGCTAAAGAAACCAGCCCATGTTTTAAATCTCACATGTCCTACACACCTGGTTTGGCCTAGTCTCAAACTACACAACATGTAGCGACAGCCGGCTAATGGCCTCAAGGTGAAACATTACCAGAGCTTTGAAAAAGTGTTCTCACATCAAATCGAAAATACACAACACACAAACGGGCCCAGCTGAACTTCGGGAGACTTCAGAGAAACCGATATGTAATAGCCTGGAAAGAGCTGACACTTTAAGACTGGATGACAGGGGAAGCCTCAGTCACAGCTTTGTTAGGAAGAGGCGGTGAGGAGATCAAGTGTCTGGGGCGACTGGAGTGAGAGAGAAAAGGAGGGGAAGGCGACACAGACAAGCAAAAGCCCTGCCAGGAGGGAGGTGGACAGAAAGAAATACTGGCTGTTGCTATGGCAGTGATGCCAACTTTCCTTGGCATCTTCATGCCCAAAGAAAAACAACCCTTTCACGCGCGTGTGCACACACACACACACACACACACACACGTACCACATACAACCCCCCCCCCCACACACACACACACACACACACAGCTGTTAATTAACGCCAGCTCTTAAGGAGCGACTAAAGACCCAGTGAAAAATGAACGCTCATTTGAGAGGTCGTTAATTTGCACTGTTATGCAAATTAGGTGGCAATTACAAGGTAGTTCCAGAGATCACATTCATAATCCCGCAACGAGGGCAATGACAGCCTCCGCATCTGGCAAACAGCATCCGCACACACACACACACACACGCGCGCGCGTGTAAAGACACTAGCGATCGTGATGGCCTCCAATTATTTCACCCTAGCAATTTCAAAAAAAACATATTACAGGAGAGTAATATAGTTTAATATGTGAAATATGTATGTCATATTACATCCAAATATGAGCATACTGCACCGAACATACTAATGTGCCAGATTAACGAGATTACAACGTAATCCCACTGTTCTCAAAGTCCCGCCTGCTCTTGTCGGCTGAGTGCAGGTGCACCTGTGTGAGTGTCTTCAATGGCTGAACGGACATCCACCTGTTTCTCAGAAGTATGGACAAAGAAGAGAGAGAGAAGCACTTCTCGTCATCTGATTCCTCCTTTTCCTTAACGTACACGTCCAACCTCCCAACTCCTCTAAACTGCTTGCGGGAAATCAGCGAGAAAATATAAAGGAAAATTGAATTAGGGAAATAAAGTGGGTTGAACCAAACACACAAGTGAAAAACAACACGGTCAAAAAGAGAATTTCCTCTATAGGAGCAGTGCAATATGAACTTTAGATTTTTCGGTGTACCAAGCAATGTTTCAATATTGGAATCCCCCCTGGGTACGAATGGTGCAATTAGATTTAACAGCATCAAACGACAGCCAACAAAATGATCATTTTGAATAAAAACTGAATATTATAACGTCTTTCTATTACAGGATTACTGTCAGTAGACTGAATTAGTTATAGTTTGGTGTTCCTAATAAACTGGCAACTGAGTGGAGAGGAAAAGAGTTAAAAAAAAGCCGGAAAGCCAGAATGACGTGAGGAAAACAACGACAAGTTTATTGAAATGTGGCCAGGTCCCATTACTGTTAATTACATAATAATTACCCCAGAGTTTGGGCCTTCCAGGTTGCCCGTTGACTCGGTTGAGTGTACACACACGAACGCGCACAGAAGACGGGATCAAGAGATGAGCTGCGGCCCGTGACGCCCATGGTGGAACAGAGCGAGTAAATCCAGCTTTGTGAGCCCAGTCGGGGCCGTGGGTGGCAAACTGTCCCCCACTGAGAATCTGTTTGTAGTGAAGGCTGACAGGACTCCGGGGTCTGGAGATTATCAACTGTCTGCCATACCATGAAACACAACAATTACTGCCTCTCCCTACAACTCATCCATCAATCTGTCCCTCCCTCGCTCTTGTCATTTGTTCTGTTTTCTTACTTTGCCTCCGTCCTATTTGGTGCGCTGTAATCCTCGACGAAGATTCCCAGAAAACGGGGGGTTGATTAAAATAGAAGTTGTATTGGGAATAGTACGGGGACGGAGGGGAGGGTGGGGGGGAGAGAGAGGATAACGGAGAAGTGAGCCGACATGTCCAGCGGAGGATGCCGGGAACATACTGTATATCTTAAGAAAACGGCAGTGTTTTGTTGCTGTCATGTGAGGAGTTATTTTGAATGGTTCTAACTTAAGATGGAGAGGAACGACACACTGACAGCAGAAATGGGAAGGCAAAGAGCGAGAGAGGGGCGTAATCTATGTGCTGGATTTACACAATAATCTAGGTATGGAGACTGCTTGGAAACTCCAGAAAACCACTTGGAGATCAAATGTGTTCCGAGCTACGTTTCGCCATCAGTTACTCAGCGTAGTCTTCTTCAAATCAGTGTGAAGACGCAACAACGGAAAGTAGGAACTCTCCGTCGCTCTGTAGGCATCGTGATACTGATCAAGGGTCCAAAACACATTTCATACCAAACTATTGCGTCAGGGTTTATAAATATGGGTCATCGCCGATCACACAAGCCTGAGCTCCAAACTATATGTATCATACGGAAGTGTAAGGCTGAATGGAAAACTGTGTTTGCTGTTTCATGGCTACCAAAAGCGGCGCCTAGATGTTGATGTTCATGTCAAACGGTGCATATGATGACGTGCCTGGTAATCCTTGATCTCTTTACTCGCTCACTGTATTAGGAGCTGATGCAATAAGGGCATACGGCCTTTCATTGTCATTGTTGCATCTGTATTTGGGGTTGCTGCGTTATTAGTTTAATGCATTACATCTTGCATTTGTTGTTTTTTATTTTGCATGTAGTGTGCTGATTATTATGGTTTCCCTTTGATGTGCAGTTGCTGGGTGTTGCATGTACTTGTGTCGAATTGCAGCGTGTGTGTGTGTGTGTGTTTTCTGTTCGACTCGGACTTGGCCAAGGCCAGCAGCTTAATTGAACACACCTGTGGAGGCAGTTAACGGTAACGGGGGGGCGGGAGCGCCGTGGCAGGATGTAACTGCTTGGCGAAAGAGAACTGAAGAGACACAGGAGCGACCGGACGCAACCGCGGAAACAAATTTAGTGGCGGCCCAAAGAATCGGGGGGGGGGGGGCACGAGCTGTAGCCCGCGCTCTGGAGGACTGGGACACGTCGCAAGAGTACTAAAGTGAGGGGGAGGATGAGAGCTCGGGGTGGAGGGCTGTTCTCCTATCTCCTCTTTCTTCCAGGCAACGTCAGCGGCGCGTGGGCGTAACGCAGCAGCAGAGATGATGTCGCCGGCTCGCGGCTCGCATACAAAGCTGTGAGCGGCTGAGGGGACGAGCGACCTCACGGCCCGGTGGCGGGACAGAGAAACGCGACGTTGGACTGCAAAGTAACTCCGTCGTAGAGACAAGGAGACTTAGTTTGAGCTTGTATTTACTGGACTTGTATTTAGTTTTTAGTCTTTCATTTATTTAAAGTTGTTTTCATTCAGTCATTTCACGCAAATTCACTATTAACCTCCGTTTGAGTAACTTTTGGAAACAATTACAGTTCCCAGATGTTATCGGAAACTTCTGAGCCTCTTTTTAAACGTGTCTACGAGGAGCAGATGGGCTGAGTGCTGCAGGAAGTACTGAGCCTAAAACGTTGCTAGTTTTGAAGTTTTCATGGTATTTGTTGACGCTGACAAAGATACAGAATAATACCGGCCGTATCCTTTTGATTATCTTATCACTTATGAAGAGGCAGCTTTACGGCTCAGAGGGGTAGGAGGAAGCACTCAATGAAATCAATGCGTGACACCCGGATCAGAGCTCATAACTCGCGATGACCCGTTCACACCAAACGCAAAGCTCGTTTCTCAAAGCTGCGGTGTGTGTGATAAATACACAACTGAGGCTGTCAGAGTGTGAAAAAGCTGAATGACAGCGAGTAGGTGAAAAAACTACACCAGTTGCCTTGGAAACTCTGCATCCCTCCTGCTGCCAACCTCAGGGTTCCCGTTTACACACTAAGTGAATGAAATGAGGTAATAACACGGGCTCTGTGAAGCTCACACTTCTGTCTGGCTCGTGTCTGCAAGGAGTTCCCACTCTCAAGACGAGTTAAGGTGATTTTCTACCATGTAAAACACAAACTCCGGGCCCTTTGCCGTTCAAGTGAACTGACGCCTCAGTGGAGTGTGATTGAGTGCCAGGATCAACCATTTAGGTGTAAGATGGTTGTAACGGCCATGTTATTCCTCAGTGAAAAGTGTCTTATTTGGTGAAGACACTGCACCTGGGTTGACCGTGCTTTTTAAAAGGAAAGCATCCATCAGAAAATGAGTTTTGGAAAAATGTCAACACAAACTGAAGATGGAAGACGTGACACGCCAAGCACAAGGGCAAGAGAGGAAGAAAGTGAGACAATATATTGAGAAGACGGGAGAGGTCGATGAAGGAAGGCTGGGAAAGAGCTGGCTGGGATCATCCGAGACAGAAATATATAAGTATATTTTACTTATATCAGAACCGTGATCCATATTAACCGAATGTGAGGAGGTTCAAAATAATGTTTGTGAACTGTCGGCTTCCACTACAACCACGAATGGACTGAAAGAGTAACACTCTTTATCCTGATCAGCATTAAAATCCATAATGGACAACTCACCTGTCCTTTCTTTGATCTCGCACAGGACGCTGAAGAGAGCCGGCTTCATTCTGTGGCAGTTTAAAGCGTGTTTCCTTTTATGGAAAATTAAAGACACGGAGACAAGAGAATGTAAATTATATGCCGTTCAATTGGTTACAGGCACTGACATCCACCAACAATAGATCATGTAGACACATTGCAAGTCAGTGCTGAACAGACTGGATTCAGATGACTGAGAGTGCAACCAGACCTGTTAAAGCCTTTGACTGAAAACAGGCCCGAGCACATAGTTGTCTAATTCACCTGGACTTACTCACCTTCGTGAAGACAGACAAGAGAAGAGATTGACGGCACAATCATGCAGAAACTCTGAGAGCTTCAAATGGAACAACTCGGTGTCCACATAACAGGGATGGCACGAATGGAATAGTATAACAATCAATACTGCGATATAACTTCACACCACGATACAGTATTGATACTCTGACGGCAGTTTTGTGACTCTATTACTGAGGCGTTGGGTATTTTATTATTTTCCTGCATGCATCTGGTCTGAAATGTGCTGTTTTCTGGCAGTTGTGTGACAGTTTTTGACTGTTTGAATTTGTACATCCTGTCACATGTTTATGTTGCATCCAGAAACACTCTGGTATTGGATAATTTATCTTAACCTATTATAAAACTCTGAATACTTAAGGCAGTTCTTACAATATGATTTGATTATTCTTTGTAAACAATGAAATGTACAGCACAAAGAGAAACACTGAGCACAAGAGGGAGCAAGACAATGAATTGAAGTAACAATAAGTAGCTTTATACAAAGGAAGGACTTCAGTTTTAGTTACACATATAATGTGAATAGATTAGTTGGTTGTTCTGTGTACATAAGGTGTATTGCAGTATTACCTGTGTGTTGAAATACTATTTTGAGCCAACTACTTTGATCGCATTGTGGGTTACAAGAGTCGGCTAATTATGACAGCAATTAACACAATAGTAACAAGGATGCATTCATCTATCAGCGTGATTAACAACAGTGCAAATTAAATAAACAAAGTGCAAGATAAACTTCACTTGAAACCAAAGTCTTCATTTGTACATCTGAGTTTGTGGTATTTCTACTTTGTGGGACGCTGACGCAATAAGTTATTGCATTATTATGAGTAAGTGTTTAATTTCCCGGCCCCAGTGGGGAGGACGACGGAGGACGACGGAGCCAGTGTTGTAGTGAGTGCTGTTGATAAGACCTGTGGGGGTGAAAGGTTGTGATCCACAGCTGGAGAGGGGCCACAACAATTTGGAAGTTGGGGGTTGTTATTACAGTGTTACAACGTGTGTAAGACCATGCACGCTCGAAGAGATACTGCAATGACTAGTTCCCCCGTTGCAGACCCACATCTAACTCTAAAAACATGTTCTGCCTTCTATCAGGCCTTATCTGGTCTTGTTATTACCTGGCCTGGGCCTCATCCAGACTCTCATCTGTGATGACCATGATCTGCTGGAGGATGTCACCAATGTCCTGCTGCGGCTGACCCATGTTGTGATGTTTCCTTATGTTGTCAGGATCTCCCACATCCTCGTGAGGTAGTCCAGTTAGTCCAATATGACCCAACATCATGCGGGCCTGGTCCTCCATACCTACAGTGTGGCTCTTATTGTGGAGAGAGAGATGGGAGGAGGAGGGAGGATCACTACAAAAAGGGGTTTCCTTCTCCAACTTTCAGCACTTAGAAAAAACGAGAGGTTGAAAAGTTTCCCATAAAAAAAGAAAAAAAAGGGAGAAGAAGGAAAGAAAGAGGAAAAAAAGCACACAGGGCTCAAAAAAGCTGCGAGAAGTGTTGGCTCAGCTGGAGCTGCCTGCTCGCATTGGTCTGAGTAACAAAGCAAAAGAGACAGAAGTGGAGCAGCAGCCTTAGCTTTTACTCATCCGAAGAAAAACGGTACAAAACTCGGGCTCTAGAAGCGGGTTCTTCTTTGGCATGAGGAGGGGGCTGGTGGTGGTGGTGGAGGGGGTGGGGGTAGTGGGGGGGGGGCACGGCTCACAAAATGTTAGCCTTTAGAAGAAGAAAAAAGGTATTGTTGTTTTTATAAGTAGCTTGACGTGCCACGGACGTCTTTTCTTTTTCCCCCAACCGAAAAGACGACCGAGAGGCTCCGGATAATTACCAACACGGGCTCGTTACGGAGCTCATTCCCGCTGGCGAGACGCTGCTCGGCTCCCGCGTGTTAAATGCTGGTCCGATCGGCGCTATGGCGATATCTAATGACCCGGGAGCCCCTTTGATGTCGTCGTCTCCGCCTGCTCTCCTTTTATCCATGAGTCCCGTATCCTGCTCGGTAATTAAAAGTGAGAACCGACACGGTCACCTAAAAGACGGTCTGGGGAAGGTGTTTCCGAGGAACTTCATATATCTGGTTCCGTCCAAGTCCCGCAAATTCGGGTTCGCACCCTTAGTTGTTGCTTATTGCTATTTTCTTTTCCCCGTACGGCTGTTGTCCCACTCCTCCCAGAAAAACACCACCATGGAGCAATGCCGTCCTCTGTCAAATTACACAACGCGAGAAAAGACTACTTCCGCTCTAACATTTCAGACTAATACACCTCTTAACGCAGATGGCCCGATTAAAGGCGTGTGTTTGATGAAGTCATGCATCGGGAGACGGGCCACGTTTTGTGGACGTGCAAATATATATATATATATATTTTTTTTTACAGCATATGCGTCGATGCAAAACGCCAAAAATGCACAAATGCTCCGATGAACACAAAAAAAAGGTCATGCAAGGCTGTGTTGTCCTGGCCGTGGACCTCACGCAGGGAGTCCGTCTGAAGGGGGCCGGGAGCCACGTTGTGATTCATCACATTGACATTTTATGGTCTCTTTTTCCGCTGGTCAGCGCCCTACAACAGCTTAATTTGCTTACTTCACTGTATTGTAATCGACCCTTTTTTTGTGCATATCTTGTGCAAGCAAATCAGATTTATCTGGACATACTTGCTCTAATCCACCAGTCTGCTCATCTGGATTGTGAACATGTTACAGTAAATACATAATATTGTCAAATGAGCATGTTCGATATGAGTTGCGTGGAGTCTTCCACAGACTTGTCCAGAGGGAACATATGGTTTTTAATATTAAGAGACAAGCCAAACATAATTATATTGTCTCTGAGGATTAAAGAGCTGCTCAACATCGACACATTTTAAATGCCTCTAACATTATCTAGAATGAAATCCCCCTGCAAAATCCATTGGCCAACACAGACATGGAACAATGGTTTCAAAAATAGCTTTCGAGTCAGATTAAAGCGCGTTAGTACTTTTATTTTGAAAGAAGCTGTGATTCAATTCCGGCCTCTTTCTGGCTTTTTCTGGTTCCCTTGACGCAGCTCTCCATCAGTATGTCGGCGGGCTCCGGGGAATGCTGCAGTTTGATTTGAAACCGCGAGGAGGCTATCACTTCACCATGGAAACAATGTTGTTGTTGATGTTGATGTTGATGATGATGATGCGACCAATAATAATACGAGAGTGTGTATGTGCGTGTGTGTCTATGTGTGTGTGTGTGTGTCCTAGAATAGCTAAAGGTGCCATCCTGACCTGATATTATGGTGACCTCATCCTATTATCTATAATTACATTGTATTGCTCCACTACTTTATGTTTAATCAGTTTAAAAGATTACTTATCATACACCTTCTCATCTATACCTCAGTAGCTATACACATGTTCACAAGCTGTGGGTAAGCCCTGTGTGTGTGGGTGTGTGGGCCGGGATAAATTGTGTTTTTTATTGAGGCTGCAGTGTGTGTTTGTTTGCACATGAGCTGAATGCATGTGTGTCTGTCACTCGAGACAGGAGGCTGACTTGATGGAAAAGATGAATGAAACCCCCCCCCCCCAGCATAGTGGGAAGTACCAGAGCGTCTGAACCTACTCTCTCACTCAGTCTATCACTCTCATATTTACTACCACACACACACAGGCATGCACCCCCAACAAGCAGACACACCGATGCGCAGGCATTCAGACACACACAGACGCACTCGCTGGCAATTTGCCTCTTCTCGCTTTTGTTTCAGTCCCAGCAGATTACAGCTGGCTCATTCTCATTAATTAGCCAATCAGCCAATAAAGCGAATGCTCCGAATAAACACTGATTTTCTGTTTTCACAGAGATGGAACAGTCCACCCGCCGCAGCCCTCCCCCCTACAACCACCCCCTGTGGTCTGCTCTGCATGTTGCCATGCCAACAGGGACCTGAGCACCTCTGGATGCTCCAGTCGAGTGTCTTTTTCTCCCATTTTCACACATGTACACACAACATTAGAGTTGATTAAGAGGAGTGTCTGTTGTGAGAATGCATCGTCTGCAGCCATCAAAGGAGTGTATTCCTAATGTGCATGCCTCCATGTTGCATGGGGGAAATGATGAACAAAGGATAAGCGGGACTTATATTTCTAGGTATTGGTTTTATTGGTTACGTTATTCACATTCGGTGGGCTCACTGATGACTCAAAACAAATGTAAATATGCAGAATTATTCACCTTGGGAAGGTTGGAGGTGGATTTAATCCCGCTGTTGCTATACTGTTGTGAATTGTATCCTGTGTGTTACATTAAAACAGCACCTTCAAGGATTAGGCTGATGACATTTTGTATTTTTCTTATTGTCCCCATGAAAAGATTAAAACGAACCATGTGCTAGTCCTAAATGCTTTCTTCCCTTTCCCCTCTGTTTCCTCTCTGTGGCACCGAGGTCCAGGCCCAGTGATCCCTGTTGGAGATAAACATCGTTTCAAAGGGGGTTTTCTGCAAAAACTATTAAGTCAGGAGTAGGATTAATAGTGTGTTTGTTGGGGACCATTTTCAATGCATTTACTTAAAGGAACAGTTCACCAAAAAAAACATTTTCCCTCTTGCTATTTATCAAAGGTTGTTTTTAGTGTAAGTTGCCTTGTTTTGAGATATCGGGCATATATAAATATCTGCCTTCTCTCTAATATTATGGAACTATATTGCTCAAAGCAGCAAAAATGTATTTCAACTCAACAGCAACATCACTTTCCAGAAATCATGACCTAGTGACACAAGATAATCTGATTTTGATATAATTTAAGCAGCATAATATTGAATGTGGGATTGATTCAAGATACTCTAAATTGCCCATGTAAATATTAATGAGGGAACACGTCAGCCAGTGCAATGTTTTCGCTCATTAATGTGTTTTTAGTCGTTTGAATCCACAATTAATCACACTGGGCTTTGGCAACACAAGTAACATTGAAGGCTATTGTTGAGGGGGAAGAAAATATATGCTATCCATTAAACCAGTAGTGTGTGCATGCCTAGTTTTTAACACCAGTGTCGTCACACATCTTCTCCTTGCCCTTTAAAACCCCCACTGCTCCCTACAATTCATCCCGTCTTTATCTCTCATTCCCTGTTACCCTTTTTCATTATCCTCCCCTCTCGCTCTCCCCTCTCCTCCTCCAGTCTGCCCTGCTCACCCTCATTTTCATGCAAATGAGAATCGATTCTTCTCTCAGCACCCCTCTGTCCACACCTAGTTATATCTGCAGTGGCCTATATGTTTGTTGGGAACGATCCAAAACGGGCTAAATGTTTATTTCGTCCCTTGTCATTTGGGTACACGAACAACACAAAACAGCCGAGAACCACAGAATATGAAATATAGCCGTGCGGGTACACGTTTAGCGATGGGGGGAGAAGAAAAAACACATGTTTAATGCATGCATGGCGTGAAATTGGACAACAGACGGTTTCTCCGACTGTTGTAATGCTGCCATCTGGCGTTCAGCGCTTGAGTCGGCGGTTGGCGGTGACGTCTTGCCGCGGGGGCTCATGGGAGTTGGAGTCAGAATGGATTCAGGACTTCCTGCTTGGGATAAAACGATCGACAAATTGCTGCTGTAGTCTAAAAAACGTTGTTCGCGTGCCGGTTCACCTCGAAGAGACGGAAGTGGACCCAGAGACAGTAAGTGTTGTGTTTTTAAAGTTTTATTTGTCCACTCGCGGGACGAAAAGCTGGCGAGCTCATTTTAAACTAGATGTAACGAAGTTGTGTCAAGAGAACAGTGGCTGCCTGGGTGAAGTAAACTCTCCTTGTCATGTAAGTGAACGATGAGTTCTTCGAAAAGGACTCTGATTCCGGTTTTTCTATTAATAACTATATTACAATACACGCGAATGTCAACGTGTCTGATAATGAAGCGCTTTAAAGTGTCAGAACTCAACGTGGGCCAACGTAACCTCGAGCTACCTGCATCCACCGGGTATTGATTTCCCACCCTGATACCAAACTGAGTTCACACAATAACAATTAGGAGCCTGTTACGCAAGCAGGCAAGTGAATACATAACCAACATCTTTACACGTTTCACTTGAAAAGTGTAATTCATTAGTTTACAGGCTGTTAAACATGTTGTTTTAAAATCACCGCTCATACTTTCAGATTCTAGCTTTATTCAGAGTGAACTAAAAATGTTCCAATGCTGGGTATTTAATAATCAAGTCAAATCAAATAGCGATGTTATCCATTTAGATATCTCTATCTTGTCAAAAACAGAAAACACTAATACAACTGTTACGAGGTGTATGCAAACCATGCTTTTCTACCTGATGGCAACTCACATTAGTTGACATCAGAGATGTTACCATACAATGAATGCTGTGTTTCCTATTTAAAAAAACATATTGTGATTTATATCAAGACACATCCCTTGATGGAAGATGCTATTCATATCAATCCATACTTTCTATCAGAATAGGGGTGCTTGGTTTAATAACTAAATACAATAAAATAAAACATCTCATATAATGTTATAATATATGTTCTGTACTGCACTGTTTGTTTTTGTTAGTTCTGTATTGTATTGTGTTGTAATGTATATTTTGTGTAAGCACTGAGAGACACTTTACCTAGTCAAATTCCTTGTTTGTGCAAACTTACTTGGCCAATAAAACTGATTCTGATTCTGATTCTGATAAAGGGACATGCAGAAGTTCCCAGGATGGGATGCCACTTAACTGCTGTAGATTTTGGAGGAATTCTTGCATTGAATAGGATATTTGTGTGGTAAACAATGTGGCTGAGGGATAACATTTATTCTTAGACTCAATGGGAGCCTGTCTACCTTTTTAGTGAGTCGTTTTTGTTGTTGTCACATGAACGCAGGAATGGTTTTGCAATGCAAATAGGTTTGCAATGCTAACCAGTGTCAGAGAAAACACATTTTCCCACACGCACAACAGATGGTTGATCTCTGCTACCGCCGTAGAGTTGTTTCTATTAAAAAAAAAACGTATTTACTACTATTCCCTTCTTTCTTCCTCAGATGTCTGCGATGGAGCATGGGGTCGTCCGGCCAATCACAGCAGTGGCGTGGACCTCCAACACCAGCACCTGCCCCGTTAATTTCACACTTGTATGTATCCTTATACAGATATTAATGTTGTGTACACCTGTTCATATACAGTAGTGCATTGTTGTGCCTGGAGTAACAATGTGAAACCATTTTTTTTTAACTACCAAATAAATAGGAACCAGGTATTTCCATGTTTCACTCAGCGGTGACCACAAACAGTTTGCTTGATTTTTGTGAGAATTACAATTGGGATGTACTAGAGTAAGGTTGTTTTTTCTTGACCGATGAATTCATATTTCTGATGCAAACTCACGGTGGAAGGAGAAGTGGATGGATCAAGTGTGGATGGGGTTATAGTCCCAGATAGAGGTATATTACAAAGTAGTGTATTACAGGGTTAAAATGGCACAACCTCCAGCATTAGGGTGAAGTCAAATGGTGTGTGGGTGTGTGTGTGCGTGTGTGCGTTTGTGTGTGAGCGTGTGTGTGAGTTAATGAGCTGTAAACATTTTGAGAATACTCTCAGAGGACTCCGAACTTAGCCTCAACAAATGTATCAAGGAGTTCTGGTTCAGGAGTGATTTAGTAAAACTTCCCTGAGCAACGTTGAGCAAGGCAGGGATTGAACCTGTTACCATAGTGAGGAGCTGTGGTTGTAGGTTTGCCTCACCTTTTTGAATTGGTTGATTAAAATAATAAAAAAATATAAATGCACACTTTGTGATAATGGGCTTTGAATTACCAGTTACATCATTCGGCCTAATCAGAGATTTTAATAATACTGCATTTAATTTATATAGCGTTTTTCAAGGTACTCAAAGACACTTCACATAACATATCTAAAACATCCTAAAAGCTACACAATAAAAATAACTAAAATTACGATAAAAACAACAAATAAAAACAATAAGTACATGGAGCACACACACACAGTCACACATTAAAAGCAGCTGTGAACAGGTGGGTTTTGATTTGTGATTTGAAGATGAAAAGATCGGTGCAGTCTCGGATGAGTTTGGAGAGAGAGTTCCAGAGGGGGGGGGGGCGCGATATAGAGACGGCTCCGTCACCCCATGCCCGGTGCTATGCGGGATGGATAGGAGGTCGGCATCAGAGGAGCGTAGCCGACGGGGTGGAGTGTTTTGGTGGAGGAGGTCGATTTAGTGGATTTCATCTCTATTCAGACATGCTGTGACTATAATTACTATTCTATATCAAAACCATCTCTGTTGAATAAGTTGTACGCCACACTTTTAGAAGAACTTCAACATGTTTACAAGCACATGCCTACTTGCACAGTAGCCTCTTCGCATGCCGATTTGATAGCTGCTATCTTCATTTATTGTGCACGGTCGGCATGTAAAACTATAAACCAGCGAACACGATGCCAACCGCCTCCGTGCTGCGGTCACTTGTATTATTGTGTTGGGGTGAGACGTGAGCGTGTCTCATGAGATTGACCGCAAACGTTATCCTTGCGCCATCTAATCTGAAGCGTTTAACTCACCCTCGTTCCACATTTGGAGAATATTTCTCACCCCCGCAGAATGCCTTGCTGAAGGGAACAAGGAAGTCGAGTGTCATTTGGTGGCCACCACTTACATCTGGCGCTCTCTTGTTGCCAAATGACCTCTCACAACACACCCGTGTTCCACTGTGCTGGTCAGATGCAGAGTGTCTAAATGCTCCTCTTCTCCCTCTCTGTCCCTCTGCAGATCAGCATCACAGAGGACGGAGCAGCGGCCAACTTCACACGCAGCTTTGCGATGAAATCTGGATATTACCTGTGTTACAGCAAGGTAACCGACCGAGGTCACGCCACAGACACAGAGACCAACGCCAGATTACTGGTGGATGGCACGTGTCCCTCTAGTCTTCCATAAATCCTCTCTCTCTCCTCTCCTCTTCTCTCCTCTTCTTTCTCCTCTTCTCTCTCTCCTCTCCTCTTCTCTCTCTCTCCTCTTCTCTCTCCTCTCCTCTTCTCTCTCCTCTCCTCTCTCCTGTCTCCTCTCCTCTTCTCTCTCCTCTTCTCTCTCTTTCTCCTCTCCTCTTCTCTCTCCTCTCCTCTTCTCTCTCTCTCCTCTCCTCTTCTCTCTCTTTCTCCTCTCCTCTTCTCTCCTCTTCTCTCTCTCCTCTCCTCTTCTCTCTCTCCTCTCTCTCTCTCTCCTCTTCTCTCTCCTCCTCTTCTCTCTTTCTCCTCTCCTCTCCTCTTCTCTTCTCCTCTCTCTTCTCTCTCTTTCTCCTCTTCTCTCTCTCCTCTCCTCTTCTCTCTCTTTCTTCTCTCCTCCTCTCCTCTTCTCTCTCTTTCTCCTCTCCTCTTCTCTTTCTCCTCTCCTCTTCTCTCTTCTCTCCTCTTCTCTCTCTCCTCTCCTCTCTCTAGAACCTGACAGCTGGTATGGTCGTGTCGGACATTCAGCTCATCTCAGACAAGGAGTCTATTCCTCACGGTTACGGCTATATAGCAGAGCACCTCGAATCAAGTGAGTACATACACACTCGCATGTTTGTCTTTAGACACTTGTGAGGACTTCAGTGACATCACATACGTTCTTGACCCTCACAACTAAACGGCCAACCTCTACCCTGACTTCAACTTAATTATAACCGTAACCTCGGAAACCTTCCAACGAGTAGCGGGGCCGGCTGTAGCTCACGGGGGATGAGCGGTCGTCCCGTAACCACAAGGTAGCCGGTTCGATTCCCGGCTCTCCCCATAGTTGCATGTTGAAGTGTACTTGAGCAAGGCACTGAACCCCTAGTTGCTCCCCGGGCGCTTCGCTGCAGCCCACTGCCTCTTAATAACTAAAGAGGGGTCAAATGCAGAGAAGAATTTCCCCACGGGGTTCAATAGAAGGACATTTCTTTCTTTCGGAGTGAGGACTGGCCAACATGTCCTCACGATGCACTAACATCCTCAAAACCATGAGGGGAAAAGCTGATCGTATTGCAAAGCTACAATCGATCCTCGCAAAGCACATCATGATATTTGATATTGTTTCTCTTGTATTTAATGTCTTATTTACTCTGTGTGTGTGTGTGTGTGTGTGTGTGTGTGTGTGTGTGCAGAGGCCTCCGTTTGGAAGAAGAAGCGTGTGTGTGTCCGCGTGGTCCCAGTGGGCAGTGTTGACACAGCTGTGTTGGATATCAAAGTGACTGCCAAAAGCAAAATGATGCTGCAGCACTACACATATGTGGGGTTGGTAACTTTTCCCAAACATTTGACTTGCAGCTGTGTTTTATTCAAAGCGATTCTTAAATTCCATAACCGGTGGTCTGCATTCAGTGGCTTGACGTGTCATTTCATGTGCCGTTTCCTCCAGAGACGTCCACGGCTACGTGTTGTGGTGCAGAAAGGGACACTTCTCCACCCCCACGCCTCAAGCAAAGCCCCGCAGCGTCAGCCTGGACATCCACAGACTCTCATCGGAGCAGCCGGCCGCTCTCCTGCCCCTTCGACCCAGGTGCTTATTTAATATCCAGAGAACAATACAGCCACATATTTAATACTTGTCATTGTTTATTCAGGGGCACATTGTGACTCCTCTGGTGATGTTTAAACCGAGTCCCTTTTTTAAATGACATTAACAGACTGGAAAATTCTACATTTCCCTTCATAAAAAGTAGATGTAAAGATGTGAGAGAATGATGTTCTGTAATTCCACAGTTGAATACCTACTACTTGTCCCCGCAGCAATCCCCCTCAGCTAGTGCCACACAATAAAATGAGTCAGAGGCGCCACAGCCTCCACATGAAGGACAACTCGGACAAACCCGCGGATTCCCAGGGGATCACAGGTACCCCCCCCCCTCTCCTGCACACAGGAGACGTATTGCTATTTCTCACAGCTGGCCTCTCACTCTACTGTTGCCTGCCTTCACTCTCTGCAGCTTTAGATGGAGTTCCCTTTAGCCTTCACCCAAAGTTTGATATCCAGGCAAACAGCACGGTGCGTTTGACACTTTCCAACCACACTGAAGTGATGAATGTCGTTCCAAAATGCAGCGCTTTTTTCCTTCTTCTTTTTTTCCCCTTATCTCCAGGTTTATGTCACCCCAAACTTCTGATACAACCATGTGTTCACATGTATTTCTCTTGGCCATTTCTCTCTCTCCTCTCTTTTAGGCCCTTGAACTGAACTCTCAATTAAACAACATTCGTTTCAAGTCTTTTCAAGACATTGAAAATGAGGTAGGGTCACATCTGGCTCTTAATTTCGTCTCTGCGATGCTTGAATTAAGACCATGCAATGTTCCTAACAAAGAATACACCCACTTTGCTTTTCTTTCTTTTTTTTTAGTATAACTACACTTTTGCGATGGAGGAATCTGCCGCAAAGAGGACGAGACCATCAGTGCCAACAGAAGGCGCCCAAACAGCTCAGTGATCTTTGAACTTTGACAAAGCAACAATATCAGACTTGTGTGCTTCACTCGTCCAGTGTAACACGGTATGGTACGGACGAAGGATAATCACGGCTTCTAACATTAGGCACGACAATCGTACTTCAGAGAGTTCTTCATTTCTCTTGCGTTCCTTTTTATTTGTCTCTCGTGCCAAGTCTTTACTCCGTCACCATCTTCAAGCATTCCACGTTTTTATTTGCCAAATTAAAAGCCCGTTTGAAGGAAATCATACTCGAAATGATATCGTTGCCTTAAAATGTTTCGAGACAGTTACAGGGTCGAAGGTGTAATGAATATCCAAATCTGTACAGTATCTGCTATTTGGGACGACGCATCTGCAGCTTTATGCACAACTTTTTCCAGAATGTAGATTAATTGTATGCTTTAAAAAATGCTCAATCATGTAATAAATAATTTGTTAAGCAGAGCTGTAATGTTGAATTTAGCTGCAGACGTCGAACTGAACTCCATAGAAACATTAACATATTTAAATGTAGGATATAGTGTATTTTTTCATGATGAGTAGGGTATTGTTACAGGTAATACATAATATATCGTATTTTAAGGGGAATGGAGGAAGGTTGTATATTTAGCTTTGTGTGGGGGGGGGGGGGAGATAATCTGGTTGTTGGTTGTGGTTTTTTTAAATTATCAGTATAAATAAGGACCAAATATTTATCTTTGTCATTGTACAATACAAACATGTTGTTTTATTGACTGCATAGTCAGCTTTTATTGCATGGAAAAAAATAAAAACCAAAGAAACTACGACTTCCGGTGTGTTGTTTACATAGAGTACCACCTTTCGACAACAAGGCACATTTAATAATGAAGTATAGTTTGAAATGCAGATTTGAGAAAGTAAATTGTGTACAATAAGATTAATGCCGTAGGTTACGGCGAGATGAACTGAAGTATAGTTGTGTTTTATTGTGGTGGCCTCACCAGCAGCAGGTAGTTCAAATGGAAGGACGTGGACAACAGCTGTTGACCTTTTTTCAGCCTTTATGCACACAACCACATGCTGGACAGAGAAAGTGGTTCATCATTTCTTCTTTTGATTTTTCAAGCCAATCTCGGATTGAAATCAGTCTGGATCGTGAAAGGCATTTTCAACTCTAGAATCTGTTGATAAAATTAAACTTGGTTCAGTCGCCTCATTCACAAAAACAACTTCTTAAATGGAAATGGTGATTTTATTGCCAATTCTGGATCCATTCTCTTTATTATTTCCATTCTATCCTAAATATGGCATGTTAGTCCACCCTTATGTTATTATGCATCTATTCACAACAGCTTTACTTTTACAGATCCACATGTTTACATTAAATTCATCACTATTCAATAGTTGGAAACACATTATGGTGCATTACTGCCATCTGCTGTACCATGTTGGACTGTCAATAATGGATATGTTATGTAGCTTTTACATTAACGTCTCCCTGCGTTGTAAACTGTTAAGCAACCTGTCAGGTGCCTCCATTTTTGTAAATATAGTATTATCATTTTTTTATGAGACAAATATAAATCACAAGTTACCAACCTCCAAAGTGAAACCTAAAATAGCTTGTTTTGACCAAGACTCAGATAATCCAAAGGGATTTAATTTATACTGATATATATATACATACAAATAGCTGGTAATCTAGACTTGATAAGAGGGAGATGGAGAATCAGTGTAATATTGGGCATGTGTAATGTGTCTAGACTAAGGTGTCACACACAGAAACAGTATTCATGTTATCTGATGCCAGTTAGTTTGGGTCTCTGCTGATAATGTCGCTATTACTCAGTCGGTGCTCGTCTTTATCTTCCACTTTTTTTCCCGAGGCTCATGTGTGCGCCAGTGCAGTTACACGGACTCTCTCTCTGGTCTGTTTGTTCTGCTTTCCGGAAAACGGGCTCTGATTCCAACCAGCTGTTTCCCGCCTCGCACAGATCAGCTGCACACACACACACACACACACACACACACACACACACACACACACACACACACACACACACACACACACACACACACGTAGTAGGCGGAGGCAACAGACACACACACGTAGTAGGCGGAGGCAAGAAGCCACACACACACATTGGAGGGAACCCCATCAGCTGTGGGAAGCAACACAGCTTGAACTTACTTTTATTTTTCTAAGTCTATTCTTCAGATTTAGCACATTTTTAAGCGGTGTTTTAGATATGCGCCATTGAGGAGTACAGCGAGAGCTCGGTGCTACAAAAAACCAGGCTAGATTTTAACAAGGACAGCAGTGGAGGAAAAAGAAGAAGAAGAAAAAAAAACCGAAAACACGGACTACAGAAGGTGGCTTTGGAAGCATGGAATATTTCATGATGCCGACAGACAAGATCCCGTCCTTACAGCATTTCAAGAAGACGGAGAAGGACGTTATTGGAGGTCTCTGCAGGTGTGTAGCTGACTATTTTTCTGTTGTTACCAAACCGCCTGCTCAAATCAGCCCTCGTGTCGCTGTAGCGTGTGTGTGTGCGTGTGTGTGTGAGCGAGGGAGACGCAGCCCGACTTCAGTTAGCATGCTACGCGTTAGCTTCGCTGCGATGCCTTGGCAGCGGCGGCAGCAGCGTGGTTGGAGACGTTAGCAGCCCGTTGGCCAACTGCTGCTGCGGCGGTTGGCGGCGATACGGGAGACTGTTGAGCCGATGGTGTTGCACCGAGGGGCCCCGTGACATGTGATGAACCCAAAGGGCATGTTTGCGGCCATTCCGCTCCGAAATATGTAAATTAGCGCCATGAAATCGATACATTCGCTTCCAGTTGAACGGCAACCACGTGGTAGTTAACGTGTTCCCCGCCGCTGCGCCGCTTTACGCCAAACCACACGCTCGAAACCGGAGTTTCTCGCGCCCGTTACCGTTTTCACGGAGTAACGCGTGTCGCGAGACTCATCCGTCGGGTGTTTTGAACGCGGCCGCGGTCATTGTTGGTGTTTCGCTGCACAGTGTGTGCGTAGCAGCCGTGGTGCCGTGTGCTAAACTTAGCTTAGCATGGCTAACTAGTCGGGCTACCAGGACGCACTCGTTTCCTAACCGCGTCGTGTGCGTGCGCGCGCGGACTCGCGTCCCCGCGTGTGCCCTGGCGTGTTTTCACTGAGAGGTGTCGTGAGTGTGACTGGGTGTCTCCGTCCCGGAGCAGCGGACCACACGTGGCCGCTTTTAGCTTCGTGCTAACGGGGGAACGCATTGTTCTCCATGATGCCGGGGGGCCTGCAGCAGCTGCTGCTGCTGGCGGAGTCACGTTTCACCGCTGCTGCCTCGCGGACTGCGCGACGCGCCCTCCGGCGGCCATGTTGAAGGTCCGCAGCCACAGCCGACAACAGCTGATTTCAGCTCTAAACTTTAACAACAGCGGCACGTTTCAACTGCGCGGGATGGAGGCATTTGTTTTTGTATGTGCTGTTTCTGGTCGGATACTGCATTACTACGCTGAACATTACATTAAATATGGCGGTTGGATGAAGTCGTACATTAAACGTCACCAGAGGACAAACATAACCCTCATTATATTTCTTTAAAGCCCATTTTAACATCTCAATCTAAGCATGTGCACATAAAATAACTTTTGCTGGATAAACAATGTCTTTTAAATGGACTAAAATTACGCAGTCTGCTTTACATTAATTATATGAGCTGTAACCAGTAGATAATGTTGCAATTAAGAAAGCTTTTCAAAATATTATTGGACTGAAAAACATAATTAGTCTATTTAGATATTAATGTCATACATAATGTGATAGTAAAGATGTTGCTTTATGGTGTGTTGTCCCCCAGCGTTGGTCGACTGGCTTGTAAACACACAATCAAATCTGCCAAAATGTAGCTCTGAACATTAGCGTATGGCTGCACACCCACACACTCTGATAGAGAATGACTATTTAGAGGCATGTGCGTCGCGTCCTCTGTCTGACCTCTTTCATTTTTGTAAACATCTTCTTCCTGGCACCGTAATCACCTTTAGGCTTAATGGTTCACGCATTTCTCCCCCTGAGCAAACACACACACACACACACACACAAGTTCAGCCAAACTCAAAGATCTCCATGCGGCTAAACTGAGGAATGTGAGGTTGAGACTAAAGCCTGAGAGTCCAGGTTAAAGGATTAAAGAGTCCATGTCAGATCAGCTCATTGCTAATTTTTTGTCTTCGTCTTTATTCTAACTTTTTTTGTCAATTCACCATTAAGTAAACATTTTTATTTTCGCTGTGCTTTCTGTTATTTTGATGTTGTTGTTAGAATAATTTGTTCGGAGAAACTTTCATCTTTTACATAAAAAACTAAATTCAGATGTGCGTCTGAGAACAGCTCAATGCTTTCTCGTAGGGTTTGTTGTGGACAGAATAATAGTCTCTCTCCTTTGCCCTTGCTTCCCCCAGCCTGGCCAACATCCCCCTCAGTCCGGAGACGGCCCAGGACCAGGAGAGACGAATCCGCCGCGAGATTGCCAACAGCAACGAACGCCGGCGCATGCAGAGCATCAACGCCGGTTTCCAGTCTCTCAAAACAGTCCTGCCCCACACAGACGGAGAGAAACTTAGCAAGGTGCGGAACACATGCACACACTGGTGCTTTGTGGCGGCGCAGATCCCGACACAATGTTATGTTTTTGGCCCATGCACCATTCTCATATTCACTTCTTTGCGGTCCATCCCTGCCAGGCGGCCATCTTGCAGCAGACATCGGACTACATCTTTGCCCTGGAGCAGGAAAAGACGCAACTCCTGTCACAGAACAACCAGCTCAAACGCTTCATCCAGGTAAAATCCCTGTGCCATTGTTCTTCATAATTGTTTGTAATCCATTTTTATATAAATATACACTACCGTTCAAAAGTTTGGGGTCACTTAGAAATGTCTTTATTTTTCAAAGAAAAGCACTGTTTTTTTCAATAAAGATAACATTAAATTAATCAAAAATACACTCTATACATTGGGAGTTTTTCCTGGTCCGATGCGAGGTTTTGGGGCAGGGATGTCTATGTGTACAGATTGTAAAGCACTCCGAGACAAATTTGGAATTTGTGAAATTGGGCTATACAAATAAACTGAATTGAATTGAATTAATGTGGTAAATGACTATTCTAGGTGGAAACGTCTGGTTTCTAATGAAATATCTCCATAGGTGTATAGAGGCCCATTTCCATCAACTATCACTCCAGTGTTCTAATGGTACATTGTGTTTGCTAATCGCCTTAGAAGACCCTTGTGCAATTATGTTAGCACAGCTGAAAACAGTTATGCTGGTGAGAGAAGCTACACAACTGGCCTTCCTTTGAGCTACAAGTTTGAAGAACAAAATTTATATTTCAAATAAAAATCATTATTTCTAACCATGTCAATGTCTTGACTATATTTTCTATTCATTTAATGAATAAAAGAGTGAGTTTTCCTGGAAAACACAACATTTTTGGGTGACCCCAAACTTTAGACCGGTAGTGTACATCCACACATTCTCACAAACCTGCAGCGAGGTGCCGGACGTTTAATGAATGCAGCCCGAGCCACATGACCCGCGTCACATGACCCGTATGCGTTCTCTGTGTCTTGTCTGTGAGCGTCGGGGCGTGACACACATGACCTCAGAATAAAAACAGGCTGCGCAACCTGTAATAATTATGGTTGCATACTTGTAGTCTGGTAAACGTTTTCTTTCACCAGCCCAAAAACGACTTCTGTGTTGTGACGGCTCTTTCGCACGCAATGTTTTGAGAAGCGTAGAAGCTGCAGACATTCCTCCGGTAAAGGTCCGTGGAAGGCTTCGCGAGGTCGTGAAAGTGTGACAGTGTGACGTCGCATTTCTTATCAGCTGGTGATCAAATGGCATCGGGTAGTTTTATGGCGAGGCTTCTCATTTCACCAGAAGCACATAACACAAAGTTGATTTAATACCTGTGTGATTTATTGCCACATATGCAGGATTCATGCAGCCAAACGTAGATTTGTTATCGCTTGCAGGTGTTGGCGATGACAGCGCAGTACTCTCAATCTGTTTGATTTATTTGCCAAGTCGTTGGTTCACCTGGCGTTTAGTTTTCCTGCCCAACCGGTCGCTTGTTCGTCTCGGCACCAGCAGCAGTGGAGACTTCTCTGACTGTGCAGAGACTGGTGCCATGTCGGTTTGATGAATCCACTCATATTAGACGTGTCTTATTAGGCGGTTTGTTTTACGTCTTAACCTCCATGTCTCTCCAGGAGTTCAGCGGCTCATCGCCCAAGAGGAGGCGAGCCGAGGAGAAGGATGAAGGCATCGGCTCTCCAGACACGCTGGAGGAGGAGAAAGTGGAGGAGGTGAGGAGGGAGATGCTGGAGCTGCGACAGCAACTGGACAAGGAACGCTCCGCTCGACTGCAGCTGGAGGAACAGGTGAGACGATAGAACAATCTACTGCAGTAGCACAGGAGTATTATAATTATTATTACTAGGGCTGTCAATCGATTTAAAAAAAAGTAACTAATTAATCGCACATTTTGAAATTCATTAATCGCGATTAAAAGTTTTTTTTTCTTCTAAAGACTAAATCTTCTAAATGAACGAGTAATCCCTTCAGACAGCGTGTATTTTAGACACTTGTTTAATTGTATTCTTTTTTAAAGACAAAACTTCACACAGAGCTGTGTTTTCAAAGAGGCTCCTACCTATAAAGTGCCAGCGAGGGATTTAATATCGTGGATGATAAATTGTTTCTTCAGTGAAACATCCAGATTAGTAAACAAAGGTGTATTTGAGACCCCATTGGTCCTGTCATCTTTAACATTGAACAGCAGAACCAGTGGCCTTGGTAAACTGACACATATGTAATGTTAACCCTCTGGAGGCTGGGGGCATTTTCTCGATTTTACAAAAAAATGTAAATTCACCTTTTAAAGGCTTTTGCATATGACACATCCCAGTGTTTCCCCCACCATTCTATCAGGGTGAGGCCCCGCCCCCCTGTAATGTTCTCTATCGCGCCAGATTACAGCAGAAGTAATGTACGGTTCTTTCCTTAAAGACGTCTTTGTTCTTTTATTAAACTAAACGTCTGTTGTTGGTCGTCTCTACAGCAGCATGTCATTCTGTCTCCACGTGTCGGTCACTCTTCTCCGCTCTCCGTCTCGCGCGCTGCAGAGCTCCATGCGCGCGCATCGAGCGTAGCAACAAACCAAAAAAGTCCCCTGCACCTTCCGCCCCGCGTCACCGACACGTCGCCCTCTGTTTCTCTGTGAATATCGAGGAGCAGACGGGAGGAAGGAGGCGGACTGCCGCGGCTTGAGACTCAGAGGAGTGCAAAAACTTCAACGACACCGGAAGTAAACAAAGTTGCGTTAATTGCGTTAAAATATTTTAGTGCGTTAATCGCGGCCAAATTAATCGCATAGATTAACGCGTTAACGCTGACTAGGGTTGGGTACCGAAACCCGGTGCCAATATGGTACCGGTTCCAATACCGGAACGCACATTTCGGTGCTTCTTTCCGGTGCCTGAGCCGATTAAAATTGAAAAAAACTATTGTTGTGAACTTCTCTGGTGACTCCGCCCTGTCAGCAGGTTGCGATAGCCTATCATTTAACTTTGACAGCGGAGGCTGCGCCGTGTGCAGTGTTGCCAGGTCCGCGGTTTTCCCGCCGAATTGGGCTACTTTTGAAGTCTTGCCGCGGGTTGAATTTTTTGTCCGCTGGTTCGGGTAGACCTATTTTGCATGCAAATTACATGAATATCTTTAAATAAAAATCCATATTTTAAATGAAATAATTTATTTATACCCAAATCCTACCAAACTGACTCCAGATCAGCACGTACACGCCTACACATCGGCGCAGTGCCTTCGATCTTCGCGACCTTGTCCGTCACCATGGAAACAGTCACGTGACATCTAAGCACTTTGGTGCTAGTGGCCCCGTCACAACCAGAGTCTGTAAGTAGAAGTGATTTCCAGCAAAGCAGCAGGGATTTGTGAATCTCACAGGAGCGGTGGGCGATAGGCGGTTCAGAATCGCCTACACGGGAGGAGCGATTCATAGGCGAGTCTGATTATGAATCGCCTACCTCCCCAACGGGGTGGGACGGTTTGGCGAGAATCACCTCGTGTGATTACTCCTACACCCCATCCCGGGGTGGGTTTGGATCTGTGGGATTCACAAATGGGGCCCTTTTAACCCCTTAGTTTAGTTTAGTTTATTTCGATCAGCAAAATATACAACAATCAGAATTCAACAAAAGAAGAAAGTGGCTGACCGAAAGGGTCGAGGCTGAAGCTATCTAGCTTATAAGTGCCCTAACCTATGATTTCTCAAAAAAACTTATTTCAAAGAACCACATATATATATATATTAGTGCTGTGAAAAATAACGCGTTAACGCGTTATGATTAAATTACAGGATTAATTAGTTAATTTTTTTAAACGCATTTAACGCATGTGCAGAATGAGCTTCCAATACGTCTGTTGTTGGTCGTCTCTACAGCAGCATGTCATTCTGTCAGAGCTCCGGTGCCGGCGCCTGGCGAAAAAAGTCACTTGCGCCTGCCCCCATCATGAAGCAGTTATGCTTAGGACACCAACATGGTTAGCAGCGGTACTGGACATGGACTTTAAAAGCAGTGTATATGGTTTGGCACGGGCATATTTTGAGTTCTGATATTGGGCTGGTTTTTGGGCTGGTTTTGTCACACAGACCTGGCAACCCTGGCCGTGTGTGACTACGTGAGCCCGTGTCGAGCACACCAGCGTCAGGCTGGGCGCGATGGGGAGACCGTCACCGGTCCCCCTGAACACGTGGAGACCGATTATGACGAGCAGCCTTAACTCAGATTAGTACCGTATCGTTGACTGCAAGTCTTGCATTCATAAAAGTAGGCCAAGAAATAATAAATTATCCATTATAACCATGTTTAAGCTAGCTCGTAGCTAGCGCTAGCTCCGAGCGTGACAGTCTGCTAGCAGATGTGTTGATGTTCAGCGATCCCGGCTGTTTACTCGGTGTTACCGGAAATATAATTACGGAGGAATAAAGACCGTGGGGCGTCACTTTGTTTCAGTGTAACTCTGGCTGTCAGAAGCAACACTTTATTTGTCACGTGTCATCTTCAGTCCCTCTGATTGGTTGTTCTCTTTGCCCATCAACACAGTGACAGGATTAACCCTATAAAGTCTGCACATGACAATACATATCACATCATATAATGGAGAACATATATTGTGTATGTTAACAGTCTGATATCTGTTGTGTGTCAGTGCTCCATGATAACGGCTTCTACAGGGAATATGGCCGAAGAGGTTTTTAATGTCCTCATTGTGCGTTTAAAAAAAAAAGTATTGGTTCAGGCACCGTTTAGGCACCGGTATCGTTTTAAAAGTACCGGTTTAGCACAGGTATCGGAA
The DNA here is from genome assembly GCF_029220125.1 of Pseudoliparis swirei. NCBI lineage: Eukaryota > Metazoa > Chordata > Actinopteri > Perciformes > Liparidae > Pseudoliparis > Pseudoliparis swirei. The sequence goes on from NC_079411.1 coordinate 22,983,227, forward strand.
AAAACCCAAACGATACCCATCCCTAACGCTGACAGCCCTAATTATTACTATTATTATTATGACAATAACTGTTCAGCTTGATATTATTAGGATATTCCACCATGTGTCGTCTGTGATGCTGTTTGTTTGTGCCAACTGAAACTAAATGCGACACAGGTGTGCATAATGAGCCGTGACTCATTCTGCGACTGCTTTCGACACTTTACAGCATTGCGTTGTGATTGTTTGAAAACTTCCCTGATATGACCAGTTTTAAAGAAATGTTACCCAAAGCTGATCATTACTCTCCCCGTGTCACCCTGAAGTCCCGAACAACTCTTTTTTTTGTCCGCGGTGAACGAAAAAAATACAAAGTCGGAGAAAGTCAACGACGCATGTGTTTGGGAAGACGGGATACATGAGGCTCATTATGCTGCATGAGATTTGGGAGAGTTTGAAAGCCGATGCTCACAACTAGTTTTTCTGTTGTTAAACTCCGGTTTTGTATTCTTTGTTCGTCGTGAAGACACGCGAGGAAACATCATCTTTCTTTATTTCTTGAAGCATTAGACGAATACAATACAACAACCAAAAACATTGAAAGAGAAACGGACCATATATCCAGGCTATGAAAGGGTCCTGCCACAGTGGACATGAACGAGCAAAACACCCAGACAAAGTATTCAGAGTCATTTCCACTTCTAATCAACATCTGGGTCACATGAGTCACCTGAACAAGGTGGTGGCCGGGTAGCTCCTGATAGGCTGATAGGCTCACGTCCTGGATCTACCTGAACAGCAGGTCGAGACAATGGGCTCCGAACAGCTGCTGGAGACGAACAAAGCTTTTAGTCGAGCGCCACACTGCACGGTGTCGGACAGCAGAACAGCAAGTCTTGGACTTGTTGGTGTGCGTAAATGCGATTTATCAAAGCGTCATCAGTGTGTTACTTTACTCTTTTAATGTGAATTATTCACAGTGGAGCTTTCATTGCTCTTCATTTCTGCACAAGTGAATATTCTGATGTCGATGCTGGATTCCCGCACTCATTACCTTCGCATTGAAAATGCGGAAAGGTTATGTTTTGATCGCCATTTATTTATTTGTTTGTTTGTATGCGTGTTACTCGCATAACTAAAAAACTATTCAACCGAATCGCATGAAATATGGTGGGATGATTGGTTATTATCCGGGGACCATTTGGTTAGATTTTGGGATCGATCGGGTCAAAGGTCAAGGTCATGAAAAGGTCAAAATCTTCTTTTTACCATAGCACGGTCAATTTTTATCCAATTGGCATGCAACTAATGCCAAAATGTTCATAATTCAATGCCAATCTTGTGGTATGCGAAGGTATGCGCTCTACCGAGTGCCCGTTCTAGTTTAAATGTGCTTTGGGTTTCCCTCGAACGCGCCGCTGACGTCGTTCTCGCTGCGGCGGTGTGTTTGTGCGCAGGTGCGAGCGCTGAACTCCCAGCTGCAGCCCGAGCGTCTGAAGGTGATCACGCAGCAGGTGGAGGAGGAGCAGGCGCTCATCCAGACCCAGACGCTATTACGGCTGCACCAGATCCACGCCGCCGACCGCCGGCCACACAGTCCACAGGTCAGCGGCGGAGACGGTGTCGCCGTTCTGGCCTTCGAGTCGCGCCGGGCGCCGCAGCCGCGACACGCCGTCTCAGATGAAGTAACATTTGGTTCCCCGTCCCTCCAGGTGCTGGCGTCTCCCGCCCCGCCGGCCCCAACCCGCCACCCCACGGTCATCGTTCCGGCCCCGACACTAACCCAGCACCACGTCACCGTGGTGACCATGAGCCCTTCTGTCCACACCAGCACCGTGTCCACGTCCAGACAGAACCTGGACACCATTGTGCAGGTAGGAGTTTGTTTGGCTTTGCGTCGCCAGCTGCGAGTCGACGTCGCCTCGGGTTATCGTCGTCTCCGCTGCGGCCTTCGCTTGCATTGCATTCAGTGTGTGTGTGTGTGTGCGTGCTGCGTTCAGGCCATCCAGCACATCGAACGCGCTCAGGAGAGGAGAGCGAGCGCCGAGGAGGAGCAGAGACGAGCCGTCATCGTTGGCCCCGCCCACGTCGCCATGGACACCGCCTGCTCAGACACAGACACCGACACAGAGGCCGAGGACTGCTCGATGAACTGATCCCCCCCCCACCCCATGAACTCACATACAAAACACACACACACACACACTTAAATACCTACTCACTGTAAGATTCCCTCCAGGAGCCCGACTACTTTTTAAAAAGAAAACAAATATTTCGTTGGCATTACCCAAACTCCTAAATCCAGTGGTTAAGCTCGGTGTCGGTCTCGTACTGTAAAAATCTAAAACAAATCGTCTGGTCAGTGCGAGAGGAGGCCCTGTGGGGTTTCTGGAAGCTGTTTTTCAAAGCCAGAGCCGGCCTGTGGCTACTTGGAAGCTCGAGGGTCTCCTCGTGCAACACGCTCTCGGCGTCGGTCCGTCCTCCTGCGTGTTTACGCGATCCGGCTTACGGACGCGGTATCACGGTTAACTGTCGTCACTGGCACGCCGACAGTGTTATTTGTGCGACAAAATGATGGAGCCGGTACAGTGGAGAGTTGAATGTAACAACACAAATAAGCACGCAGCTCTTGAATCTGAAAAGGAGACGATGGAGTTGCAGATATTTCCTCCCCCGTCTTAATTACTTAGTTTTTTCTTTGTTTCCCGGTCGGCTCGGTGATATTCTAGTGCCAGTGGCCACGAAACTCAACTTAAACTACAACAGAAGGCATTTCTAAATTTAAAAAAGTTAGGGACTAATTCAAACTTGATAGCAAAGTAAATTTGAGGAAAGATGTTTATTGAAATTATGTCTGATTTACTTGAAAAAAGGTTGTGTTTTTGATATCTAAATAAGCCCTTATAAAAATAAGCTGTTGAACAATTTACATTAATCGTCTTTTTAGTTTTAATGTTCATGTTTTTGTAAACTTTTTTTTTTCTTCCGTCAGGGTTACTGAATGTCGACGGTTAACATTTTGTTATTTTGAGATTAACAACTTAAATGTCGGGTATTTACAGAGAACCGGAGGCCTTGAGATATATAAATAAAACAAAGATTTTAAATTTCTTATCTACTCGTGGCGATTTTGTTTCGCCCCCTAACTTAAAAAAAGGATGTTTTTATACAAAATAATTTTACGTAAAACAAATGGCATTTTAATGGCTGGTGTTAAATCTCAATCGGCCTGAGACGATCAAACTTCGTCCTTGAATCGTTTAAATCTGAAACGGAGAAACGTGACTCGCGTGCTCTGATGAAGGCTTCCGGTTTTCCTCCAAAGACTTCCAGTCCGTCTCCTGCTCTTGGTTTGTTGATTTCACAAACTATGCACTAGGTTGTTTTTTTGGTATTTATGCAATTCCATCTTCAGTCCAGTCGTCGTGTCCTTTTTATACGCGAGGTGAAGTTGTCTATGCGCCGTTGCTAGGTGTGTACGTTACACCTGCAGTATGTGTGAACCTAAACCTGCTTGTCTCACAGAAAGTAGTCTCTCTGTCGGCGGGCCGAGGCCGAAACTCCTTCATTCTAACGTCACACTTTTATTCCCGATTTGTTCAAATTCTTCCATCGAAATGATCGGCGTCGTTTCCGCAGCTTGACGTAGCTTAGAGAGCGGAGAGGAGCAGCTCACGTGTTCTCTCGTTGTGACGTAGGCTCACGTCAATGTACACATATCATCCCGATATTAACTAGGTCACATCATTGCTCAACTCCAACCCCAAAAAGCATCTTTTTCTTATTTAAAAAAAAAATAATGATTTGAAGAGAAGATCAGCACTAGAGTTGCATGCTGTTCTGTACTGTAGTTCCAAGTTTTCAGATGCCACAAAAAGTGCAAAAATAATGAAATGTACTGAATTGAAGAGCCTTCCCCAAATCTCCACGTCTTCTGTTTTTTCTGAAGTGCACCAGGTCTGTCCGCCTCATGTTGCGTTGCTTATGTTTCTCGGGACTTTGACTGGAACTCCGTGGGTCGAGCTTCCCTCCTGTCATACTCAATTTGATACGCCGACTCGATGCTGTAAACATTCCTTTTTTTACTTGGATTTTTTTGTGTCTGTCTTTTTGATCTCTTATATGCTCTGTTGCCAATTGAATGCATGTTACTAATGGCTGTTTTCTCTTCTCTAAAGAGGTTTTATTTTTTTTTTTTTTTGCAGGTTTATTTTCTTATGAACACATGACTGATGCGTTCAGTGTGAAACTGTCCGGTGCGAGACGTGCTGACACGATCACTCGCTCAGTCCAGTTTTATATTTGGGTAGAGTCGTATTGTTCTCATCAAACATGGTGAGAAATGCTAATATGTTCTTTGTTTATGGGGTTTGGTGTTTTGTTGACGAATGGTAAGCCCCGTGCCGAGGTTTGTGATCCGTCAGCGGGACCCTCCCCCCCCCCCCCCTCCCAATGTTTCTGTACATTGTGTTGCAGCACTGTTGTCTTTTGGTGGAATTTGAGATATTTGATATGAAGCACTTGCTGTTCTGTACTGCCTGAATCAATGATGAGGAAGCAATTTCTTTCTTTTTTTACATTTATTATTTTGTAAACTCTTGCTGTGACATGACATAACAGCTGTTTTTATTCTGCTTTTTTCTGTCTTATCATTTGTCTTTGTCTGTTTTTTTTCTCCATTTTTGATGACAAGCATCAAATTTTTTTATATTTGTGTTTTTGTTATTTTTTCCATCTGTCCAGGTCGATGAGAAGCTGTTATATTTTGTTTATAAAAACTTACGTAAACAGGCCTTTGTAAAGGTGAAAAAAAAAAAAATTTGTACTTTTTTTATTACACCCTTCTGCTTCCCCTGCTTTCCCCATAATATGATGCATGAAGTGGAGCTCTCTATCCACCAGAGGGCGACAGAGCGACTCATTGAGCAGCAAAGAAGCTGCTCTGGAGCCCTGACTTCAGTTTGATAAACACTCATTTTAGGCTGAATGAAATTACTACTGATGTGTGAATTCTAAGTCTGAAGGAAAAAGAAAATGTTTGAATGCTGGCGTAGAAAACAATAAATACACTTTATATGCATATAGAAAAGAAGGTAATTAAAATCAACACGGTTTTACACAGAATTTGATAAAACTACACAACGACGGCATGGTCCGCCAGTGTCTTCGTGTTTCACTCTGCTCTAAACATTCCTGATGGGGCCAGACAGCTGCTCTGACACACAATGGCTGATGTGGCTGCAGTTTCTCCACTGGCATGCCCTCTGACCTTCAGCCGGAGCAGTATATATAGGCCGGGCGATGAGGGGAAGGCCCCTGGCAGCCAACATGAAGTCTGTGCTGTCTGTGTGCTGCTTGCTGTCTCTGCTGGTCCTGTCTGCTGCAGGTAAAGTGGAGGGGATGGATTTAAATCTTTTTATTTTATTTTTAATGTCTGTCTGTGCTGTTGGATGCATTTTAGATTCATTAAAGCAGGTGTGGTATGTCAGATGGAAATGATGATCGCCAGATATCTGCATAATAATTTGGTCCGTGTCGTTGAACGTATCAGAGCCCTTTCTATTTCTGGCTGAGGATTTTTTTTTTAAACGTCAATAATAAAAGAATTCTAAAAAGATCAGTAGATTTTTTTAATTAAGTTACTGGATTAAATGAGTTGAAATATCCAACTGAATGAGGACATTGCATTCAGGATTGATATTGTTGCCTCCTGGGCAGTTGTGTTGAAATATGGTTCAAATTATTTGAACTGACATCTAGACTTACGTCACTCAGATGATTGGGCATTAGTCCATGTCCTGTGTGTTACCCGGGAGCCGTGTGCATGGAGCTCTGTGGTTGTACTCATGAAACAGTCCGGGCGAAGGTGGCACCAGCTGATGGAAACCGTCCTGTCTGCTGCTGCTTATTCTCTCCGGCCCGGAGGGCTCTGACAAAGGAACTTGGACTCTCTACAAAGAGACGCTCTCTGCTGCAGCCAAAGCAAAAGCTGGCAGGAATGATTAGTTTTTCCCACTGGATCTATTTCGGGGTTGAATGTGTCCTCACAGCAGTTGCGCAAACGTGTGCGACTCAGTTAGTGCTCCAGTGAGGATTTTGGCTATTTACAGTCACTCGATGTTGTTGTACAGACTTACCTTTATTCCACGTTAAATTAATGAATCATAATATAACCATAGAGGTGTATAGAGCACAAGTGTTGCTCTGCTTGATTACAGGTACACAGGAGGGACTTGTACCTTAAATAAAAACATATTAGCACTGCAGTTGCACTTGAATGGCACTTATGGTATTACTAATGTTATTACTTATAGTATTACTTATGGTCTTACTTATGCTATTACTTACGGTATTACTCATGGTCTTATTTATGGTATTACTTTTGGTATTACTTATATGATATTCCTTTATTCGTCCCACAGTGGGGAAATTTAAAAAGTCATCAGAGCATCAATGTAAATAAATATAAAACAAAATACGAATACTAATAGTAAATATACACGGGGAAAATAAAGTAAAGTGCAGAGTTTGCCAGGATCTCCAGCGATCTACTGCAGTGTGTTGTGCAGCCTGACAGCAGCAGGAAGGAAGGACTTGTGGTACTTACTTATGGTATTACTTATATTACTCATGTTATTACTCATGGTATTACTTATGGTATTACTGATGGTATTACATATGTTATTACTTATGGTATTACTTGTGGTATTACTTGTGGTATTACTTATGATATTACATATGTTATTACTTATGGTACTACTTGTGGTATTGCATATGTTATTACTTATGGTATTACTTATGGTATTACTTGTGGTATTACTTATGTTACTACTTATGATATTACATATGTTATTACCTTCGCATTGAAAATGCCGGAAGGTTATGTTTTGATCGCCGTGTATTTATTTATTTATTTATTTATTTATTTGTATGCGTGTTATTCGCAAATCTCAAAAAGTATTGAACCGAATCGCATGAAATTTGGTGGGATGGTTGTTTATTATCCGGGGACCAGTTGATTAGATTTTGGGATCGATCGGGTCAAAGGTCAAAGGTCAAAGGTCATGAACAGGTCAAAATCTTTCGCAGAACTCAAAAAGTATTGAACCGAATCGCATGAAATTTGGTGGGATGATTGTTTATTATCCGGGGACCAGTTGATTAGATTTTGGGATCGATCGGGTCAAGGTCAAAGGTCAAAGGTCATGAACAGGTCAAAATCTTTCGCAGAACTCAAAAGTATTGAACCGAATCGCATGAAATTTGGTGGGATGATTGTTTATTATCCGGGGACCAGTTGATTAGATTTTGGGATCGATCGGGTCAAAGGTCAAAGGTCATGAACAGGTCAAAATCTTTCGCAGAACTCAAAAAGTATTGAACCGAATCGGCATGAAATTTGGTGGGATGATTGTTTATTATCCGGGGACCAGTTGATTAGATTTTGAGATCGATCGGGTCAAAGGTCAAAGGTCATGAACAGGTCAAAATCTTTTGCAGAACTCAAAAAGTATTGAACCGAATCGCATGAAATTTGGTGGGATGATTGTTTATTATCCGGGGACCAGTTGACTAGATTTTGGGATCGATCGGGTCAAAGGTCAAGGTCATGAACAGATCAAAATGTTCTTGAATCGCATGAAATTTGGTGGGATGATTGGTTATTATCCGGGGACCATTTGATTAGATTTTGGGATCAATCGGGTCATGGAAAGGTCAAACTCTTTTTTTACCATAGCACGATACATTTTTGTCCAATTGGCATGCAACTAATGCCAAAATGTTCATAATTCAATGCCCAATCTTGTGATATGCGAAGGTATGCGCTCTACCGAGTGCCCATTCTAGTTACTTATGTTATTGCTTATGGTACTACTTGTGGTGTTGCATATGGCATTGCTTGTGGTATTACTTATGGTATTACTTGTGGTATTACTTATGTTAATACTTATGATATTACATATGTTATTACTTATGTTATTACTTATGGTACTACTTGTGGTATTGCATATGGCATTGCTTGTGGTATTACTTATGGTATTACTTGTGGTATTACTTATGGTATTACTTGTGGTATTACTTATGGTATTACTTATGGTATTTTTGTAGTTTGGCTTTCTTGAAGAAATGTTGTTTTCTTGATTCTTGTTGTCCTGAGTTTGTGCTCATGGTTGCTGCACTTATTGTAAGTTGTTTAGTTAAAAGCGTCTGCTAAAGGACATGTAGTGTAATGTTTGGTTAAAGCCGAGGCAGACAGTACCCTCCTCTGTCCTTTCCGGATCATTTTGACCTTTGCAATTGGACAAAGTCACCGAAACTATGCGTCAAGTCACTGATACACTTCTCTTTAAGATGCTCAGCAATGCACACGCACACATCATCAAAGGCAAACGGGCTCACTGAGGTACACTTAAAATCCCAACACAATCACACATTCTGCATAAACACACTGCTATCTGACGCTACAGGCATTACATGTCTCAGTGAAGCCTCATCACTCCCTCGCTGCTAATCTGTCATTCCAGTCAGCAGCCTCCGTGTCCACGTCCCAGATAAAAGATGCACGAGAGAGCACAGCGCGTGGGACCAGCCGTCAGTTGGACTGCGTGAAGTTACAAGCGTCCCTAGAAGTTGAAGCAAAATTAAAAAATATATATATATAAGTGCTGACGGAGCCGAAGTGAAATCCCCCTCCACATAACGAATTAGATTTGCGTGAGCGTGGTAATGTCTCCCAAAGTGTGAGACTTGACAAATATGGCACACGCAATGATGAGGTTTATTATTAAGTAAGAGAGCGAGAAAGAGAGAGAGAGAGAGAGAGAGAAGGAGAGAGAGAGCGAGAGTGTGAAAGCTGAGACAGATGCTGATTTGTTTAAGATGAATCAGATGTGCAGACCCACTGCTGTCATGCTGTGTGTGTTCCTGTGGATTCTTGCTCAAAGCAAAAAGTTGCACGTGTTAAAGCAAATGAACGAACCCTTCATCACACTAAGTCCGAGTAAGTCCACAGTGAGCAGGGCGCATGCCATCGGGACTGGTGCTGATGCATTTATTGTTCCTGCTCTATAAAGAGCTACTGCGTAGGGAAGGTGAGCAACAGTGCAGCCCAGCTGCAGGCCGGGCCTCATGACAATCACAGGGAAGGGGCGGAAATAGAAGTGGAATCATCCCTCCTTCTTTTCACCCTCTGACTCATTGTCGGGCTATTTCTGTCTCAAAGATGTACCATCCAGCACCCAGGGCACCTGTCCCACTCCATCCCCGCGACACTGTGCTCCGAGCCCAGGCCTCAACGCAGCAACAGCTGGGTGAGGAACCACCGGAGAGGCACGGCGCACTAAACTCAAAGCTCACAACTCTAGATTCATAATGTGCTATATTTTGGATGTGCAGACTCTGATGCACACATACATAATAACACAGCATACATTTTGCTTTCAGAAAAACTTGATGTCTCTTTTATTTATGTGTGAGGTAACTTAAATTATGTAACAGGGACGTTGCAAATAAATGTTAAATTTTTAAATACTATCAAAAATCACATTTTGAAGCTGCCTTTATCAATGGTGTTATATTGGATTAAATTAATATGTATAAAGAGCACATACTCGTGCAATTAATCCACAGAGTTATCACACGACTCTGCAGTTTCCCCCAGATACTGTATGTCATGCGCGTGTGTCTCTTTTAGCTCATTGTCTTGGTTTTACAGTTGCAACATGCACCAAACAGCAGGGAAAGACACGACACTAGCTGGTGAATGTAGTGAAGCGTTTAGCAGCTGAAGAACCAGATACTTTTATCAGTATTGGGTTGAGACCAAAACAGAGCGACAAGAAGAGTCAATGTTAGACTTCATCGGATGGACAAGAACTCCCAAATGAATGCTAATGTTGCTCTTTGTCTGCTGGATGTGTAAAGTGGCAACTATCTGCAAGCGTTCACCACATCAACTCTAAAAGGTCTATGTCAACGTTACGTTTATGGCTTGTTTCGCCGCTCCAAAGTGACGAAAAAAGATTAATGTGCTGCTTTAAAATCATAAATTGCTGATGTTTGATCAGTTTGTCTCAACATGTTGTGGGTGTGCAGGAATAGCACTGCTGAAACAACACTTCTTACTACACACCCCACATTCCTTCAGCATGAAGGTTTAAAAAGCTTTTTCAAATTTAGCAAAGGAGCACAATTCAAATCTTGGGTTATCTGTATCTCCAAAACACACAAATATCTACAATTATTCTGATAAATTATCATCTCTATTTCCCACAGTAGCCTGATGTAGAGTTGTAAACAACCCATGCGGTGTCCATGAGTGACAATGCTATGAAGGGTCACGGGGAAAACATTTATGTAGCATAACAATGCTAACAGTCTATGCTAGCAGCTCTGTGCTGAAAACATCAGCATGTTGATTAATATTCTACAAGTAACAATGCTAACAGTCTATGCTGGCAGCTCTGTGCTGAAAACATCAGCATGTTAATTAATATTCTACCAGTAACAAAGCTAATAGGCTGAATTTTAGCAGGTTTCATGTTTAGCATGTTGCATGCTAGCATTTGCTACTAAAGGTAGAGCTGGGGCTAACGGGAATGTCATTAGCTCTGCAGGCATTTTAGTTTTGGACAAATTCAAATGTATCACACATCAAACTAGGTCCACGTTATCAGGATTAACAACCATCCTCTTTTGTACCAAATGTCAAGGCATGCAATCCAGTAGTTGTGGAGATATCTCCTTCTGGACCAAAGTGGTGGGCCGACCGACAGACTGAAATCTCTAGGGCCACGTTTGGTCGTCTGATTAAAGACAGAACACCTACTTGGGATACTGCATAGTTTGTTCTTTGCAAATTATTCAGTAATATATTGTTTTGTGCATTTATCCTAATAATTTGAATCGTACCTAAATCTATCTCCGAGATCAGATTTCCTTTTCACCTGTATTCTGTCTCTCATACTTCCCTTGCCCCACTCTTCCTAACTATGTCACTATGTTCACTACTTTAATTTAATTGGGCCTCCGCTGGCCACTACCACAACACCCATAAACTTAGGCAACATATCCTCTGCTGCTGTTCGTGTGCCAGCCCAGGTGATGCTGCATGTCGTTAGAGAGCCTCCAACACCCTCACGTCTCAGTCAGAACAACGGAGGCCGGACCGGCTCAGTCTTTTAATAGCGGCAGACCTTCACAGCCCAAATGTCATAGAGCTGTTTTGTGTGCTATTTGATTATTATTATTTATTTATTTCATCTCTTGGATACATTTTATTTTGAGACTTAAACTCCAATTACAAGGCATTACCACTGTGATCAGTGGTGGCCCAGCCAAGCACTGGAAATCCATCGGGACACTTGTGGCGTTTGACCGGGTTCGTATTACATTAAACGGCGACACGTCCTGACGAAATTCTTATCTTGGCCTTTGCTTGCACTTGGAATGAGACCAGACTTTTGGTAAAAGTCAAGAGCAAAACTATCATCACAATGCCGGAAACATTACGGGACCAAACATGTTCGTCCTCACAGTTTGCACGCAGTGTGGATGCTTTGAGAATTTATACCTTGTGTTTTCTGCCAATTCCCTCAGGATGTGAACAAGCTAACACAGCTTCCAGATACACAAGGTGACAAGCAACATTATGAGAATGAACTGGTTTGGTGTGGGATTAGGAGCCTTAAAATAGAGCAATAACAGCCATCATGGAGAATGGTGTGGGAAAAGGAGAGTACACGAGGTCCTGCTAGCATCATTTGGGATAGCTAGAGGAGCATTAAGCCTTCCATATGGCCTCAAATATAAATGTGTCTTGAAGCAGCTGATCATGGTTTGGTGGACTCAGCTTCAAGGCTTTACACAATAACTTTCACATTTAAAACATGAAGCAGCTGATAGCCAACCGTGTCATGTCATGTAAGCAGAGTATGAGCACATATAGTTTCAGATTGTGCTGTAGCATCCCTCAAACATGTCATGATGTCAGCCTGATAATAAGACTAAATTCATTTTCATGCTATTGCTTTAGACTTTTCACTGTAATAGGTGTAACGTATGGCATTAATGGACTTTAGGATGCCTTGCCTGCAGAATACCAGGCCCCTGGACCCGGAGGGCCTGAATGTAAACGAGCCATTGTTTATTCTATTCATTTTACAAGCGCTTTCCTTTGATGCAACAAGACAGAATGGTTGCGATTAAAAAGTGGTGTTGCTGTCGTTAATTCCCTTTTCAGTCACCCACAATTAACAGAAGAAAACAACAACTCCATGTTTGTCTCTTGTTGACTCACTTCCGATTTAGTTTGTCTCAATTAATTACAGCCCGTCGAGCTGAAGCGTCTGGTCCATCCGCACAGGTGTTTCCACTTGCTACCTGATTAGACCTCTGCTCAGGACTATGTGGGCGTGTACAAGCTGTGCTTGACTGACACGCCCCTCATTTGCCTATTAGTTGTGTTCCACCTGTTAAGGCGGGACATCTTACCTTGTGATCATTCTTATTGGTACAGAGTTAGAGAGTCTGGTGAGAGTAATTAAAAACACCTGTGGGGGTTGTGCAGGGCCTTGAAAGATTCAGGACATTCGGCTTTTTGCTTGGTTGAGCTTCTGGTCAGAAGTCATTACTCTTTACTATTCTCATTGTGTGTTTATGGAAATCAGATTTAGTTTAATAGACATCAATAAAGTATCAAATGACAATGTGTGAGTGCAAAGTGATGAACTTCCAAATAATCACAGTTATTTGCAGTTATAATGAGATTCAGCCCAATGTGTTGCTGTCAGGCTGCAACTTTATTATACTTTATCATTGTTGGTGTCACATGCAGCTTTTTGTCTAAAACCCCACTGCACACGACCTGCTCAGCACCAACCAGCAGACAGACACAGATATTTCCCTCAGAAGCAGGTGGAGACCAAAAAGAGAGCTAAAAGAGTTTATTGGACTTACATTCAGCAGGTGATGCGAAACACAAATCAAAAAAAGTATTATGTTGATCTGTAACTGCTGCATGTGCAAATAATAAACATCAACAAGTTTGCCATATCAACTTAAAACATGTTGATATGTCAATGATGCGTTTACAACTTTGGCCTCCGAGTGGCCAGCAGTGTCTGTAGTCTCTGCAGCAATCATCACAAGTTAACCTCTTCCTTAGCATTAGCCTGCGAGCTCAGGGTGGGCATTGATCCAGAAGCCTTATGAACATGTAAAACCTGTGACGGCTGGCTATAGCTATGAGTCTCCATCCCGCACGTTGACCCCTACTTGTAACATTAACTGCACATACATTTAGCTGCCGCCTTTCACACTGTGTACCACTACGCGTTCCTCAGCTTTAAGACCGGCAGTCAGTTATAATTAAATAGAGGTCACGGTGAACACTTTGCTTGTAAAGAATACATGTACAAAATAAATGATTATTATTAATATTATTATGTGCATGTATACATGTGGTGTAATGGAGAGGGAGTTCCCTGTTTTAACTGTGATTGTTTTGAAGCCATACTAACTATAATAGTAACTATAACATACTTTATGATGCTGAGGGATGGTGATGAACATCGTGTTCTGTGTCTTATCGTCCGGAGTGAGAGAGGAACCAATCGTTGGCTTTGCGTCGAAGGAAACTTCATATCTATACAATATAACATACATGAGTTGTATATCTATTGTAATTATAGCGTTGTCATGTTTTTGTTATTTATTTATTTATTGTTTTTGTTATTTATTGTTGAAATGTTTTGGTTATTTGTTGTTATGTTCTGTGCCATAAACTAAATCCTTTAAATATCTATATTTTTAAGGATGTCGATATCAGATTATTATATCAGATCCTTATGTGTCAGGATTAAGACAAATACATTCATATTGGCCTTTATCAAATATACAGAGTTACATTAAGTATAGGTTTAATTGTGTTTTATACAGATTTAAACAACTTAAAACAGACATTGAAGTATATTTTTCTTTTTTTAAAGATATTCTCTATTTAAACGTTGTAATATCTTTCTCAGAGTGTAAACGTGGGATTAAACGAAATCCCAAATCCATTCATTCACAAGTGTTTTAGTTGTGTTCTGAGTGTCGTCGAAGAAAAAGCAACAGTGTGACCTAAACAACGCAAAATGGCTCCAGAAAACAGAAATACGTAAATGCATGCAAGGACAATAAATACACTATTCTATTCCAAGCTGTCCACTCAGCTGTCTTCTTTTAGATTCTCCACATAACGGTCCACCCTGCTTCAAATAGTCCTCTCTTAACACCATTCAAGGAGCTGAAATGTGAGTCTTAAATCTGGGAGGTGCTGAACATCTGATCGGCTCTGTTCTTGTGACTGAGCACGACTGCGACAGACAAAGGTGACTGGTCTGCAGAGGTCCGGCGAGTTAGCGCAGTCTGATTGGTCAGTTTATTTATGAACATCTTCCATTTAAACGTTAATGATGAGCAGTACTCTGATCAAGGATGAATTTGACATTTTGAACAAAAGATCTTTTATTTGATCAAAGACACTCAACATGCTTTTGGAAAGAGACACCAGCCCAAAGTTCTCTTGTCTAATCTCATATTTCCTCCTCCTAGATCTTCTGACGGGCCCCTCCAGCCACGATGAGGATCCCTTGGTGCAGCTGCAGCAGCCGGAGGGAGATGCCTTCTCCTGTGGATGTGATACAACAGAGGAGCACACTAGCCAGAGCTCCTCCAACGACACCCCGGCCCCGGAGAGGACCCTCTGCCAGCCCTGCAAACCTCCATCAGCTGTAGGTACGGAAGAAGATTCGGCTTCGACCTCGGAGCATGAAGAGGAGGAGGAGGAGGAGGCAGCTTCAGTGGAGGGGGATGCTTCCACTGAGGAGATTACAGGTGATGGAGAGGAAGAGCCGGAAGAGGCTGCGTCTCAGGATGAGGTAGAAGAAGAGGCATCTGAGGAGAAGGCTGAGGAAGAGCAGGAAGTGTCTGAGGAGGTTGCATCAGATGAGGAGGAGGAGGAGGAGGTAGCTGTGGTTGAGGAGGAGAACATTGAGGAAGTCAAAAAAGAAGCAGAGGAGGAATTATCCAAAGAAGAAGTGCATGAACCTCAGGAAGGAGCTGCAGAGACGGAAGAAGCTGCTGCTGAAGAAGAAGCAGTTGAGGGAGGTGAAGACACGCAGGAGGATCCGGAGGAGGAAGTTGAGGAGGAGGACGATGTGGACACGGTCCTACGCGAGGCCGCAGAGGAGGAAGCTGCAGAGGAAGAGCCAGAAGCAGCTGAACCCGAACCAGAAGCAGAACCAGTTGAGCTTCCTCAAACGGACTCTGAGGAATCTGAGGAAACAGAGTCTGAAGCGATAGCAGAATCTGAACCAGAACCAGAGGTGACTGAGGAGCCTGAACCAGAACCAGAGGTGACTGAGGAGCCTGAACCAGAACCTGAGGTGACTGAGGAGCAGGAGGCCGACGTGTTTACAGAGCCAGAACCTGAAGTCATTTCAGAACCGGAGGTGGTTCCCGAGTCTGAGGCTGAACCAGAGGTGACTTCAGACCCGGAACCAGAACCAGAGGTGATTGAAGAGCCTGAACCAGAACCAGAGGTGATTGAAGAACCAGAACTAGAGGTGATTGAAGAACCAGAACCAGAACCAGAGGTGACTCCAGAGCTTGAGGTTGAAGTGGTTGCAGCGCCAGAGCCTGAAGTGGAGCTAGAGCCTGTCTTGGAGGAGGTCACAGCAGAACCTGCAGAGGATGTGAGTGTGGAAGAGGAAGCAGTGGAGGAGGCATCAGTAGATGACGTTGAGGAGGCGACGGTGGAGGAGGCGACGGTAGAGGAGGTGACAGTGGAGGAGGCACCTGTCGAGGAGGCGACGGTGGAGGAGGTGTCTTCAGAGGTGCCCGCACCGGCAAAAACCAAAGGTACAACAAGAGAACCCCGTCTGGGTTTACAGTGTGTCATGAGTGAAAGTCTCTCGCCGCCCTCATAGAAACGCTGTAGCAGGAGGTGCATGCACCTCCCCTCACTGACTCCATTGTGTTGCCATCTTCCTGTCAGTAGACAATAGAGCAGCAGGGATCCCGTTACAGTGGAGATGTGTCCTTCCCGTCGCTGCTTTAATGAAGGAAGCGAGGCATTATCTGATGTCTGGGTGTTGACACCTCCTAAAGGAGATCTCCATCTATTACCCTGATCCCACTTCATCACTTCATGCATTGCCCGTGTGTGAGTGTCATGTATGTGTGTTATCTCTTTGAACTTTATATCCACAGTAATTGATTTCAACCGTCGGTAAAAAGCCTGCAATACATTTCTGAAACAATTACTGTCACCTTTTTGTTTTGGTCACTCTATCCTGAGAGTTTGAGATGACAAAGCAAAATATTTTTTAAACTGTATTGTCGTGAATCATTTCTATTATCTTGATAGACGTATCAACAAATAATTTACGCAGAGATAGAAATAATTGAATAAAAAGGATTATCAAGTAATCCTAGTCCAAAATAGACACATTTTGACGGAAATACAATGCTAATACAATTTTTCTTTTAAAAAAAAGAAACACTGATGATACCTCAAAGAAGACAAACAACAGAGAGAAAAACATGGTAAAAATAAATAAATCTAATTTCAAAAGAATTTGGAAACTTTGCATCAACGTACTTTGTTTGTTTTTACTCTAACAAAGGAAAATGTTTCAGTAGTTTCTAAGTTGTAATGAATACCTAGTCAGCTAGTTTTGGGTTGCCACATCATGCTTACCCTTTGTGGATGGTGTTTATCCTGATGAGCATACCTTCCTTTGTCTTTTAAGATTTAATTCAAATTGAAGACCCCTCTAAGACCACTTACCCTTCTGGTAATGAGCTACCGGACATCCAAACCCAATTAATGTGTTGATAATTTAATTTAAAGAGTATTAACACTAGCCAAAGCGATTTTTCACAACCCGTCAAAGCAAAAGTTTTCCTTACAAATGGTTAATTATTGACCTAAAAAGTGTTTGTACAAACCCATGTATGAAGCTCTGTCATATGTATGCGGATTCTGATTAATGCAGATTATTGTGTGACGGACATTCAGCTGAGATGGGCTGTGAAATCACAGCAACGGTCTCTCTCTTTCTCTCTGAGGCATGCCAATCCCCTTGAATATGACACAGTGTGGAGCTAAAGGGGAATTAGCAACAACCTCTGGTACAGGAATAAACAAACCAAAATAGCAGAGGAAAGGAATAGATGGACAACAACACGATCTCTAACAGTTGGGCCTGTGCGCTCCCCACAGGGTCGTGTCACTCACAGCTCAGGACAGCGTCTACCTGGGGGAGCACTTTTATTGAGCAGAACACAGTGGCATTGTGTTCCAGGCCCTCTGTGTCACATTTAGCATGACATATTCCCATCACAGGTAAATGGATGTTGACCATAACAAGTGACTTAACTCTCCGATCCTTCACTCAAACAGCAGGCCCGACAATGAGGGACCGCACGCACATTGAGGACACGCTGCGATTGGCTAACACTGACCCCTCAACGGAGCTCTCAGGTGAGGAACAGAGGCATCTCAGAGGTAGTGAAATAAGACACGATGTGGTTTGATTTGCTTGAAATACTATTAGAAAGGGCATAAAGGACCCCTCCGGGGCGGACTTTGCCGTGCCAGATTAAAAACACTGGTACCGATGCTGTCTTGATGATGTAACCTTAAAGATGTACTTATGTCAGACTGGTGATGTGTGAATGTGTTATTTGCTGTGGTTTTAAAAATAATTTTGTATCTATTTTTTGGTCTTTTTTGTTGTTGTTCTTTACCCTTTTATTTCTCCTTTCCCTTTGTATTGTATCCTTAAAGTCCTGTCTTGTTTATTTGTAAAATCAAAATCAATATATATATAAAAAAAGAAAAAAGAAAAGGCATAAAGCACCTCTCTCACCCCCCACAAATATATACAGCCAGACACTTGTGCATGTACGCATATTGTGCATGCACATAGTGAAAACCACCTCCTGCTGATGAAGAATAGGACGCTCATTGACAAACGCTGCTCTCAGAGTTTTGCTGTGGAAACGCCTGAAACGTTGTGTATTGAAATGAAGATTGTTAACAGCAACGTCGTCAATGGGAAAGGAAAACAGATGTGTTTACATGTGAATGAAAGCAAGAATGAGACAATTGGGGGGGGGCATTTTCTGCCAAAAGTATTTAGAAAATTGCTTCATGATGTCTAGGTCCTGGGGCTGTGTGTGTGTGTGTGTGTGTGTGTGTGTGTACGATATATGCATGTGTGTGTATGCGTGTGAGCGTGCAGACGCGTCTCCAGGCAGGTGATTAATCAGTGCAAATGTGTAACTCTGTCCTGGGCCATGAAAGCCTCTCTGTTCTCCCGAAAGAAGACTGGTTCACCTCAAAGCGCGGCAGCAGAGCCGGCCTCCTAATCACCGCCGCTCGATTCAATAAACTTTATGAGGGCAATTCATCATGCGCTGCCAAAGGAACTGTTGTAATCAGCAATGGGAGCATTAATAACAATCTTGTCCAAAATGACTTCTCGCTATTACTTCCCAATTAATACAGTACATCCAACTCTCTCTCTCTCTCTCTCTTTCTCTCTCTCTCTCTCGCTCTCTCTCTCTCTCGCTCTCTCCAGCTGCTATGAAGAAGCTGCTGAACATCTTCCACACCGCCATCCAGCCAATGGAGCGAGCCTTCAAGTACAATGAGCTCAGGCAGCATGAAGTCACAGGTGGGCCAGCTTCCTGTTTGAGATCGCCCCTGGATCAAAACAGCATGTTAAGAAGCAGTAGTAAACGGTGAATGGACTGCTCATCGGGATCTAATCTAAATATTAATTCACACACACACACACACACACACACACTGACGGCGCAGCCTTCCGTGGACATTTTTGGTTCAGTAGCCTGACTAAGGACATCAAACTGTGATTACCGCTCTTCACGAGTCATAGCCTTCCCAGTAGTTTGTTTTTGTGGACACATGTCAAAATTAAATTAAATTAAATGCAGTCTATTTTATATAGCCTAATATCAAAAATTAAGATTTTGCCTCAGTGGGCTTTACAATCTGTACACATACGGCATCCCTGACCTTTGACCTCACATCGGATCAGGAAAAAGTCCCAAGAAAGAAAAAAAAAACCTTTCACTGGGAATAAAAGAGAAGAAACCTTCAGTAGAGCAACAGAGGAGGATCCCTCTCCAGGATGGACAGGAGCAATAGATGTCATGTGTACAGAAGGAAACATTACAGAGTAACATAAACACATTCAATGAATCACAGGGTCTGTCAATAAGTCACAGGCCTACATTCATGTAAAAAGAAAATATAATTCAGACAACATTAGTATCCACCAAAAACACATCACCTCTCTTTAAGTCATTAAATCGGAGTTGCACAAAAAGCAGTGGCGCACAAATAAAGTCACGATTAAGAAGAAGTGAAGCCAGGAGCCGACATTATTCAAACCAGGCGCACAGAGAAGCACAATAAGGACTCTGTCTGTGGGAAATTACAGGGAACGTTGTGTGGGCCAGACTCCCGACAACTTTGTTCCATTGCACTTGTTGAGGTCAGTGAGAGAGTTATTTATGCAAAGGAGCAGGATGGAGTCTTCTAACTGTGGCTCGTGACTCTGGCTCCCCTTGTGGTGCAGGAATGTAAAGACGTGTAGAGGGCTGTCAGAGGAGCACCGATGTGTTCAGGAAATGTCCTTTCAGTCCACAAAATCAGAGCCGATCACACAACTTTTTAATGTGAGAACCAAGAATATTCAGAATTGACCTCAGATGTAGCTGAATTGGTTTTCTAAAGAAACCCATATGTTCATTCTTTCTCTCCCTCAAACCTTTTCTTTATGTTGCTGACTCTAGATGGCGAGATCACCTCTAAGCCCATGGTTCTGTTCCTGGGACCCTGGAGCGTCGGCAAGTCCTCCATGATCAACTACCTGCTGGGTCTTCACGGCACCCCTCAGGAGCTCTACACAGGTTCACACCTATTGTCCTATTACAGCAATCAGACGACACGATTCATAATTATATGAATGTATTACGTGTATAATACATTCACAATCGTTTACGCCAATACCCAACTCATATTTTAATTTCACTTAAAGTGAGATGAAGGGACTTTTTGCTGCTATGTCCACAAGTGGAAATTGAAAATATTTACGGTTATTGTGGTAATACACGTTTAAATAGGGAAAAATTACTATTTAATTTTGCAAAATATTCTAAAACTATTACTTTATGTGTACAACATTTGTCAGATGCTATGTCCACAAGTGGAAATTGAAAATATTTACGGTTATTGTGGTAATACACATTTAAATTATTGTGGTAATACACATTTAAATTATTGTGGTAATACACATTTAAATAAGGAAAAATGACTACATAATTTGGCAGAATATTCTAAAAGTATTACTTTAAGTGTACAACATGTGTCAGATAAAAATGAGCCAGCTGAACTCACCAGCGCCCATGGTGTTACACAGTGGCGGGCCGTCAGGGCCAGCAAGGCCTTCTCTGCTGGCCTAAACATCATCAGAATATATATTTTTTTCTAAATATATTTTCCCACAAATATGTATTCAATTATTCCCCAGAGTAAGAGTTATTCTCTTAATTTCATAGCGTTCCTCTTGGTTGCGCTGCTGCCAGCGCCAGGTTGAGATTTGGAGGGCTGGTCTTTATGTTAGATCTTTTATCCAATCATATTCAGCCATCGTGTGTTGCCAGGGGGCTAAAATCTGCCCTTAGGCCTTCAGAATCAACATTGCGGGCGCTGGTAGCTTCAAGTGAATGGGAATGACGATGTTGTGTCAACCAATCAGCTTTAGAGTTGGCTCCTCTAGGCCTTCGAGAAGGCCCCGGAACCGGCACAGGAGCCAGCTAGCAGGCCGAGTGCTGCACGTCTTTTGATTGGATTACCAATATTGAGAGGCGGGTCCTATGGGCAGGTAGATGCAAAACCTCAGAACTAGGAAACTGAATTTGATAAAGGAATTAATTCGCGGACTACAAAACTGTTTTTTCAACCCACAATGGCGGAAGGAGGAGAAGATGTCGATTTGGTCGAGCATATACTTGAAATCTGCTTTGGGTGCGACAATGCCCTGTTTAGTGAACAAACTAGTGCAAGTGACTTTTTTCTTCTTCTTTTTCTCCGTCATGATGCGCGCATTCTGCAGCGCGCAAGACGGAGAGCCGAGAGAAATGACATGCTGTTGTGTAGATACGATCAACATCAGACGGCTGTTTAGTTTAATAAATAAACAAAGACGTGCTATAGAGAAAATGACGGGGGCGGGCCAATTTTTTTTAATGTCATGCGATCTACCAATACTACGCCGTGATCGACGTATTGAGCAGCCCTGGTCTAGAGCCATGGCATCATAATGATAGTAATAAGAGGTGGATTAATTTGGGTGGGACTGTGTAGGACCTCACTGAAGGCCCAGGCCCCAGGCCCACAGCCCGCCACTGGTATTACATCATTCCCCCTCCATCCCTCCACCAGGCGCTGAGCCCACCACCTCGGAGTTCACGGTCATAATGAACGGGGAGAAGTTCCGGTCCATCGAGGGCATCGTCATGGCAGCGGACAGCTCTCGGTCCTTCTCTCCCCTGGAGAAGTTTGGCCAAGGCTTCCTGGAGAAGCTGGTGGGCATCGAGATGCCCCACAAGCTTCTGGAGAGGGTCACCTTCGTGGACACGCCCGGCATCATTGAGAACCGCAAGCAGCAGGAGAGAGGTGAGAGGCCACCACTAAGGAAATGGGTATTTACACATGTAAACATACACACACACACAGACACACACACACAGACAGACATACACACTCACACACACACACACAGACATACACAGACATACACACACACACACACACACAGACATACACTCACACACACACACACTCACACACACACACACACAGACATACACACTCACACACACACACACAGACATACACACTCATTCCCAACAAATGATTCATCAAATATTAATTAATCAAATATTGAAGTTGTACAACATTTCATTTAAATTGATATATACATTTAAATGTTGAATAAATGACTCAGAAAATGTAATTATAAAAGTCTTAACTGAGCCTTTAACTGAGATACAAGCTATTTTTCTTGTTTCTGGAAACATTGGAACAAATGTTTGTATGTTTTATAAACCATAAGTAACTTGTCCTCGTATTGTATTTAATATATTGTTGTTGTATTTGGGTTTGTTGCTTTGTGGACTCATGAGTCTGGAATAAAATAAATATATAGATATATCAGGTTTGTTCATAATTTGAACAAGCATGTTCATTACGCTTTGTACAGGAAACCAAGGATAAAGACAAATCTAAAGTGTAAAATTAAAGGGTTCCCCGCAGCTTATTCGGCTAGAAGGCATTCATTTAGTTTCTGTACTACAACATGTGATGATTCTTTAACTAGAAATCCGTAAGCCCACAAACAACATGGGGTTTTACGTTGTTTCTGTTACCCAAAACAAATGGCAAAAAAAGCTTTTTTTTTCATATGTGAAATGTAAAACAAAATAAAACAGTTCGCTCGTGCTCCGTTTCTGTCACGGCGCTATTAGAGTGGACCCAATAGCACGACTCAGACAGGAGTAACAAAGATTACTGTCTTTGGTTGGAAACAGGCTGGGTCAAAACCGGGAGATCAGTCGAAGAAGCAAACAAGTCCAAAAAGGGGCGGGGCAGAGAATCAGAGGTCAGGGCAGGCAGGGTCAGAACAGGCAGGTCAGGAATATACTCTAATAACGCTGGAGAACTTGGCACGAAAACACAAGACAATCTGGCAGAGGACAAGTGGAAGTGAGGGAGCTAAATGGTGAGGGACTAATAAGGGGATGGGCTGCAGGTGAGAAGGGCGTGAGGACCAGGTGAAGGGAATGAGAGACTAACGAGGTGATCAGAGGCAGGTGGGGGGAGTTGGACTGACGAGATGGTGTGACAGGATGAAAACAACTATTACAAAAAGGAGCTAAACTGTTACAGTTTCAGAGCGAACACGTTTAACTCTCCTCTGCCTCAGGTTACCCCTACAACGAGGTGTGCCAGTGGTTCATCGACCGAGCGGATCTGATCTTCCAGGTGTTCGACCCCACGAAGCTGGACGTGGGCGGGGAGCTGGAGATGCTCTTCAGGCAGATGAAAGGACGCGAGTCTCAGATTCGCCTCATCCTCAACAAGGCCGACAGTCTTACCACCCAGAACCTAATGAGGGTCTACGGGGCCCTGTTCTGGAGCATGGCGCCCCTGATCAACGTCACGGAGCCCCCGCGGGTCTACGTCAGCTCCTTCTGGCCTCAGGACTACGCTGCGGACACCAGCCGAGAGCTGTTCATGAAGGAGGAGATCTCTCTGCTGGAAGACCTCAACCAGGCACGATATGGCTCCTCCTTCACTTGCTCGTGTTGACAATATGATTCGCTGCACAGAAAATTAAACACCATCCACATGACTCCATGTGACAGAGTTCAGTACACCTAGAAGTCTCTGAGGTTAACTAATTATGGATAAAACTCACCAAACACTCGGATCAAACATTACGCTTTATGGTCGCTTCTCATTTCTTTTTTTGTGGGAAATATTGACAGGTACATAACACAGTAAACATGTACTTTAACTGATATTTTCCATGAGTTTTCCATCTTTTTGTTGACATATACAAACAGATAACAAACCCACCTCACCCACTGGTACACCCACCTAGAGTAGAGGAAAATATATACATAACAAATATATACATTTCGCCAAGCCAGACGTCTACATAGCTAAACACACACACATCTGGAACACCTGTATGTAGACACACCTGCATCACTCTACAGAGTAAATACACAGTAATTACATCACACAAGTACAATATATCCAGAAATCAAATGACAATAGTCTCTTTTCATTTCTGTCTCTGTCTTCAGGTGATTGAGAACCAAATGGAGAACAAGATCGCATTCATCCGCCAGCACGGCATCCGCGTGCGCATCCACGCCCTGCTGGTCGACCGCTACCTCCAGACCTACTACGACAAGCTGGGCTGGTTCAGCGACCCCTACGAGGTGTTCAAAGACATCGTCAACGACCCCGACAAGCACTATATCTTCAAATCCATTCTGGCCAAGACCAACGTCAGCAAGTTTGACCTGCCCAACAAGGAGGCCTACCAGGACTTCTTTGGCGTGAACCCGGTCTCCAGCTTCAAGCAGCTCTCCTCCCACTGCAGCTGGACCGGCGGCTGTCTGCAAGAGAAGCTGGAGAGGGCCATCTCGTACGACCTGCCGGGCCTGCTCAGCAGCGTCAGCAAGGCCGCGGCCACGCCTGCGCCAGCGAAGGCCGCACCGTCACCTCCGCCTCCGCTCCCTGGCACCTGCGAGGGTCCCGGATGTGAGGAGAAACCCAAGAATCGCTGGCGGAAGCAGTGAGGAGAGGAGGCGAGGGGTGCAGGAGGAGGAATAGAGGAGGCAGATGGCGGCAGCAAACCGGAGGGTTTTCCTGATAATAATCCTCACCGCTGTGGTGTTCAGAACTGGGGATGGAGAGACTGAGCGGGGAGAGGGGAAGAGAGTCGAACATGTGCAGAGATGTACCGCGCAGATGTGGGTTAGATTTACAACAATTCTCTGGTACACATTGTCCGAGGACACCCTTCTGGTATTTAAGGCGGGTAACATTTTTTTTAAAGTAGGAAAAAAATGACGCAAAAAAAGGCTTGAAGTCAACTTTCCATCTGAAGCGATTGCTGTCTGCAACAAATGTCTGCAGGTGAAACCTACAACAGGAAGAAAAAAGCTCAAGACGTCTATTTCCTATGTAACCGTCCATGTGGGTGAAATCTGAGACTGAACGTGTTCTGGGTTCTCACTGTTTTTCAAGTTTGAACATTATTTATTCAAGTTTTTCTGCTTCAGAGAAAGATGCCGCGGGCAATTGTAAACCTCTCTCTTTTTGTCCTCTGTGTTGTTTGCAAAGTCTAAAGATTGAGATTCAAACTGCCTGTGCTGTGTTTTTCCAATAAAACCAGGGTAGGGCGTCGTTATTGTGTCAGGAAGCTTATTTTCAACGGCGGCCCAACCCAATAGAGGGATTGTTCTTATTTAGTTGTATTGAGCAGGTATTTAACCATGTTTAGTCGCTGCACTGCACTGCAGGATACTAGATACTGTCCTCTCTTCCCTATTGTACATTCGTCATAGAATCACATTTTAACAACATATTCTAATCATAGCTTTCTGTTCATGTAAGCTTGTATTTTATGCCACCGCGGCCTTCTCAGCCCTCTGAACTGTTGCTAGTCTTACCTCAAAGCGGCTGCATTTCCTTTTGAAAATGTAATCTTGTCATTGTTCCTTTAGGTTCGTCATTCTTTTGAGTGATTTCTTTTGAGTAAACAACTCAATTAAAAACTGCAGGCTTGTTTTCCTTTTTATGGATACAAAGACACGACGGATTAAGTGCACCCACTCACACAACGCATAATTGATGGTAAAATGTTCAGCTGCAAAATGCAGCGAATGGGGATTTGGGAAATATGGGCTAAATCCAATCTAAAAGCACGAACGCTCCTCTGCTCTGGAGAAACTGCGCCTTCAGAATAAAATATTGCAGACTAATTTGTTCACACATAACATCCTTGCACGAATGAGAAACATGATTTAATTTGTAAAAGCTGGATGAGCAGGCATCAGCCCAACAACCCATTAAACAATACAAACGCTGCTATGTGATAGCGGGTTCATTATCCCCTGCAGTGACTAAAAACAGCCACCAGGAGGCGCCTCGGTGATGTGTCGGTCAGACCGACGAGATAGAGTGAAAAAAAAGAGGCTTCTTTTCTTTATATCAGTTTTATTTATAATGCAATCAAAGGAGAAAACCGGAGACAATTTACTAAAACATGGAGAAAAATAATCTCCACTTGTTCTCCATATGAATATCTAGATACTCGTTTTATTTTCTCTGCTGATTAGTTAGTTATGATTACATATTTGTATAATCTCTGTAATAATAAATTAGGTGTGAGTGCTGAGCAGTGAATTGTTCTTGCTTTGCCAAAAAGAGGTATGTGAGTATTTGACAGCCTGAAGCTTAACTATTTTTGGACTGATTCAGGATCAGTCATACCATGTGGCAATGATGTATTCAAGTCTACTATAAAGCAGTGATTCTCAAAGCGGGGTCAGGGGTCAGTGGCACTGTCAGGAGGTCAGCACAATGATTTGTGATCAATGAAAACACTGAGCTGTATTATTCTAATTCAAATATACAACAAATTAAGTATATTGTGTCGATTTCTCCCACGTTAGTTTAGGGATTGTGACACACGTCAATAAAAGAAGCTCATTATTTTTAGGTGACTAACAGTCACCTTGAGAATGATAGATTTTAAGTGTCTGCATTGTTTTAGGACCTTGTCAGTAATGCCGCTGTTCATTTTCAAAAAAGCTTTTAAGAACAATTGAAAAGTATAAATGCTTCCAGAATCCTAAAATAATTTGAATTCAATGACCCTCTGTTTAAAAGTATATAATAGGTATTAGTATTATTGTAATTTAAATGTGTTTCTGTTCACCCCTATGAAACAGGTCTGGAGTATTTAGGTTGAAAAGTTTCATGATACAAACTGTTCCAATGGCGTCTAATTCAAATGCACTGGATTTTATCTTCGTCACATGATTACAATGCTGTACTTCTAAGTTTCAAAATAAATAGTCAATAATATCCTTTTGGTACAGAAGCAGACACTCGAAGGCATTTTAATAGAAACAAATAGCATAACACATGTAAATAAACGTTGTAGAAATGTGTTTGTATGCATGAGAATTATGAATACATTCTGGAACAGCTGCATTTAAGAAATTCTCTCTCATAACTGTCTGAAATATTCTGAAATAATCAGAAATCCTGTCTCTTTCCAATCATTCCTTTTCCCTCAGTGTGCCTATATAATTAATGTCTTGATGGATCATTCTCCATTTTACCCTTTTAGTTCAGAGTTTCGTTGCCAGTTATTGCAGTTGCCTGTTTGAGGTTTACTCGGTCACAGAGGTGCTCTGAATCCCATGTTATGGTCAGCACGCTAACATGCCGATGGTTCGAAGGTATCGTGCTTATCATGTGAGTTTACTGAACACCAAGTGCAGCTGGGGCTGATGGGAATGCCATTCGCTTCTTCAGGTAATTGATTGTAACATTAAGTATTGGAGAAATACGTTCTCTAGATATATCTCCCTCTAACCCAAGATGTAAATCTCGTGGTGGCACTATAGAGCAAAGGTCAAAGGATCACCAAAGCCCTTAGGATTCATCCTGCAAACGAGAGTTCATAGAAGTCCATCGCATAGCTGTTGAAAGACTTCAGCTTAGACCAAAGAGGTGTTT
Organism: Pseudoliparis swirei; assembly: GCF_029220125.1. Classification (NCBI taxonomy): domain Eukaryota; kingdom Metazoa; phylum Chordata; class Actinopteri; order Perciformes; family Liparidae; genus Pseudoliparis; species Pseudoliparis swirei. The sequence goes on from NC_079411.1 coordinate 23,010,618, forward strand.
TGAGCACAGCAGAATAAATACTGCTGGTAATGCGGTGAAGCCTACTTGTCATATTCTTTGGCAGCTTGCCTCCTCACTGGTTTTTCTGTTGAATACTTTGAAGATGATCTGCAGCTGCCCTGCTGCTGCCCCTGAGCTCCAAGGCAAAGAGTTCATTTGTTGTCACGTGACACCGGGCATGAACACACCTGTGTGTATGAGATGAGGTCTATAATATGGAGGGTGTGTAAATATGGAGGTAATATACGGTGTATTATCTGTGTTTGCTGAGTTTACAGGCAGTGCCCCCAGGTTTAATGACCAATGTTAACACAGACTTATCAGTGCAGCTTTATCAAGTGTTCAAACACACCTTTTGTAAGCTCTCGAACATACGCACCCCCCCCACACACACACACACACACACACACACACCCACGCTCACTGGAATGGTGCACGGGGGCTTATTGCTTTATTGGATTCAAAGTTTAAACATGATTGCTTCTTCAAAGGCAAAGGACACACATATTATTATTTATCGCTGTTCGCAATCTCATCACTATCACCAGTTGAAAGTACAGTGTGGTCCATAGAAATGCCGGTATAGTGTCCATTCATACATGCCATCTTGGTTATTTGAAAGCCAATGTGCCAACAATAAGACATATAGTGTCATAAGGCATTGTATAGTAGACCAGCCTCCTTTCTTCCTGATAGTTTGTCTTTCTTTAGTATATTTGGCCTTCGAAATTAAAGGTTTGCCAACTGTCATACCTCTTTATTTTTCTACATTCTGTAATCTTTTTGCATCGTAGAAATGTTGTGCCCCAATGAGCTGCTATGAGAAACACCACCAGAAAATATGAAAAGTGAATTCCATTACAATAGTTAAATCTTATAGAAAATGTAAAAGTAATGAATGGCAAAAAGACAAAAAACAACAACAACAACGATTTGTTTTTTCTCAATAGATCACATTTCCAAGGACATGATTACTGCTTGATATCTTTTCCTGTTTGTAAGGGTTGTTCCCCTCTGACTGTGTATATCTGGGATTAAAAAGTACAACAAATACAACAGCATGCTTTTATTGGAAATAAATAAATAAATAAAAGACAGAAATAAAGACATTCAAACTAATAATAATGTATTAAGAATGTATATGTATCCTTCATATTATAATGAACTACATTCCACACATATGGATATGGGTGGTTTGTACAGTTTCAATACTAAAAACACCCCTGGGAAAGATCCGGATCACCTCTCAAATGACTCACATCAAAAAACAAAAAAACAAATAGGTTCCGAAAGTTACATATTATATTTTTAGTTGATGCAGTACAAGATATAAGTATGTAATAACAAAATGTGCTTTTCTCGCAAAGGCCCCTAAAGCCTCTTGTGCTGGGTGTAATCATGGAAAAGTGACAAATCAGTAGAATAATTACTCGGAAACACTGTCAATGATCTTTTATGAGTGATCCAAGTCACATTTTACTTTTACATAATATGAATGAAATATGTCATATACTTTAAACATACATTTATTAGAGCCTGATAAAGTAACAGGCCCACACAGCTTAACCGTTTGGTCTGGATCAATAGGCGACACTAAACCTAACACACCCCTTGTGAAATCCTTATGCTGCATTAAAGTGTGATATTTAAGTATCATACTATAATGCATTTAGATATACATATATGGGTATGTATGGGTAATTACTAGGACCCCTGAATGTATATCTAGAAAATAATGTTTATCTCATGTTCTAGGCATGTTTTCCACCTGAAACACGTGACCTCTCCTCGAGTGTCCATAACGATTCAAAACAAAAAAACAAGCCATGTCGATAACGCGGTCAATAATGTTCATGAGGGAGCTGATGAGACGTTCACGGACACCCGTGGCGAGACTGTAATGTGACCTGAACGCAGATCCAGTCTGGATGTTGACTCACCGACCGTCAAGTCAGACAGACAACCGGGGCGGGAGGTGACCGGGAGGCCTTCAAACTAAAAGCCGTCACGTGGGTTCCACTTAACGTTAGCTAGCTGCTAGTTTGTAAAGATACTAGGGCTTATTTAAACTGGCGGCTGTTTGCTAACCGGGTTTTTAAGAGATTGTGTTTCCAGTAAAAAAAACATGTAAAAAGTATTGCTTTTATTAAGTTAGCGAAAAGTGTACACATAATATTCCACACATGGAGGTGCAGCCATGTTTCTATATTAGCCGTGGAGCCGTTGACATAGAAAACATGTGGAGCTTCTTTAACCAACTAAAAGACAACGTAGGCTACGTCCTCGCTACGCTCTCCTATCTTCTGCCAGTGTAGAAACATGTATCTGACTAAACATTTATTTGTATTTATCTCGCTTAAGGCAAGACCGGAAACCGAATTTTATTTTTATTTTTAAACCGCGGTTCGCTTGACAGGCTGGTCACCAGCCACAACAGCTGGCGGAGGGTTTCCGACCCCCAAGTCTCAGCGAAGATGGTGGCGGAAGCAGCAGCAACGACGAGAGTGGAGATGTCACGTTCGCCCCGGTAAGACACGGAGAACAACACCGCCTCACAACTCTTCGCCGTCGCTCTGTCTTTATTTCGCCCCCTAACTCCAGCAGGGAGCGATATACCGGGAGGGAGGGAGGGAAGGGAGGGAAGGGAGGCAACCAGCGGCGGACGGAAGAGGACGCACCGCAGCCAGAGCGAACACAGTGTTGTGTTTGTTGGACACACGCATGCCAGCGGAATCTAGAGCTCCCCCAGACCTCAGGACTTTTTGAGATAAGGAGATGGTGCTGATTGTGGGGCGTGTTTAAAAAAAAAAATAATCTCACGGAGGAGATAGCGGAGGGGTTTCCTTCATTACTCTGGGGAGTTTCTACGTCTTTGCTCTAGAGGTGGGGGGAATGCGAGGGGAGGAAATACAGCCTCAACTCCAAATAACCAGCGACTCCTAACTGGGTCTCCTCTCCAAACGCAGGAAACACGGCCTGGGAAGAAGAAAACAAAAAAGGAAGTTTGGTATAGCTTTTTTTTTGGAAACGAGAGGGGCCCTTACCGCTGACGTTTCTGCACGCGCTTTACGGCGTGATTTATAAGTGACCCACTGCGTTTGTTGGTTGTTGTATTAAGATATTAAGCGCTTCTATTATTCCGCAGATTGAGCGGATGAGAAAGCACACGCTGTTCGTGTTGTTATTGCACGAGTTTTGATCATCACTATTTATAGACCAGCCTGTTCCGCCCGAGGCTGTTCCCTCGTAGCTGTATATTTTGCCAACTGCGCGCAACAAGTTGCAGACACTCCCAGCAGAGGCACACCGACACTCATTCTGGCCAGTGGATGGTCTTTTTTTGTTTTGCGCTTCTCTTTTTCCGGATTACGCGTCTTTGAATAACACAAACCCCCGACCCCCTCTTTGGAAGACGGAGGGGGAATAAACGTTGGAGATCCGGAGTGGCAGTTCAGGAAAGGACGGGGCTGGATCCGTGGGAATAGGCCTGCCTGTCAGGCCTCTTATGATCTGAATCTTGGACTGGACAGGGCTCAAGAATAAACACAGTCTGGACTTTTTTTCATGGGCCACCGGAATAAAGATGAAAGGAGAATGTATGGGAGCGAGACATGCCAATCCGTGGCACACTGAGCCACGAGAAAGGCTGTAGTGGAAGGTAAAGCTCACACAACTTTTTATTTTTTCAAACCAACGTAATAAACTGTCTTTAAGTCGGCATTGTTTTTGTTTTTAAACAGTTACAGCAAAAGTAAACGACTTTATGCAAAAACATTTTTAAGTGAGGACTGTTTTATTTTTCTGGGGAAATATTTTTCTTACACACATGTAATAGCTTCATGCTGGAGAATTCACACTGTCCACACCTTTTTTTAAATTGTATTTCAGCACTATTAGCTGATCACAACGACACTATTGTGTTCGCTATTTTAATTTTATTTTTTTGAAGTGGAGAAAGGACCCGTGAACGGACCATTACCCGCGCATGTTGTTGCGTTAAGAGGGACAGTGTAACTTTTGAACGCCAACGAGTGACAGCCTCGACCTGTATCCGCTCTCACGACGCCGCCCTGGACCCGGACGCTGTCTCTTCCAACGCAACTACGTTATTTCGGAATGAAGACACATCTGGAGATTTCCCCTGACGCTGTCTGACTTTGTAATGTCAGCAGTATCGACATATACCGCGCGCACACACACGGAGGAGGAGGAGGTCATTTCCAGTCGCGTGTGACGTCACGACCGACTTGATGAAGGCGTACCGAACACGCGTCGCATCACTAACCAGTCGTTTCCGAGAAGGATGTTCAATTCGGGAGGCAGAAAGAGCGATGACAGTCTTTTAACCGCAGCTGGGGAGAAAGCCTGGCGCAGACCCAAAGCCTCTTTGGAGAAGGACACGTGTAATGCGAGTACTGACGCAAACCCGGGCTCGGATAATGAACTGCTCAAGAAACTGGAACGGCGCGTCTTGTGCGAGTGAGTGTGCGAGCGAAGACGTCTGTGGCGCGCTCACCATTCATGCACTGTGATCACTCCAAAAAACACCGTTTGCTCTCTCTCTCTCTCTCCCCCCCTCCTCTCCATGCCCCCATGTGCACACACGGTGCCCATGCACCTCGTATAATTGCCTGAGGGCCACCAGCAGATCACACTTTTAGATTCCAGCCTCGCGTCCTCCTCGTCGTCGATATGGCCACTGTGCAACACCACCGGCAGCTCCTCATGCACGGCACGGAGGCGAGCTGCGACTCCAGCGGCGGCGCGGTGACCGTGCGGATGAGCAACAGCTCGCCGCCGCACGCGCACCAACGTGAGCCGCTGAGGTCTGCCGGCGGCGGCGGCGGAGCCAGAGGGGGCTTCAGGACTGTGAGAAAAAGGAGCCACACCCTCCACAAATACAGCATCTCCTCCAGTTGCAGCTCCGGGGTCTCCGCTTCGAGGGTCCGGTGGAAGGCGCCGCCGCTGTTCGAGCGCTCCGCCGCTCAGTGCTGGGACCCCAAGTTTGACTCCCCCATCCTGGAAGACGCGTGCCAAGAGAGGTGCTTCCCTCAGACGCAGCGGCGCTTCCGCTGCGTCCTGATCTACCTGGCCGTGGCGGCTGTGCTCTGGGGGGTGTACTTCGGGGTCAATAGTGACCGCTGCCACCCCGTGGCCTTCCTGGTACCCACGGCCTCCTTCTTCGTCCTCCTCGTGCTCCTCTTCCTGTTCACCTTAACCCAGCTCTACACGTGGCTGTACAACCAAACCGCCTTGCTCCTGATCGCGGTCACCTTCGCCATCACCTTGGCTCCGCAGACACAGACTGCCGGCTACACCGAGCTGGAGTGGGCTGGCGGCGGCGGGAACGCTTCATACCCCTCGCCGGACAACGTAGCCCCGCCTCCAACCCCCTGCATCTCCCCCGTGGGCACCTTCTCCCTGTGCATGGAGGTTCTGTTGTTGCTATACAGCGTCCTCCACGTCCGCCTGTATGCCTCCGTGATGCTGGGGCTCCTGTATTCGACACTATTCGAGGCGTTAGACTGGCTGCCGTTGCTTCAAAAGGGCGCCGACGCCACTCGCTGGGGGACGGGGGGGTTGGCGGGTTCGGGTTCCAGTTGGGAAGGAGACACGTTGCGCTGGCTCGTCCCGGCCAAAGCTCTGCTCCATTTGTGCGCCCACGTCATCGGCATCCACCTGTTCATCATGTCGGAGGTGCGTTCCCGCAGCACCTTCCTGAAAGTGGGCCAGGCGATCATGCACGGCAAAGACTTGGAGGTGGAGAAGGCCTTGAAAGAGCGTATGATCCACTCCGTCATGCCGCGGCGAGTCGCGGACGAGCTGATGAAACAAGGCGACGACGAGGGTCAAGGCGGCGACAACGCCGGCAAGCGTTACTCCTCCGTCTCGATGGGCGGCGGCGCCGGAGCGTCACAAGCCCAAAGTGCCACGAGTGCCAAGAGCTTCCCATACAACAATCACAAGCGCAAGAAGACCTCCATCCCCAGTGGACAGATCATCTTTCGGCCTTTCAATATGAAACGCATGGAGCACGTCAGCATCCTCTTCGCGGATATCGTGGGTTTCACCAAGATGTCGGCCAACAAGTCGGCGCCGGCCCTGGTGGGCCTCCTCAACGATCTGTTTGGACGCTTCGACCATCTCTGTGAAGTCACCTGCTGTGAGAAGATCAGCACTCTGGGGGATTGCTACTACTGCGTGGCCGGCTGCCCGGAGCCGAGGCCGGACCACGCCTACTGCTGCGTGGAGATGGGCCTGGGCATGATCCAGGCCATCGAGCAGTTCTGCCAGGAGACGCGCGAGACCGTCAACATGCGCGTGGGCGTCCACACGGGCACCGTCCTGTGTGGGATCCTGGGAATAAAGCGCTTCAAGTTCGACGTGTGGTCAAACGACGTCAATCTGGCGAACTTGATGGAGCAGCTGGGCGTGGCGGGCAAGGTCCACGTGTCAGAAGCTACCGCCCGGTTCCTGGATGACCATTACCAGAGCGAGGACGGGCAGGTGGCAGAAAGAGCCGGACAGAGCGTGGTGGAGAAGCTGAAGGGTAAGTGGCTGCTCACGTCTCACTTCCGGATGACTTCTCATGTGTGTAGATTTTATGATCATAAATCCCTGATCTTGAACACAGGTTCTCCGAATGAATGCGTCTCCCTTCAGAGGGGACGCTTCATGCTCACTTTCAGGTTCACACTGACTTACTAAAAAACAAACATTGTCTCATACTGTCTGTCTGAGTATGCCCGTCGCCCTCTGTCTGACTCGCTCTGGGTTTAGCGTGCCTCTTTAAGCCCCGCCCCCCCCCTTCCCAAAAAAGACCAGTCTGGCTCTGACGGGCATGCGAGAAAAATCTGGAGCACCTTTACAAAGATACTTCGTCATCAAACCGCGGGGTGGAGATACTCCGATGTGGGGGCGGGGGGCACCTTAGCCACTGAGATATTGTATGTGAGTAGGTCGTCCTGTTGGAACGCTGGACCGGCGGAAGCGTTCAGAAGCGCTTAATAGGAAATCGCAATCGTCTCAGAAATTACCAAATCTATTTCAAATCATTTAAAAATGTAAGTGACAAAAGCAACCAGCTTTAAAGGCCATGTTGAAGCTCAAGGGCCTTTACCCCTATCTCTATAATGACTTCACTGCCTCCTGCTATCAGTGGCTTTGCATGCATGTTTGGAGCAGCACTCTGCAGATTTATTTTTGGAGCTCAGTATTTGAATGACAGAGGCTCGTGTCATCGAGATTAAAACCTTTTTAATCTGCAAATCACCGAATGGATTTTAAATCCTTGCAACAGACACATTTTGACAACTTACATAATATCAGTATTAAATATACGTATGGCACACGGATACCAAGATGAGTACATTAGGCATTATACAGCAGAGATGGCTCGAGATTAAATGAAAACGTCCATTTAACCCTTTAAGATAACTTCCCAGTCAAATTTAACAATATATGTAAACAAAGATATTTTATGTACGTGTGTGTATATGTGTATATATATATATATATATATATTGTTTATATGTGTATATATATATTTATTGTGTATATATATATATATATATTGTTTATATGTATTTATATATATATATTGTGTATATATATAATTATTTATATATAATTATTTGATTCAATCCCTCTTGTAACTCACTATACAGAAGATGAAGACAGTTTGACATCTGCTCCACTGGGACTTAGTGGCTGTTGTATTTGATCATTTAGATAATAATTTCATCATTTAGAAACACAGATCCGGCCTTCTCTTGTGTTTTAGCCGAGCAGACATCAGTGCGATGTTTGGTTTATACCTCCTCGCTGTATTTTAAGCTTTTTGTTGTGGCCAGAATGCGTGAGCTGGAGATTGCCTCTGATAATAGGAGGGCTCACCGGCTTTACTGTTCTGAGGCAGGTATTGTCCTGGAGTTCAGCGGATTAAACGGGAGTTCATCATATTGTGCTCCACGGCTCGCAGGATTGAAATAGTGAGAAACAAGTAGACACACACACACACACGCACAAATACACACACACACACTGGGCCTGTCTCAATACTCTTTGCAAAGCAGCATCAATGGAACTAAACCCTCCGGTTAGGGGGGGGGGGGGGTCGACGGATTCATCGTGGGCTTTCTAATCTTAGGTCTCTGGCTAAATAGAGACGGTCTGTTCTATTGTCGGGCCTCGTGTCCCAGTGTATTGACACTCGGCTCCGAGCGGTGCCGTCACTCTCTATTTCCAGACGGGCGGACCGTGACCAGAGTGAGATGTTGACATGCAGCTTTTGTTGAGGGAGTGAAAAAGGGGGAGACTGGCATCTCGTTTCCTGCTGGAACAGAGACGCACAGTTTCCTGCTCCGAGAGAGAGAGAGAGAGAGAGGGAGAGAGGTGACCTTAACTGTTTGCTTCTCCAGCAGCGAGAAAGAGGGGTCGACAGTTGTTTCTGTTGACAAATGGACACGGAGAGAAAAAGTCCACATGCCACTTCTTCTTGTTGACTGCTCCGTGGAGGAACGAGAGAGGCTGGGGATATTTGTTGAAGCAAGTTTCGGAGACGAGTTTAAATCAATGAACACGTGTGTGTCGTTGGTTTGCCTCACAACCAGAACACCTTGAGTTTTGTGAGACGCCGTTCGTCGGTTGAAAGAAGGTTTACGTAACTCGGGTGTCATGAATCACGGTGTCTCTTTTTCCTTGGCTGACACCGTACGTCTTCTTCACGCGTTTCATTCCTCGGCGAGAGAGATCCAACGATGAACGTGTGATATTTCCTTAATTCCCCACCCTCTTGCAATATGGCCCACATCTTCAGTCACGGTCGAGGTTATTTCACAGTCTGCTTTCTTGTAACTCAATAGCTTCATAGTCTAATTACATAATAACCACATGGTTTTATAATGCTCTGTTGTGAAGTAAATACGCGACGAGTTATTGGTTATTACCGGTTTAAACATCGTCCTTGAGTATCACGATATCTCTTAATCACAGTATGATTCCCACTGAAAGACGATCCACTATTGTATTGAATCGGTCTTTCTGTCTTTTGTTTCCCCCTCTTCCTCTTCCTCCGTCTCCGTCCCGCTGCTCTTCCTCATCCTCGCCATCCTCTCCACATTCATCGCCCCAGCCTCTCACCTGTCAGCCGGCCGTGCCATGTGGTCTGTTGCGTAACGCCGCTTTATTGCCGTTGCTCTCTAATCAAGGCTTTGCGATAGATCCCCCGGCGGGCCGAGGGATCTAGCGTGCTTTCAACCTCTCTCTTCCCGTTAGTCCCTAAATACCCATCGCCACACTTTCCTTTAAGCTACCGCCACGAGGCAAACTGGGCTTTGTGACCATGAACGCAGCGAGTCGGGAGTTGACATGGTAAGGCTATATGAAACATAGACTGTGTGAAGACGGTACGACCCGCCACATCTCACACATCTGCGGTATGTATTGAATTAAACATGTAGGGATGAGTCATGTGTTGACAAGTGCATTAAACTACGCAGGTATGCAGCGAGGATTTAGAATACCAGGCAAAATAAGCCAATAAGTTCACGCAGTACTTCACAAGAAGATGAGAAGTTCACATTGGATCAAGTTTGAACTGCACAAATACAGCGTAGAGTACATATAGTGGGTATTATATGCACTTCAATGGTGTGAATCTTTTTTTAATAAGATTTAAATGCAGTCGCGCGGGAAAAAAATGTAAAAATAAAATTTACTTGGCCGACTTCAACTGTGTCCCATTGAGTTGTTGGATTTGTCTATTTTTAAATCCCTAAAGGAGACTTAAAAGTCACCAAATACACAAACACTTACGTGATATTTCAGTCGTAATAAAACTCTTTGCCTGTCATATTCTCAGTCATAGACGGCCACTCTTTGGCCACCCCAGTGACTGTCACAATCTACTCTTGCCTGCACTTCCTTCATCTCCTGTGTGTGTGAGTGTGTGAGTGTGTAGGTTGGTGGGTTTTTAACCCTCCTGTTACCTTCGGGTCAATTTGACCCGATTCAATGTTTAACCCTCCTGTTACCTTTATATTTACTGACATATTTTACCCTCTGGGTCAATTTGACCCCAGCAATTAAAACCTCCAGAAAATTATTAGAATTAATATTGTTTCCCAAGTTTAAGTGTGAGGTACTTTATGTTTGTTTGTTGACTACCTAAATAGCCCTTTAAATATATAAAAAAGTTGATATTTCTTATGTGTTTGACACAGTGAAAAACAGCCTAGGTCAAATTGACCCGAAAGAACACCGACATTAAACATTGAATGGGGTCAAATTGACCCTAAAGGTAACAGGAGGGTTAAAAGGGCTTTTCATTCAAACACATTCGGGCGAATACGTTTCTCCCACATCTGCGTTTTGGATTTCTCTCGGGGTTGTCTCGGCAATTAGCCGTTTTCACTTTTCCCTTCATCGTGCAGTTTCCCCCCACATCTTACTCCCCATTTATATCCAGTGAGATTCTAGTAGAGTTACAGCCTCCATCCTGCCGCTCTGCCCCCAGTCCCTCTGCTCTCCTGTGCGCCTCCCGATCCATTCCACAGACACCGGCTACTTCACTGCAGGTGGTGCTGACTGCAGTGTTCGGCCCTGGGTTGCCTGTATCCGCTCAGTAAATTCCTTTTTTAGATTCCCCTTGGGGAAGTGAGATTGTGGAGTTTTCATGCATGTGTTTGTGTGTGTGTGTGTGTGTGTGTGCGTGTGCATTAGACCGTCTACGTTGTTAGTCCCAGCTCAGTATAGTGCAGTGTGTTGCAGACTCAAGGTTCAGACCGTGAACTGGTCTCATGGTATCATAGGTTGCGACTGGCCCCAGGTCAGTTCCAGCCGGTGTGAGTCTGTAAGTGTGTGCACGCCACGCACCATTGGGAACTTGCTTGCGCGTGTCTTTTTTCTTCTTTTGTGCGCACACATACACCGATGCATACAAAGAAAACGTATTCTTCCCATGCAGTTTGTTGCTTTGGGAAGTTCCTGGTCTCAGGCTGGTTAGCCAAACATGTCACTTAAAACATGCAGAAGCAAATGGCCGAGCAGCCTCAGTGGGTCAGCTGCCCCTCGACACTCTGGCTTTAGCCACGGGTTTCTGCTAAAGGGAACATTTGTACCATCTTTAAAGAGAAGCATCTCACACTTTTACCATCCCATCAGCATTTACATTGTTCTTGAGCCGGTTGAATAAGTTTGTTGTGATAAACGTGCTTTACATTACAAGAGGCCATGATTTGTCAACAACTTGTGAATATATATCTTTTTTTATTGTCCTAAAATTCTTTGGGATCTATTAAAATCCTTTTTACCTTCGCATTGAAAATGCGGAAGGTGATGTTTTGATCGCCGTGTATTTATTTATTTGTATGCGTGTTACTCGCATAACTCAAAAAGTATTAAACCGAATTGCATGACATTTGGTTGGATGATTGGTTATTATCCGGGGACCATTTGATTAGATTTTGGGATCGATCGGGTCAAAGGTCAAGGTCATGAAAAGGTCAACCTTTTCTTTTTACCATAGCGCGGCCAATTTCTATCCAATTGGCATGCAACTAATGCCAACATGTTTATAATTCAATACCCAATGAGGCGTCCACAGTCACAGCAGACAGGCAGCAGTACGTCGTCTCTCTCTGCGTCGCTGTCATCGCCTCTCCTCCTCAAATCTTCGTGGTCAAACAAAGTGTGTGTGTGTGTGTGTGTGTGTGTGTGTGTGTCGGTAAATATCTCCTGTCCCGTGTGCCGGTGTTTTATGTGCGTTTATGCCAGAGCAACGCTCTGTATAAAGTCGAGAGGAGACGGTTGCCCTGTGACCCAACATGGTGTTGTTTCGGCCCCAGATGCTTCTACCTCGTTGGGTTTCAGCGACGCTGCTTCTCCCAGGGGTCAAAGGTCAACTGCGATCGCTTAACTCGGTGGTCTCGCAAGTGTTTCCGTACGTCTGGTTGTCGTCCTGGACGACAACAGAACGAAAAGGAAAAATGACATCCAGTAACGGGCGAGCTGAACGTTTTGAAGTCGAGAGGAAAGGCGACGACGACCACTCAGGAAAGAGCGACGAAAAGAAACGATGAGGGATCATACGTTGGGATTGTCGTAGTGCTAAATTGACGTTTTGTTTGTTTTCACACCATTTGTACTGTAACTTGTGTATATTACCCTAAGTGTGGCTTTTATCGCTGTGGAAGGCAGTTAATAAGACCAGAGTTCATGGTTTTTTTAATGAATAAATACGGTTAAAAGCTGTTTTAAAATCCGGCCACCCTTTCAAATTCCTCTTGACAGCAGCAGTGTTTTGCTACTTGGGGATAGGAATTAGTTTAATGTAATTATTTTTTAAACTTTTTTTTAATTCACAGTTTTTTGGAAATACATTTGCAAACGCACACAGCCAAAAGATGACGATAACATGCTTGTTTTCTGAAATAAACATAGAATTCAGCAGAGAAAAAGTAGGAGGTTCAACCGAAAAGATAGTCAAAGATGAAAAATCATTATCGGTGCTGCTCTGCCTGACTTGCCACACACACACACACACACACTTTGTGCAGGAATGGACCTACAATAACTCACATAATGTCCTTCTACAATATTATATTAGGTACTTCCTAACCCCATTATCATTAATGGAATGTGTGCTCCAGAGAGAGTGCAGACGGCTAGTCTTCCGACTCTTCTCTTGCTCATATTTCTCTCCTGCATCTCTCACCCTCCATCAGAAAAGACTTTACCACGTTGTCTCTCCGGAGGATCTGTGGTGTCAGACAGTCGTTCTCTCTCACCCACACAGTTGTCAAATTGGCTTTGTTTTTAGTCATGTGTCATTCCTATTTCTGCATGAATGTGTTCAGTCAAATGGGTTTCTGTGTGTGTGTGTGTGTGTGTGTGTTCAGTCGGGATGGGTATCGTTTGGGTTTTTTCCGATACCGGTGCTAAACCGGTACTTTTAAAACGATACCGGTGCCTAAACGGTGCCTGAACCGATATTTTTTTTTTAAACGCACAATGAGGACATTAAAAACCTCTTCGGCCATATTCCCTGTAGAAGCCGTTATCATGGAGCACTGACACACAACGGATATCAGACTGTTAACATACACAATATATGTTCTCCATTATATGATGTGATATGTATTGTCATGTGCAGACCTTATAGGGTTAATCCTGTCACTGTGTTGATGGGCAAAGAGAACAACCAATCAGAGGGACTGAAGATGACACGTGACAAATAAAGTTTTGCTTCTGACAGCGAGAGTTACACTGAAACAAAGTGACGCCCCACGGTCTTTATTCCTCCGTCATTATATTCCCGGTAACACCGGGATCGCTGTACATCAACACATCTGCTAGCAGACTGTCACGCTCGTAGCTCGCGCTAGCTACGAGCTAGCTTAAACATGGTTATAATGGATAATTTATTATTTCTTGGGCTACTTTTATGAATGCAAGACTTGCAATCAACGTTACGGTAGAAATCTGAGTTCAGGCTGCTCGTCATAATCGGTCTCCACGTGTTCAGGGGGACCGGTGACGGTCTCCCCGTCGTCCAGCCTGACGCTGGTGTGCTCGACACGGGTTCACTAGTCACACACGGCGCAGCCTCCGCTGTCAAACTTAAATATGAGAGGCTATCGCAACCTGCTGACAGGGCGGAGTCACCAGAGAAGTTCACAACAATAGTTTTTTTCAATTTCAATCGGCTCAGGCAAAGGAAAGAAGCACCGAAATGTGCGTTGCGTTTCGGTCCGGGTAATACCGGTTGTATTGGAACCGGTACCCAACCCTAGTGTTCAGTGGTGATACGTGTGCCCAACCCTGTCCTGTCCTAGCCTGATTGGATGTGTGTATTGTGCAAACGCGTACACTTAATCTTTAAACTCGTCTTTCCTGGCAGTTAATGTGTTTAGCTATTTTTAGACCAAGTCTGAGTTCATTTCTTTGATGAACTGAATCCAAATGGATGAGTCACCTTCTTGTGTTGTATGGTTCTTTTTGACAGGTCTGTCCAGTCCAGCCAGCAATAGAGACTGAACGTTACACCCGGCAATCACTTCATGAAGAATTACATCGCCGTGTTTGTACACAATGTATACAGACACTAAAGTTTGATGTCATAACCAAAGGAAACCTTGAAATGAATCACTGGCATGTGACCTGTTACAGGTGGACGCTCCCTCTCCACCTGGTCCCATTTGCTGTTTTATTACACGCAAGGTGACTTGCATTTTCTTCTCGGGCACCACCCTGCAGTATCGGTGCGCCCTTTCAGAGAAATTAGTTAAATAAGCGGCAAATATGTCAACATTAAGGTATAAATAGAGACGCATTAGATTAATCGAGAATACAGATCCAATGCTTTTTTGGCTGGCTTTTTAAAAACCTTTTATTCATAGTGTACAGTACATAGGCACACAATAAATGTTGGAGCAGTGAGTGAGAGAGAGAGAAAGAGGAGGAATGTCATTCAACAAAGGTCTTTGGCCGGATGTGAACACGGACATTGTGGTAATGTGGCGAGCAGCAGCTCAGACCACCGGGAGTGGCTTTTTAGACTTTGGCAGCGCGGTCACTTTGGGAAAATGTTTCCTCGTGTCGTGTCACACACACACACACACACACACACACACTGCTGGTCATCACATGATGGATAGTTTTGATGATTCACTTCCTGGAGAACAAGGTCTATGACATGCCTGTCACTGTCACTTACTGAACACCTCATACAGAATGTATGAGTGTCAAACTAGCAGGGGTCAAGAAGTGTGTGCGTGTGTGTGCGTGTGTGTGTGTGTGTGTGTCGAGGCCGGCTCATGGCTCTCTGTAAACTTAATTTTGCGTTCGCACACTGCACCACATTAATGTCTCCTATTCATCTGCTTGTTAATCTGTTTTTTGTGTGTATGTCTGAAGTCGACAACTGTTTAAAATTCCACTTTTTGCGACAGCTGTATGTGCCAGTGTCGCAGCAGCAGCTGCTGGCTGCTTCTACAGTCCTGTGTGTGTGTGTGTGTGTGTGTGTGTGTGCCAACTCAAGTATGCTGGAGTGGAGCTGTGTTAAACGGCTGTTCCGAATAATACATACAGAGTGTGGCCTCAAGACTGTTAAAAAATCCATGAGCTTCCTTTGCACTGGTTTATAAAGCTAAAGAGCGGATAACTGAGAAAGAAAGAGAGTTAATGGCCAATGGGGGGGGGGGAGTACGGCTGTACCAGGATGATAATGTGGGGACTTTTCTTCTGCCCTGACACACGATATGTCAACGCAAAACAAAGAAAGCGAGACAAACGCCCAGAGTCCGTCCCATGGCGGCGTGCGCTCGTACCAGTTTAACCATCTCTTCGTACCTTCCCCCCGGGATGTGTGTGTGACTTCACCGGGAGTCGCACACTGTCGTGAATGTCAGGAGGGCAGTTATCGGTGAGCCGAAGCGCCTTCTGCAAGGTGCGCCCTCTTTCCCGTAACCTGCCTCCTTCAAGAGATCATTTCCTCTGTTTCTCGCGCCCTTTGGTCCCCGTGAAGTCGTTTAATCCAGTCGGTGGAGAATGACTACAGGGAGGAGTCGAGAGGCGGAAAACTAGTTTCACCAATGAAGGAGGATTACTGAACTTACTGCTTGCAACATCGGCTGCAATATTAGCACTCTTGCATTACGTAAGCCTTTGGTAATCGTTTGGATCTTCACACGCCTCAAAACGGTTCAAGAATTTGAATCTGATTATGCAAATTGTATTTCGTCTCTAGGAGGGAAAAAAAAGAAGGTGTTTGAGTGTCATTCTGGTGCACTGGGGCATTACACCACCTCTACACACACACACACACACACACACACGTGGCCCGGGACACATTAGCGTATGCACTGCTAAAATGTCGCAATAAGTTCTAAATACGTTTTGGGTGTATTCACTCCTGGCGTTGTCCACTTGTTGTTGTTGTTGTTGATGCTAATACCAGGTCTGAATTTAGGATACCTCTACTCTGATGTATTTCTCAATAAGTAAGTGTTGAATATTGATGTAGTGAGACGAGAGATACTCCCTTTTTAAAGTCCTGAAAAGTGAATGTGCTGTATTTTGTGTTTTTTTTTAAAGAATAGAGTTTGGAACAAATCTGTTGAGACGTCCGTCTTTACATGTAAGTACTGGCTTTCAAAAACCTGAATCAGTCAAGTGCTACTATAAACAGCATGTTACAGCTGAGCTGTTCCCTGGTGGTCTGTGGAAAGACCGAGTTGTGTGACATTCGAAAGAAGAACAGAGGAGAGAGCGAACGAGAGAGAGAGAGAGAAGTTAGATGGAGCATGTTCTGGTCATGACCCTTTCCCAAGGATTTCCCACAGTCTAGCTTAGGGCAGCAGCAGGGGAGGCATGTGTGTGTGCGTGTGTGTGTGTGCACATGCAAGTGCGTGAGCGGTCGTCAAATCCATGAAGCGACTCACACGAGACCATCCAAGTGCCGTTGTGCGCCCCTGAAATGATGCTAAATGAGGAGAATAATAAGTATAACAAAATCCCGCTGCACATGGATATTCTAATATCGTGATGCACTGTTAATCTCCCAGCATGCTTTGAGCTAATACGCGTTTGCTCATGCATGGCACAAAGTGGCGTGCCGGTCGTCATTGGCTTCCCCTTTGCAGAGGGAGCAAGATCGGTCACTTCCTGCTTAAGGACTGTCCTCTGCCACTGAGCGACAGCCGCCCGAAAGAAACTCTAGGGCCGGCTCTGTGAAGTGAGACACTTAAAATGCCTTTTAACAGCTGTGTGTGTGTGTCCGTGTGTGTGTGTGAGAGAGAGAGAGAGAGCGCGTCCGTGCACGCGTGTGACGCAGTGACTGTCAGAGTGTGTCACTGTTCCCGTCGTCTCGTGCGTCCCGCGCACACACACACACACACTTGTCGGATCTTTTGAGGGAAGAAGCGAGAAGCAGATTTTGAATGAATAAAACAGGATGTGTGTGTTCTTTAATCTTTATGTCAGATGCTTTTTTGGGAAACAACAGAATGAGAGGGAGGGGGGGGGGACTGTCAGTCGGGTATCATGATTCCAATTTTGTGTGCTCTTTTGTGCTTTTTGAATCTTTGTTCAGATTCTTGTTAAAAAAAGGGCCACATGATGATTGTCATCAGCAGCCGATCATCTGTGAGCGGTGTTTTGTCTCATCGCGTTTCAGACTGAGTCTTTTGAACGGGTTTCCGTTAAATTACGATCTGCCACGCTGCCTAAAGAGGCTTCAATAAATCCAAAGAGTATGATTTTCTCTTTAACCCTTGTGTTGCCTTAGGGTCAATTTGACCCGAATCAATATTACACCCTCCCCCCGCTTTAGGATTAATTTGACCCCATTCAATGTTTAATGTCGGTGTTCTTTCGGTAGTCAACAAACAAACATAAAGTGCCTCACACTTAAACTTGGAAAACAATATTAATTCTAATAATTTTCTGGAGGTTTTAATTGCTGGCGTCAAATTGAACCCAAAGGGTAAAATATGTTAGTAAATATAAAGGTAACAAGAGGGTGAAACATTGAAACGGGTCAAAATGACCCTAAGGCGACAGGAGGGTTAAATATTTAATCGGGTCAAAATGACCCTAAGGCGACAGGAGGGTTAAAGAGAAGAAGAGGGAGCGAGTGAGGAACTCCCTGGACTAAAATGATGGCACCGAAGAAGGAAGGAAGGGAGGAGGGAGGGATGGATGGATGGATGGACCGACCGACAGGAGGGAGGAATGGGAGCGTACTTGAAGGAGGATCGTGCGAGAGCCTCGTCCCTCGCTTCCATCAGCGTGTCCAAATATGGAGGCATCTGCTGTTCTCAAGACCCGCCGCTGACCAGGGAGAGAACTGGAGGGGAGAGGGGGAGGGAGAGAAGAAGAAAAAAAACGAGACCGATGGGAGAAGGTTAAAGTGAAAAAAGATGGCTGAAAAACGAGAGAACATGACAGCAGAGACAAGACAGAGCAGCGAGATATAAAAATAGGTATGGCGAGAGGCCGCGAACGACGTAAAGTTTGGCACGACAAAAGAGACGAAGGCGAAAGGCGAAGGTTCGAAGTCGAGTAGGAGCCAGACGTGGGAAGGCCGAGTCTGTGTAAAGGGAAAACAAGTGAAGTCTATTTTTAGTGCCGGAGTTGTTTATTTTCTGACTATTCCAAGCAGCTAGATGAAAGTGAAGAATGAGTGAAAGGCTAGATGAATCTCAAGGAGAGAATGAGGACGTTACATTTGATTAAATTTGATTTAATTTCTCTTTTCCCGCCTCAGTTCTGAGGTTGACTTGATGCTTAATTAGCTGAATGTTGCATTTTAATGTTCCTCTTTTGTCTCGCCCGGTCTCTCGTGTTCACACACACATTTTTCCTTTTTCTGTCTGCTGGGACCAAAAGGGGAGCCGGAGATGATTTTGATTATACGCTCGGAAGCCGCCACGAGGTCAAAGGTTATTTGGCAGGATGTAGAGAGGAAGGTTTGAGACGCTCCTGTGGGGGATCGCCTGAAATGTCAGCCGGAGTCTCAAACATTCACCCAGACTCTCTCTCACGGGGACGGCTGAGCCCGGGCCTCGCCGTATATCAGTTCGCACACAAGCCTTTAAGTGGAACTATCTTCTTGGAGTGTGTGTGTGTGTGTGTGTGTGTGCGTGTGCGAGAGTGTAAAGGCATGCAATCCATAAAAACACCGTGCAATCATTCATCAGAATGTCAGTGCGAGCAGCGATTTACCTTTCTTTTTTAACACTTTTTTTTCTTCGGGTTTTCATATTCTGTATGATGTCAATAAATAGTTCAAAAGAACCATCATAATTTCCCCAAGCATTAGACTTCTATCTTTTACGATGATGCTTCAAATCCTTGCTTTTCAAAAAAGACGGTTGAAGCAAATGTTGAACATTTTTGCTTCATGTTTATGATAGTTTTGAAAAATGGTTAAAAGCTGATTTTTCGATGAATGCATTTAGCAGATGTTTTAGCGCCGGTGCAACGTGTTTGAGTCTGTGTGCGTGGCTGTGTTTGTGAGTTCGGCGTGGCGCTCGTAGGAGAGTCATTTTCGGATGTGTGTGTGTGTGTGTGTCTATGGTGTGTATGGTCTTGTGGTGTACATGTGGAATGTGACGACTCAGCTACGCTTCCTCCCCATTGATGCTTCTGTTCATTCATACACGTGTATGCACCCTTTATATTTAGTCTTGTGGAAGTGACTGTGCACGTGCACGTGCGCGTATTTGCATGTTGTCTGTGATTTCCAATGAATGAGGATATGTGGGGCAAAGGCGACAACACAACACTGCAGCGCACTACCTCGGATGAGTCATCCTCGCAGGGAAGGCCGTGTTTGTGTGTGTGTGTGTGTGTGTGTGTGCGTTCAGATATATCGCCGTCCAATATGTCTCCGACAGGCAGACGCTGCATACTTTCTGGAAAGGGTGTCTAGTGAAGCGCTATGTCCTCTTGAAGGGTGTGGGGGTTGCATGTGCTTATCTACACACACACACACACGCACACAACTACATTAGTTTCCACAAAGATGATACATTTATTCCTATGTGTACGTTAGTTTTTATCGTGGAATTTTCACTTGGGACGTTTCTGTTCAAACAAGCGTGACATTTTTAATCTGAGCCCCCCCCCCCCAAAAAAAGCCCCTAATTAGATTTGAATGGATTAAAACTTTAGAATAAGGGACCGACAGTTACTTCATTGCGCCGCATCCAATTTAGACGTTTGTCCCAAATAGAATAACAGCAACTGTTACCGTAGCCAGCCTTTAAGAAAAAATATATAATTGGCTCTCAACTTGCTCATTCAAATCCTTTTCTTTGGCTTTAAAGTAAGTTTATTATGTTTTCAGTCATTTGAATGGCAAGCGTGGAAAATGGGTCCAAATGTTATGACGAAGCCCCAACAAAGTTATTAATGGTTTTGCACACGTTGTCACACCTATGGGTCCTCAGGTCTGCCATTGTGTATATGATTAGATCCACATGTATGGACATTTATATATATGTGTGTGTGTGTATTCCAGTAGCAGTGGCTGTCCTCAGCTGAACTGCCTCTGCCTCCAGCCAGCTGGCCAGAATAAATCAATAAAAACCATTGAGCTGCATTGAGACCTTAAAGTGCTTGTGTCAGTTTCTTTCCCAGAGTGCTGCCTTTACAGAGCATGGAAATGACACACACACACACACACACACACACACACACACACACACACACACACACACACACACACACACACACACACACACACACACACACACACACACACACGACCGACTGTCATGTGGTGTCACGGTTGTCGCAGCGAGAGAGGACCCAAATGCCGACATTACTGCAAAAACCAATCTTTACTCCAACAAACCAGAACGGGACGACAAACACGAGGACCAAACAGTACGAAGCCACACTGGGAATGAGACGAACAGGGTTTACATGCACAGGCAGGCGGAGGTGATTGGACAACGGGGAACGAGACACAGGTGAACACAATGAGGGCGGGGCCAGCAATCACACAGAAGGAAACAATCAGGACCAGGGCAGACAATCACAGGGAGCCACAAGGACTTCAAAATAAGACACAAACTCCAGATCATGACACCGACGTGTTTCAGTGACTTTGGCTGCACAAACTCCGGAGTAAAGAATTAGCTCTGGTGTCTCCTCGAGCGTGGATAAACACGCGAGACACAGGGGCACTTTATTGTCACGCATCTAACTCACACACACACACACACACACACACTCACACACACACACATCAACCTACTGTGCCGCTGATGGTCGGAAAACAAACATTTGTCACTGTCTATTATGTCAAACATCTGAACGCCCTCACAATCCAAGACCTGTTTTAGAGTATTGGACCAACCTGTTGATGAAGTTAGGAATCTGAACTGGAAGTAGACGAGGAATGTGGGTTATGCGAGGCACGCTAAACTCAGGGACCTTCAGAATACTCCTGGACTCTTCCTCCCCCTCGCCATCTCTTCGCCGTTCGCCGCTCTGCTTTCGCTCTCTCCTCTGTGTCTGCGTCTCTAACTCTCGTGGACATTAGAGTAGCTGTCTGTGGTCGACGGACGCCTCCACATCTCTAGCCAGAGTATTTTTACTGACATGAAATTAAAGAAAATGACTGAATAACCTTTTTTAAAATTCAATACATTGCAGTAAATCATTTATCCAGCCACCTGCGAACTGCACAGACAATATTAAATTATAATAATGCCAAATTTCTTCATGCAAATCATTAAACTCGTTTCTCGTGTAAAGAAATAAGTCACGTTGGGAACGCATTATAATAACACACAGGTTGAATATCTTTAAACTATTGGATTTGGCCTGCACAATCAAGGTGTGTCTAAAAGCATTTAATAAACAAAAACATCTTTGTGAAATCCTGTTAACTGACATCTCATTCGTGCTTTAATCAGGGAACGATTTGTAACAGTCATGTCTGAAACGCTCGCGACCCATTTCCTGTTGCGAGCACCTCGAGCTGGTTTCACGTCGGCAAGCGTAGGCCTTAGCACATTTAAATAGAACGACGCCATCTTTATTGTTATTAGTAACACCTGCTTTTGTCACGGTGGGATTAGGGTGGACCCAAATGCACGACTCAGGAGACAATAATGCAAATAAAGATCCTTTACTGAGAGCGTCGTCAGGAACGGAACAGACAGAATAATCAAACACACTGTGGAACGCTCGAGGGCTTGGTCGGAAAAACACAAGACAATCTGGCAGAGGGCAAGTGAGGGAACCTAAGTAGACAGGGACTAATTAGGGAATGGGCAACAGGTGAGACGGGCATGAAGACCAGGTGAAGGTAATGAGGGACTAACGAGGGCGTGACCAGAGGCAGCTGAAGGGAGTTGGACTGACGAGATGGGAAGCAGGATCTGGAATGACATGATAGTTTGTCAGACAGGATGAAAACAAGTAATACAAAAAGGAAGGTGTGGAGCTAAACTGTTACAGCTTTTCAAAATGTCTGTTGTGAAAATGCCAACAAGACCAACATTAAGCTTTTAGCTTATTTACCTCTTTGGCAATTAAATGTACTGACATTTGATTGTAAAATAATTTTGGGTGCACAACTCTTGCCTCTGATCCAATGTATGGAAGAGAACAGCAGTGTGTGTGTGTGGGGGGGGGGGGGGGGGGGGGGAGTGGGTTGAGATCTCATAAATGGCCTTTGTCGCCCACTTGGCAAGGCACTCCAACCCAAAGTTAGGGCTGTTGTCGGCCGGCCGGCTGAGGACGTGTGCCAAGTCGACGCTGTCCCAGACCTTGGAACAAGACGCACACTGCTTCCAGACTCCCAGGATGATTTAATTGTTAGTTACAGATTCATAACCAATTTTATTTATGCAGACACAGGAGCAGAGCAGAGAGCTGTGGCGACACCGTCGTGCCCATTTGGTTTCACAGTGCCCAACTTGTCTTGTTTAATATTTGCATCTTATGGCAGATTAGCCCGTGAAATAATCATACACCTAATTATAGACATTTACTTCAATTCTGACAATAATGTAAACAAGTAGACTTTTTAAAGGCAAGTTCCTTATCTCCCATCATTAAAGCTTAAAACCAACGATTCACATGGCCGGTTATTATGAAGAACGGGTTGGATGAGCTCTGCAGCATTTACTGAAATTAATAACTAGGAGTGGAACCAGTTTTACCGATACAGCTGCTTCTCTACAAAATGGTCTACTTATTGTTTTGTATAAGTTGTTAATCAATAACAATATTTAATTTCTATTACACTGACTCACTAAAAAATGTGAAAGGGTGGAGACAAGAAAAGGTGTAACTGAGTATATGAGGAGTGTACAGAGAGGGAGGATCTAAAGAGATGGAGAGATATTAAAACTGCAGCTGCAACCAATCAGAGAAGAGACAGACAGATGGACATGGGGGGGAGTAAAGTGTGTGTGGGTGTGTGTGTTTGTGTTTGTGTGGCGGTTAGATTCACAAAATTTTTTGCAAACATTATGTAGTACACAGATTGAGTGAACACACACCCACTCAGCATCCGACTGACGCACATGCTTTCCCATATGGGTCGGATGCTCATCAGTCACACTTACACAGGTTGACACATCGCATATTTTTCCCTTTTTCTTTGGAATTAGAAACTACATGATGTCGGTTAACCTTATAGTCAGGTCACGAGGAGTTTCACTGCACCCATCTTTCTCGGTTTGTTTACGAAGCTTTTCTTCACACTGTGCCTCAACGATATTGTTATTGTGTCAGCGGGACAGCATCAACTGTTAGGATAGACTTTACGTGTTTATTTCTTTTTTTATATTAAGGTTTTACACTGCCACATGCTCATTAACTCTAGATAATTTCCAAACTACATAAGTAAGTAAGTCAAGTTTATTTATATTGCACTTATCACAGACAATGTGTCACAAAGTGCAGTACATTAGTCAATTAAAACAATTTGGCAATACAGGGGGCAAAACATTGCAACAGTTAAACGAGCAAAGTACAATACACAGTAAAAGATGGTGCAATAAAATAAATAAACATACATTAAAAGCAGGTGTAAACTATGTTTTGAGGTAGAGTTTAAATGATGCTATAGATCATATCTAGAAAATATTACGCAATAAAAAGCTGCATTTGCAGTGATAAAATATGACCACTATCCATGCATTAATACAGTATATACAGTATTTGTCCTGGAAGCTCTTATCTCACAGACTCCAAAGCTCACTGAAGCAGGAATGCACTGCCAGAGACACAGAAGTAGTGTTAAAGATAATTTCCAGCCTTTTAAAATATTTTTATGCAGTATACATAACCAATAAATGAAACACAGGTGAGCCCACAAAGACTCCTGGACCAGGTTTCCGTCATGGCCCGGTTACTCCTTCATCAACGTGCTAACAAGGTTAGCAGCTTTCAGCTGTTTGAAAGCGAGGCCAGACAGGTGACCGTGTGTTTGGACAGGCTGATAGCGTCTGGCCGGCGGCCACGGCTCTAATCCACTGTTTGTATATTTCCTTGTTGGCCCCCACACGCGTGTGAAGATGGCCAGAGCTCTGGGCTGATGTGCAAACATAGTTGAAACATATTTTCACAAAAGGTCAAAAACAAAGAATGCCCGTCACGTAAAAATGACGTGTTAATGTTTTACTGTGAGGACACACACCAGATTTAGTCTCATCGACACACACAACAGTGTGTATTGTCATAATGCTCTCAAACAGGGAAACACAAGCTACTTTTAGTATATTTAAAGTTATACACCAGCGGGTTAGGAGAATTTAACTTAATGACAATCACTAATTGTCCTGCAGACGGTTTATTGTTTCAGCATCGGATTAAACGATAGGAACATGCAGCAATCCTCTCGTTAGAGGATTTGTTGCCCATTAAATGATTGGTGTAAACAAATAGCTTGTTACTCTGTGGTGGTCCAGCCTAAAGCTTTGTTGAAAGGTTGTGTCACCCTCAATCCTTTGACTGATCTCCTTCGTTGTGCTTCAGTTCTTTTCTTTTCCCCCACGTTACTTCAAGATGCTCAATACAAAATTCGGAGCCCTTCTATTGTCGTTTGATGCAATATTAATATTCTGAATATTCCATAAAAGAACCAATTATGAAAATTGTGAGCATAGGTTCTGGGCACACGGGTCATTTTCTGCGTGTGCTTCTCCTTCAGGGCTGAAAACCTACCTGATCTCAGGAAGGAAGCTGGAGCCGGAGACGCAGTGCGGCCGCTCTCAGGTGGGACTGTCAGACGGAGACGTGGCCGGGGCCGGCCTGTCCTCCTCCGGTCCTCAGCCCCGCACGCCGGACCTCGTCTCGGGGGGAGCGCGGGCCGCGGAGCCCCTGCTGTCCCACCAACGTCCAGACGGGATCGGGGTAAGTCGGAAGAAACAAAGAGTCGAGGGTGGAACGTAGAGGTGGATACCTCCACTGTTCATTCTCTGATGGTTTGTGTTCGTTTATGACTGTGTATGTATGACTACTGGACTCTGGGCTCTGTAAAGCGACTTTGGGTATTTAGAGAAGCGCTATATAAGATTAAGGATTATTATTATTATTAGTTTCTAAAAACAAAGACACTGATGCCATTATTTCACTCTGTCTATGGTGGAAAACACAGCTATAGATAGATAGATATATACTTTATGAATCCCCAAGGGGAAATTTGTCGTGACAGTAGCAGCACCAATAAACCAAACACACAAGAATAAAAAACAAAACACAAAATATAAGAAACAGGGATGAAAGATATAGAAGTATACAAAGTAAAATAAAAGTAAAATACAAAACAAAACAAAATATATATGTACATATACAACACACATGCATACACAACACACAACACCAATGACAAATCAAATCAAATACAAAAATATTAAATATAGACAGTGCAAAAAGCAAAGTGTGTGTATATGTGCAGATGAAATGAAATGTGTGTGTATGTGTGTAGTGCAAACAAATGAAATGTGTGAAGTGCAGATCAACATAGTGTAAATATTAAGTTATTATTGCACTATGATCTGGCAAGAGGTGATCTGTTATAGAGCCTCATAGCCGTCGGCAGGAATGTTCTCCTGTATCTGTCCTTGTGGCAGCGGAGCGTGAGGAGACGTCTGGAGAAAGTCCTCACATTAGCATTCACTTTACAGCTGCTGTCCTCTTGTGCCCAACAACTGACAGATACTGTGTGCACCACGCACACGGGACACGGGACAGAAGCATCACTTTATTGATTATGTTCGTCTCTGTTTCCTCTGTCAAGTTTACACAGTTTGTTTTGCTGCTGTCGTGACATTACCGCGTGCGTGAAGACATAACTTCTGCAGTCTGTGTGTAGTTAAAGCAAAGAGCATCTTTCACTTAATGTTAGCGTCGCACGCCATCAGATAAGCGTCGATCATCAGAAGGCAAGTCGGTGCCTTTTTATCACGGTGATATCAATGATTACAGACTGTTTGTTTCTTTTAAATAAAAATGAATAAATAAAGCTCACACACACACACACACATGTACACATGCATTTTTCTGCTTTTGTTGTTGTTGCAATACTCTGACTTTATGATGTTTTGTGCACTGTTTCGTCGTTACAAAAAAAAAGAAGGGAAAAAAATCATTACAGACTGTCAACGTTTGAATAAATACTAAATAAATATAAAATGAGGACAGAACTGTGCTTTGCTAAACGAATGGAATTCTGTACTTTTTTATGTTTGCACATTTTGCATGTTCTTCCAGGATGCCGTCGAGCATGTTTCCAGGTGTGTTTATGTGTTGACTCGCACCACTGGATTCACAGATTTTTGCAACGCGGCTTTTTAGTAGGTGGTTACGGTATTTTAGCTGTAGGTGGGAGAAACAGTGAGAAGTTACACTCGAAGAAAGACAAGAAGCTGCTAATCAGTAGTTTAGACATTTATCAGTCCGATTTGTGAGGGAACAATGTCATCTAAGTGCAGCTAGTGCTTTAGCCACAGTGCCCATCCCCCTTTAAGTGTTGTTCTCCCTCAACCTGCTTCTGGTTGATATGTTTTAACTTGTCAACCTCTCCCGTCCCCTTTGTCTCCGTAGCCTCCCTTTGTGCCCCGGAGTGTGAACTCGTCTTCGGGGGCGGAGCAGGGTGAAGATGTTGCCGTGCTCAACGGCTGCCAGGAGGAGCACAAGACCAGCAGTGCCAAGGTACAACATCTCTCAGATCCCTCAATAATCTTAGAAATTAATTAATTAATCTGAAAACAAGACCTCCGTTGGTATTGAAATGTCTTAAATCAATCTTTTCAAAAGTGTATAAATATGCAAAGACATAAGAAGTAAGATTTCATAAATTGTTGTTTTCTGACAAATTTCTAAATAATTTGTAACCCCGATTTTTTTAAATAAGCGACCAAATGTCTTTCGCATTAACATCACACAAATCACAATGAGTGTAACCAACAACATATATTTGATTGCGGGCGGGATGCTCAGAGGAGGTGTACTGTTTGCTAGCTAGCATCGATATGGGGAAGTACAGATTCAATGAAATAGAGCAAAGAAATGTGGCACCGGTACCACGAAATACGTGGCACCGTGTATTTTGTGCAGATAGTGTTTCAAACTCGACCCCATGAGAATCAAGGCAGTGGAATGAATCCCATCTTCCTTCTTCCTTCTTCCTTCTTCCTTCTTCCTTGTTCTTCTTTCTTCACCTTCTCCTCCTGACCCAGTTCATCCCAGGTCACAGTGCCAGAGCCGCCAACGGTCTCCTCAGTCCGCTGCTGGAGGACCCGGTGCGAGCCAGCCAGAGCTCCCTGTGCGACATGCTTCAGGAGAAAGAGAAGAATGCGAGCACCAGCACGGGAACTGGCACCAGTCTCGGCGTGGCTGGTGGCGCCGGGACAACTGGCACCGGAATGGATCACCCCGCACTGATCCAGCTGCGCACCAAGAACTTCCGAGAAAAGAGTGACGCCCACTTTGTGGACGTGATCACGGAGGACAGGTAAGGTAGAATTTAGGAACTGAGAACATCACTCACAGGTGACGGATTTTTTATGATGAGGGTGAAGGGATCCCTTTGGTCATGAGTTAGATCTCCTCTGTATATCTTTTAACTGGATTACATGAATGATTACAACTTCTCGACATAATGTTCACTATTTCAAGGTGTGTTTCATTCCACTATTTCAAGGTGTGTTTCATTCCACTATTTCAAGGTGTGTTTCATTCCACATCCGTTCTAAGTAGCATATGATATACATTCATCCTCACATGTTACATGTCTTCAGACACTTGTGCAAACTTCACACAGAAAGTCCTCCGGGTGCTCGTAAAAATGTAAAGCAAATGTTCCACACGTACTGCCATTGGATGACTTGATGCCTCTACATTCAGAGGCCGTAGGAAAGTCAGCACCGGAGTACGATGTGTGTGTTATGCTCTGTCCAGACAACGTGTACCCAGAGGGGAAAACAAACCAGAGTCTGATTCAACAGGACTAAGAAATGCAGGGTTGAAAATGCCCTAAAAACAATGTCACAAGACAGAAAAGGTTGCAATATCCCATCTGCAGAAATATAACATCAACTCAAAGTAGAACGGCTGTAAAAGTGGATTAAAAAATAAACGCATTGGAATTTGTCGTTTATTCATTTTCAGAAATATTTGATTTCCTACAGAAAAATATATTCCCTTTTTTTTAAAATTGTGTCTTGTTTCTCTGTGGTTCACAGTCTGATGAAGGACTACTTTTTCAAGCCACCCATCAACAAAATCAGCCTCAACTTCCTCGAGAGTCCTCTGGAGAAGGCGTATCGCAGCAGCTACAAGGAGGAGGTACGCACTGTGACTATAAGACTCATTATTAACCTTCGACGACTTCTTGGACAAACAGTAGTGTTGTAACACATTTAGTGGACTACAGATAGCGTTTGGACTGTCTGACTGTGAATGTTATGCCACATTAGTGCAACACAGTGTCACACTCACAGGACCAGTTCCACTTGGCATGCTCTGGCCTCACAGGCGTGCAGCCCCCTGCTGTTACACCGGCGTTACTGCAGGGCTCAAAAACACCGGCGTTCAACCTCTTCAGTTCATTTCATGCAAGTCGACCGTGATGCTCATTGATGATCGGTCTTTGTACTCAGGCGTGGCTCAGCTGTGAAACCGTAACTCACATTTTTGCATTCGTTTTTCAATATCAATATACAAGTAAAATAAGAAAAATCCAACTCAAATCCAACTTTCAAACTGCATTTTGTGAAATTTAACTCAAAAAACAAAGAAATTAAATTGAAAAGCATTTGAAATTAAATTGAAAAGCATTTGAAATTAAAATTGTTTTCCCCACACACTGAAATAAAGCTTTCTTTACACAACCTCCTTTCATCATGTTAGTTATTTACTATGACAAACTTATAACCACATAATACATAACTACCTAGATTTAGTTTAATTTGTTTATGTTTTACTCTTTCAAAGGTAAGTAAGGGAGACGACAGATAAGATAAGCATGCACAATATACTCCCAAGCTTGTACTACTGCATACCTAATACTAAAAAACAACAGAATTATGTGTTGGTGGTTTATGGTTTATGCATTGGATGCTCATCATATTCAGTATTTAACAGATGTTTAAAATGTGATTCATAAATAAATTCATTCAAACTGCAGTTTTATCTTCAGTAGACAGTCAAATGATGGAGAAACACCGGTGTACGCTGCATGCATGATTTCAGTTCCCCATTCCTCTTCCTCTCCAGGTGAAGAACCTGGTGCAAGTGCAGACATTCGCGAGCTCCACCTTCAGCTCCTTCCTGGATGTTCTTCTCAGCTGTTTCTTCTTCCTGGCCCTGACGCTGGCCTGTTTCCTTCCACCTCTGGTGAGCCCAGCCACCGCGGGCCCTCCGGCTCCCGCTGCCCTGGCCCTGGCTCCCCTGGCCGGCCTGTTGGAGCTGGCCTCCCTGGTGATCTCCATACGGTGAGGAGGCGGTGCCTGTGGGTGTGGAAGTATTTTCCTGGCAGGATGGAAAGGCGTCTGAAATGTGATTTATGCTGCTGTGACATCAGGGCCCGGTGAAAAAAACCCGGATCATCCGGCAATCTTCCACATTAACCTTGAGTCATCTCAATCCACGACGGGACTCGATACATAGCACTGTTCCCCTGCGTATTCACGAGTCATTTGAGATGATCAGATCAAACTTTCTGCTGTCCTCCTCATTCTCTTTCATTCAGCACTAATTTGCTGTATTTCATATTTTCATGTCTGTAGTTTATAATATCGATCACCCAATCATATGTATCATAAATCTTACTCTTTGTTTGTGTAGCACTTTTCATACTAACATTTGTAACACACAACAACATTATAATAACTGAAAGTAGCCTCTCTTATTATTAAAGTAAAATATTCATCGCCCCACATTAATAATCTACAATACATACATTTGAAAGCAACAGGGCAGAGGGGAGTGACATGTTCCATGATTCCTCTAAATTGGAGGAAATTATTATTTTGGGTGGCCTCTAATATTTATCTCTATATATCTTTATATGTATCTCACTCATTATATATATAGTATATAAGTTGTTGACGCTCATAAAGTACAGCCCGATAACACCACCAGTGGAGAGCTGATGAATCAGCGCCACGCTTTCAGACGCCTCGAGGCAACGATGTCTCATTTGTTTAAATGCCTGTTGCCTCGGCTCCTCTCTCCTCGCTTCTCTTCCTCGGGAAGAAAGGAGTCAAGGAGACAAGGAAGCGTAATGAAAAGCCCCCCGGTATCTGTTGGGCCTCAGTGGTACAGAATTGGAAAACCACAGTTTGACCGTCCCATTGCACCACAACTCTCCACTGAAACCAAAGTGAATGAATGAATGTGGCGGTTGGCTCCCACACCACAATCCATTAACTGCCCCTGTCACAGAGGACTGGCTCTGCTTGATTTTTTTTGTGAAGAACCAGTATTGGCTCAGAAATTGTCACATTACGTCCTGCTACCAGCTCGAGGTCCACACCAAAAAAACCACTCTGAGCATCCAGATGTTCAAGTGCTTAAAATGGATTGTATGCATCTTTTTTATTTTGTTGTGTGTTTTATGGGTGTTGAGAATTCATTTCTACTTATTGCTTTATGTAAAAAGGGCAATACATCTTCTAGTTGGGACTTAATAATGTGTCTTAAGGGGCGGAGTCATCCGGGGAAAGTTAATGTGTTTTTCTTGACTTTACTGTTTTGTCCGGTCGTGTTTTTGTTGATTCTTAAGTTGGTATCATTGCTCCTCTCCTCTGCAGTATGGCCTTCTATCTAAAGAAGGTGATGCACTGTACCCACTCCCTGCTCCTGGTGGTCTCTGGATGGGTCCCCCGACATGCTATTGGGGCTGTGCTAGTCTCCCTTCCTGCCATCTCCGTCTTGTCCCACCTCACCTGCAGCGTCCACTTGCCCCTCCAGGTAAACATGCCTGTGTGTGTGTGTGTGTGTGTGTGTGTGTGAGCGAGTCAAAGAGTAAACACTGACCTGAAAGTGGGCACTCAGTCAGTGTGTCCATCACTATCTGAGGAATTCAGTTGGAAAGGGCTTCATATCACCCTGGTGGCAGCTTGCTTGATGACCAGGTCTGTGCTTTATTTAGTCCTGCAACAATTAGTTAAATAATAAATAAACATTAAAGAGAATAACCATAATGATAGTATTACTTTAGATGTTAAGTTCAAATATCCAACATGTGCTGTTGCACCACATCTCTCTCTCTCCTTACTAATATTTAACAATATTGCTGCTCCATCTGCGACCATTATCCCCATTAGTACTGCTCCGACAGCTGATTAACTAACTTCTAGACTGGTTCGCCCTCACCGACTGAAGCCAACATGAGCGGAGAGGAGTCGGCAGTTTGAAATGTTGCCTGCGGCGGTTTGAAGCCAGAGATCCTCGGCTGGCAGAAGCCCTTTTAGGAACTGTCGAAGGAAAATTGCTCCGAGGCTTCAGGAGGCTTCGCCTGTGGACCTTGGCACCAGACATGTTGACCTTTCTTCTTCTTCTCCGAGTCCTGCATGTGAGAAGATCGAGGGCAGCCATACTTCAGAGCGGTGTTGGTGCTGTTTTGATTCAAGGCCATCTGTATAAGTTTGATCCTCTCTTTCCAGCTCTGAGCCAACGGCTGCTCGCAAGATGTGTGGCGGTTTGAGATCTTGTTTTTTCAGGGATTTCCATCACCCCATTTTCTCTATCCATTCCTCTCCCGGCCTGCTCCGTCTGCCTCCGCTCTCCCCGTCTCTTCGGGGCTCGCAGATCAAAGTGGAAGTCTCACGGAGGGTTGTTAATTCGACGTGCAGTTCTCCGGACTTTAATGTCTTTGAAGATCTGACTTTCTTCATATTGTGATTAACATCTTCTTTTTTATGTACCAGTTGCAGAGCGAAGTCAAGCGATATAGGGCTGAACAATTAATCAAAATGTTATGACTAAATGGCCTACTGCAGTTGGTGCAATATTGATCAAATGCCACATGTATGTCAAAATACCATTTTTAGATTCACTATTGTTGTGCTGCATAGATATCGTGGCCTACACATTCTGTCTTACAGACAAATTGGTACCATTCCCTCTAATATCACAAGTTAAATTGCAATTGCGATATCAGTCAAAAATAATTGCAAGATAATCAGACGTATACACACATTCACCGAGATCTTGGTAATATGAGTGTTGATGTTGCCCAATGTCTTGAAAGCCTTCTCTTTGACTGCTCTCTTTTCCAAATACAACAGCCTATGTAACTCATTTAACTTTAAAATCAAACACATTGTTGGTAAAAAAAAAAATATATATATATGTTTATGTGTTTGTGTGTAGAAGGGCAGGGCCATCAAAATGGCATGCACTGGGCTCATCGTAACTACCGTACGCCCCAACAACAGACTCATGTACAGAACTGTGGACAAGCCTTCATTATTTACTTAACCTCATTATTACTTCTCTGACTCAACACACGTACCCAACAGGCCTCACAAGCTAAACTGCTGTTCTGTTTTGTTTTCACAGTGTAGTCCTGACTGGCGTGGTTGTATCCCTCTTAACGACGGCGCTCTGTTCTGCAGGTGACCATGTTCCTGTGCTGCGCCACCATCCTGGCCATCATCCAGTTCTGTAACTTCTGTCAGCTGAGCTTCTGGATGCGCTCAGTCCTGGCCACCGTTACAGG
This sequence comes from Pseudoliparis swirei, assembly GCF_029220125.1. Classification (NCBI taxonomy): domain Eukaryota; kingdom Metazoa; phylum Chordata; class Actinopteri; order Perciformes; family Liparidae; genus Pseudoliparis; species Pseudoliparis swirei. The sequence continues at coordinate 23,043,319 of NC_079411.1, forward strand.
GGTCGCCCTGCTGCTGCTGCTGTACAGCCCCCTGCACAGGTACAGGTGAACACACACACACACACACACACACATTGTGCAGGAATGGACCTACAGTAACTCACATTATGTTCTTCTACAATATTATATGAGGTACTTCCTAACCCCTTTATCATTAAGAGAAGATGGCAAGTATTTCTTCTTCTCTTCCTCATATTCCTCTTCTGCATCTCTCACCCTTTATCCCAATAGTGTTACACCCAGACCCTCTGGGTAGTTCTGTGTTCACGGTCTGTTTCTGTTGTGTTGTCTGTCACTCTCGTTCAGACTCCTCCTCAGGTGCCGTCCTCCTGTGATTGCAGACCCCACCCTCATTGTTTCCACCTGTGCCTCATTCCCCTGTGTATTTAGTCTGTGTCGACACAGACAAGAGGTCGACACAGACTAAATAGACAGGGGAATGAGGCACAGGTGGAAACAATGAGGGCGGGGTCAGCAATCACACAGGAGGGCGGCACACAAGGAGGGAGGAGTCTGAAACGAGAGACAAGGTGAGTGACAGACAACACAGCAGAAACAGACAGTGAACACAGAACTACCCAGAGGGTCTGGGTGTAACAAATAGACTAGTAATAAGTTAACACATATATATATATACACACAGACATGCATGGTTATACCATATGCACGAGGTGTGGCATCTCACATTTCATTCAATTTAAAGATGTCATACAAGGTTTCACACGAGTGAAATATGTAAGCACTGATCATTGTGCAGAGGTACAAAAAGTGTCAAAGAAATCAATGTAAGCAGTTGATATAAGAAGCACGGAAGTGAAACTAGGAATAGAAAAATGGGAAGTTTTGTGTTTGAGATGTAGATCTTTTTGTCTTTTAGAAATAAATAATAACTCAGTACATCATACGATTCTCATCTGCGTCTGCCTTTAATAGATTAATTTGACTCATGTATTAATTCATTATTCTCTTGTAATTTCATTTTTAATATGATCTGCTTTCTGTTCGTTCGTGTGGGTGTGAGCACGTGACCGTTCCTTTCTTCTGACTGATGCCACTCTTGTCGTCTTTCAGATCCGGTAATAACAGCTTGCCAGTTCATGGGTGAGTGTCTCCGTGGAAACACAGGGGATGATGGATGAGTGACATTTGAAGGGTCAACAAGCGACGGCTTGCTTTCCATATCTTTCATAACTGCAGCTCCGTCTGGCTTTGACTCAATCTCACGCACAATCTCTTTCCTCACCTACTCTCTCTCTCTCTCTCTCTCTTCCTCGGTCTCCCCCTGGGTGCACCAGCATTAATGGCTGCTAAATGTCACTCGGGTGGAAATGACTCGTATAGCCGCAAGTTAGCTGAGTACACTAGAGAGGAGGTGAGGAGCCTGGAACATACTCTTTTCCTTTTTCTTTTTTTCCTCATCAGATAGCATTTTGATTGGCAGCTATTTCTTACGGCTTACAGGATATAAATTCTCATTGAATCATACTTGAGCACACTGCTCTTTCCCACAAAATAATGTTTTGAGCCAATGTTGCAGTCAGAGCGCCTTCAGGTATTTTTCAGCTTTTACCAGCAGGGAACATCTGAGGTGGTGTTTCTAAGGACACTTAACCCATCAAACATTTCTTACATTCAGTATGCTTCAGGCACTATTTCGGTGACAGGATGTTTATTGTTTAAATTAAATCTTCGGTTAAGAAATAAACTGACGTAACTATCTACACTTCTTAGTACTTCATCTTGCTTTGTAAATAAAGATGATGCAGTTTTTTTTCTTCACCCGGGTGGAATATATAATACACAGATCATTTTATCCCTCATGTAGTTCAGATCGTGATTTTCCACATCTCCCACAATGCTTTATGACAACAACCCCAGATGAGCATGTAGCCATGGAGTCCTCTAGTTGTGAGTATTGGATGTGATTTATTGAGGCCAGTGGAGAAAACAGAATTTCTGCCTCCGCTATGATACAGTTGAACATTGAGGTAAAATTGGAAAAACTAAAAATACAATCTCGCTTAAAGAAAACACGTTAACAAGGATGCACCCTCCTCTCTCCAACGTTCCCCCGAACATGTCCTACTTAATTTGTAAATGCTCATACAGTTTGCAGAAATTGCAGATAAAATGCCTTGGTTTATATTTATAAGTAATAATCAGAATTACAGTGTTGAACAAAATGGTCAAACTTGGAATGACTGGGATGGATATTTTGCCTCGTTGTCCTCTTTCTGTCGAGAAATACGTTTGTCGTGATCTCATGCCATCTTCATGCAGCACCTCACAACAAGCTGGTGCAGGAGATGAAAGGTGGAACATGAGAAGCTGTTTTTTTAACAGCCTCCATTTCTTCTCTCCTATCAATCCTGTCAACTTGTTTTCCGGTGTCTGCTATTCCGATGTTCATCTTGAACCACTCTTACTTTTCTTCCCGTTGTCTCCGTATTCTCACTCAGGCTGAACATCTCCACATTCAGTGACGGTGACTCAGCATCGGTCACCCCTGAACCTCCTCCCCCGCGACCTCTTGACCTTCTGGTCCCGGAGGTTGTCCTGGCCTTCTTCCTGCTTCTCCTCCTGGTCTGGTTCCTGAACCGTGAGTTCGAGGTCAGCTACCGTCTCCATTACCATGGCAACGTGGAGGCTGACAAACACCGCTTCAAGATCCAGACGATGCGAGACCAGGCCGAGTGGTTACTGGGCAACATCATCCCCATCCATGTCGCCGACCAGCTCAAGGTTTATTTTTTTAAACTTTAAAGTCCAAATATACATTCATCTTTGTCTTTTTTTTTCTTAAATGAAGAAGATGAAAGATGAAATATTAGTAACCTTGTTGCATTACTGTCATCATAAACATAAGCACACACCTAATGCCTAATATATATAGTTGTTTTGCTCGTTTTGTAATCCAGAGCATAACTTTTTTTACGGTAGTCCAAAAATACATTCATCTTTGTATTTTTCTTTCTTAACTAAAGAAGATGAAAGATACAAAAATGAAATCCTTTTGCATTACTGTTATCATAAATATAAGCACAAACATAATGCCTAATTCATATATTTGTTTTGCACATTTTGTAATCCAGATCATAACTTTTTTTAAGGAAGTCAAAAAAATTCTTTGTTGTATTAATTTTTTTAATAAAGAAGATGAAAGATTAAAAAAAAGAAACCTTTTTGCATTACTATCACCATAAAAAGAAGCACATTTTAATATTCAAAATACATTTCCTTGTTTCCTCAGGTGACCCAGAGCTACTCCAAGAACCACGACAGCGTGGGCGTGATCTTCGCCAGCATTGTAAACTTCAGTGAGTTCTACGAAGAGAGCTACGAGGGCGGGAAAGAGTGCTACCGCGTTCTCAACGAGCTCATCGGAGACTTTGACGAGCTCCTCCGCAGACCCGAGTTCAAAAGCGTGGAAAAGATCAAGACAATCGGCGCCACCTACATGGCTGCGTCCGGACTGAATGTCCAGCAGTTGGCCGAGAACGACGACGACGACTCCCCGCACGCTCACCTGAGGGCCCTCTTCAACTTTGCCCTGGAGATGATGGGCGTCCTGGACGACTTCAACAAGAACATGCTGGGCTTTGGGTTCAAGCTCCGCATTGGGTTCAACCACGGGTCGCTGATGGCGGGCGTGATCGGCACCACGAAACTGCTCTATGACATCTGGGGGGACACGGTGAACATTGCCAGCCGCATGGACTCCACCGGGCTGGAGTGTCGCGTGCAGGTGAGCGAGGAGAGCCACGCCAAGCTCAGTGCCATGGGCTTAGAGTTTGACTATAGAGGTACCGTTAATGTTAAGGGCAAAGGTCAAATGAGGACCTTTCTGTACCCCAAAAGTGGGGAAAGTATATACAACGATCAAACGGAGCTGGCCGCCAGCCTCGGAGACTCCTCCACGGCACCGGCGGTCAACGCGACGACGGGATCTGTCGCCCGGGCGGCGCCTCTTCCTCCCTCTTCTTCCTCCCATCTCTCCACACTCACTCCTCAACCACAGAGTGCCGTCGGGCCTTCAAGAGCAGGGCCCGAGCCCATCCACGCAAAGTCCACAGAGGTGAGGGAGGAGGGATACAGGGACCCTCCGCACCTCCCCGGGCCGTCCCCCGCCACAGACCTTGGGCTCCCCCCCCACTCTGAACTGGGCCCGGAGCCCAGTGCTGCACCAGAGGCCTCCCAGGTGCAGCCGGCTCCTCTCGCACCGCAAGAGGACGAGGAAGTGGCTCGTCTCTGATCCCTCCTCTCCTCTTCCTGTGGCTTCTGCCCCCCCCCGGCGGCCCCCGGCTGCTGTCTGACTCTCCGGCAGCGATCGCAGCAGCGGGCGGGACGTCCCTTTCTTGAGGGGCAGTTGAAGTGTCGTCAGCGCAGATGATGCAGAGGGAGTCTGTCACTCTGGTCACCAACAGTGGCTATAGGATAATCAGTGCTGGGGGGGGGGGGGGGGGTTAGACCTGTGTTGAGCACAGCAGTAGATTAGGGGGATAGGCGGGAAAGGGTTCAGAGGGAAGACTGTTGGTTTTTGTTCTTGGTGTTTTTTTTCTTATTCATTTTTGTAATTAAGTGCCTTCAGGACTAGAACAGCGAATGAACAAATATAAATTACTGAACAAAGTTTTAACAGTTTTAAGAAAAGGAAAATGCTGTGGTTTCTTACTCCATGCTTTTGTTTTCAATGCAAGTATTTCTTTAAAAATTATATATATATATTGTTTTGTTTTAACTTGATCAAAGTCTTGACCTTACTTAAGGGACAGTTATTTTAGATGCTACATAAGGGCCAGTGCAGCGTGATGGGCTGAGCAGGGGATTATGGGAAGAATGATGCAATCACATGAAGCAGTGTTAATATATGTATTCAGCTTGAACTTGAGGGCTTAATACAGTATTAATTTGTGCTCGAGTCTCATTAAAAGCGACGCGCTTCAAGGCACGCTGCATAGATATTAGTTTGTGTAGTAGCTAAATGCACATTTTAAGCACAGGTCTTGCACATTGTTTTCTCGACCACTTGTATTTGGAAGTTATCACCGTGAAGGGCTATTCAAACGGCGGCCGATGTCTAAAGTTATGGTTCTGTCACGAGTACAATCCCACGCACACAACGACAAATCGCTTAAGGGATTTTAGATTTTGGAAGAAAGGGTTTTTAAAAAAAGGGAGAGCATCATAAAAGCAGGAAGGCACTTTAAATATAGTTAAAGTGAAACTCTATACAGGAGACCAGCAGGGTGCTGCTGGGACCTGTAGTTTTTAGAACATGTTTCTCAAACAGGAATAAGTGCCTAGTCTGTTGGGGACGGTATTCAGTGGCTCGTGTGGTGGTGAAGTCAATATTTTCAGCAGCAGGACGGTGTACTGCGGGGTCGGCTCAAAATGAAACTACAGAGCTCATCTTTGTTGTATTGAAAGAAAATGTCACCCAGTGCTCATTGATATGTTTTATTAACGGAGAGAGAAATAAGATCTATCAGACGATACTTGTTCCGTTGATCAATTCATTGTTTTGCTTTTTTGTCTTTTTGTGGAAGTTGTTCACCAAAAGAAAAAAACACATCGGAGGGGAGAGAGTTAGATACTCAAAAGGTTTTGAGTGGAGTGTCACAGGAAGTAGGACCGTGATGGACAATCACAGGGGAAGGTATCGATGGATGATCGGGTGGTCCACAGTTCAACCACAGTAACAACAGTAATGTATTTAAAAACCTCACACTCCAATTTAGCTCCAATCGTTGCCTTCATCGCCAAAATAAAATAAAAACAGACATCGTTCAGTTCATCACTATCGATGTATTTTAATAGTATTGTCTGCCTTCAGCTGTGTGATGTGCGGTTGAAGGGGTGGGACTTTTAACTTCATCCAGTCACAGCCTTTATAGGGAGGGGCCCCTCTACTGTATCACCTGACCTACATTGCCACTTTAATTGAGCGATCTATAGGTGCAGTGCAATCTAAACTAGCTAAATGTTTTGTGGTGCCTAAAAAGTACGAGTGTGTTTTTTGAATATCTTGTTTTTTTTGTATCATGCTGTTTTCATAACGAGGATAGATTATGATTGTATGCTTGAGGAAATGATGCCCGCTGTGCAGGTTTTTCTGCATTTTTTTTTTTTTGGGGACAAATTCCATATTTTTTCCAGCCTGTCAATAACCGGTTGCCTGGAATAGTTTGGTAGTGGTGGTGGTGGTGGTGTAGCCGGCACCTCTGTGGTTCTCTTTGCTCTTCACTCACTTCTTGCTTTTGTCTTCACTCCTGAGAGCACTTGTTTCCCTTCTGTAATTTGGGTGTGCGAGAAAGAGATTACATTTCTACTCCGAGTCAATAACACAATGAGAGATCACTGTCGTGAAATGCAAAAATCAATCAGTCAGCTGCATGGCCACTGAGGACTGTCACACACTTAGTTGTGTTCTTCGAAATGGAGAAAAGAAAGCTCTAACATTTGGAAATCAAATCCTGCAAACACATCTCTTTTTTTAGAGACGGGTCAACATTCGGACTTAAGCATCTCACTTTAGAAGCTTTGGCCACTTGGAGATGAGGAGGAACCATCCATAATGATGTAGCTGCCTCCATCAATAGCATAGAATCATTTGTTGTTTTGTTTACCCCGACCATTGTTTGCTCCAAACATACACAACCGGTGCCTTTTGAATGAGGATTATGTTTCGTCAGCGTGATTATTTGTGTCAAATAATCACAACATTAGTAGCATAAAAGCATTAAAATCCAAGGCAGTTCCTCCAGAAACCATCACTCTAAACCAGGACACACTCATGTCTACACAAAATCTGCTTTGTTGCCACAAATCCCTTGCCATTGCGACTAATTTTATAATGCGCTCAAGTTTGCCAAACCTAATAAACCAAACCACACAAACTTATGGAAACAGGCGGCAATATCAGGTATCGGTTTCGAATGAAAGTTCTGTGATTTTTTTTCTCCCCCCCCCCCCCCCAGACAATTTTGCCAGATGACCCTTCGGCCTCGCCTGTGAGGTCAGGATGTGTCGCGTGAGCCCGAGCTGGCACAGCAGACAGAAACGAGCCATCGTAGATTAAAGATGTGGTGCTCCACCTGTTGATGGGCACACCACCTCGCCAGAAGTGCACATCTGTACACGTGTATGAATAAAATATTAAAGTGAACACTGCTGGCTCTGTTATCTGTGAGAGGGGGGGGGGGCGTGATAATTTTTAGCATGGGAGCGAATGGGCAGTTTTCTTTTTTTTTGACAGACACACAACATTTTTCAGTCTGACGTCACCATACTGTCGTTATTTGTTGTGTTTCATTTCAATATCATTGTGGCGAAACACTTGTGTTGAACAATAATCTGCCAGCAAGAGGGATTCTTCAAATCACTAAGCTTTGCTCGTTTGAGGTTACTTGGACTGTTTCCTTCTCTGATAGTGTATTGATGGTGTTTGTATGACAATAATTGTTTTTGGTTTTGGTCGAGGGAAAGAAGTGTCTCTGGAGGTCCAGCGCTCCAGGTAAAAAAAATGCAGAAAACCGCCTGGTGCATTGAGGAGAAGTTTATGGCATTCAGTCATCCTTTTTTTTGTTTTAAGAAATGAAAATCTGCTTTGTGACAGAAAAATAAGGGTGAGTGTTTTATTAGCACTTGTGAAAATCATCACAGCAAAACCTGCATTGCCTAATCACTTCTTTAAATGGTGACAGACCCACGTTTTTTAAATTATAAATGCAACCCGTGTATTAAATTACACCGGGACAAAAGTTAGACACGGTTGTTTGATTTAAATGTGTGTGTATTTGTGTTATTTTCATGAATGAGATGTATTATGTATGTTTTTGTGCACATTACCCATGTATCGTTTATCAACACCTGATCGTTATCTGTACACATTTGCACAAAGCACTCGGTGTTTGTACATATGCAGTTATTTTATGTCACATATGATTTTTTTTATACATGTGCATGTGTCAGATTTTGCTGGAAAACAATGAAAAAGCAACACTTATTATCAAATTGGTTCAATGTGTGTCTGTTTGAGTGGGAGTGATATGACTTTATTACTCTTTTTTCAGTATGAGAGGAATAAATCTAAGCAGAAAAACAGTTGAGTGAACTGTGCAGTATAAGATGGAGATGAATTAATGTTAAACCATAGCCTGATAATCAGACTGAATTGCAATGTTGTTTTGTTTTTAAATAGCTGAGTAAATCAGATATCTGGGCAGTCGGGCTATATTCACACAGTTTGGCCAAGTTTAGGAAAGAAGGTCCCAAACCTGTCAATAAGTCTTTGAGAAAATTAAGTTAATAATAAAATAACTTGCCACACATGACAAAATGTGTGTGCAACTTTAATGTACCACAAATGTAAAATTCCTTCACATTTAATGGTGCGACTCGTAAACGATGCTGTGGTGCCCCTAGCGGTGAGCACGCGCCGGTGTGTTCACGTAGGGCGTGATTGCGCGGCCCCTCCCCCTCCACGGACGATCTGTAAAAGAAAAAAAAAACTTTTTTGTATCGAAGGAATCAACAGCCGCCATCTTGTCGTGGCTCGGAATTAGGATTTCGGTCCAATACTGGGTTTTACGTAGAAAATCGAGCATCCTTACCGCGATATGACAGCGTCCTTCCCCAGAAAACGAAATCTTAACATCGCCTCGGAGACATTTTGTGCGAAAAAACAGGACTAGGATCGGCGGTCGTCGGGCAAAAAAGCTCCCTATATCTGGTTTCCGTCAGAGTGCGGCGATTCAGCCCCGGACGCCGTTCAGGATTCGTAGTGTTTACCGCGAGGCGAGCGGAGACCCGGTCGCGACTTTCGAGGTGATTTGCAAAAATACAGCATTTTTATGCAATTGTGCACTTTGCGGAGCGTCGCGTGATTTTTGCATGAAGAAATTTGACGTCACGCAAAAATGGGTACTTCGAACATCTAGAAATTACGACCTTTGCCCCGGAATACAGCAGCTCGCCTGCTTTTATTAGACATTCACTTGGTTTTTCGATTTTTTTACATGGGGGATATTTTATTTTGGGGTATTTAACGATAATAATGTGGGTGTTGGGTGTTGGATTATCATGGGGTGAATGGCGGTGGCGAAGCGGGGCGCTGTTGCATCTCTTTTGAAAGACACTCGGCGGAGCAGCAGCTAACAGTTAATTTAGCTGGTAGCAGGCAATTAGCTAACCGTAGCTAGTAGCCAGTTAGCTCACGTTAGCAGCTTGCTAATGTGTTAACCGGGAAGCTTCGGGTTGATTTAAAACAACTTGCCCGGCGTAAAGTAATCAGAATCATCAACTTAAGCGACCATCCGGACAAGAGAACAACTATGGCTGAAAACCTGCTGGACGTCGGACCTCCCAACTCTAAGCGGCCGAAACTGAATTCACCTGCCCTGTTGGCGTCTGATGCACCAGGTAAAGGCCTCAACACTGTCTGCACAATGATACAACACCAACATATTTGGGGAGGCACACGCCTAACTTTGCCTTGGTATTTGGCATCGTAAACGTTTGGGCGACCCGCACGGTGAAGTGTCCAGGTCAGCTCGGTGTGCTGTCCCGTCGGTTGGCGGTAGTTGGTGACTGGTTTTACTGCAGTGTTGTGGTTTTGTTTCTGTGGTGCGCGTGTAACTGCAAGGACACTCGCTAGCCAGTTTATTGGGTAAGCCGTGTGCTAATGCAGTGCTTATTACAGTCCTGTAACAGATCACACGAGGTAACGTTAACCCGCGATACAATACATGTGACGGGAGAAACAACTAGTTTACGAAATGACCCACAGTTAAAGCGACGCTTCTCTGAAACTGTAAAAGCAACATTTAAAAGCATGCTTTTAAGAATGTAAAGTTGCGTGTTTTGCAGCGCCTATACACGACACTAGTTTAAACTGGGTGTTTCACACTGACAACTGAGTGTATGGATGTTAGCAAAGAGTATTTCTAATATCCGCTCGGCTCTATTACTACATAGCAGTGAGCCACTTTATTTAGGAAACTGAAACGTTGGTTTATAAATTGCATCATAGAGCTAAAGGCTAGTGGCATTTTACACCCCGATTATCTTGCAATCCTATGTCAAGATCGGATGCCATGTCAATTCATGACATATTGCTCATCATGTAGAAGATTTCTATGCTGGATCTTTTTTTATACGCCACTTGCATTTAACTGAAGAGACATGATTGTATTTATTGTGTTCAGGTCTGTGTGTGGTGGGATGATAAGACCTCCGAGAGAAGAAAACAGACTCACTGACAGACATTTTTATTCAGCTTGATTCAGGCAACACAATATAAAAACATGAATCCTATGAATTCAAAGTCAGAGGCCAATCTAGTTTTGACTCGACCACCTGTGATTATACAGCCAATATATAATTTGCTGAAATTCTCGCTGGCGTTGTAATCTACAAACCAAAAATATATTTGTTCTAACTTTTTGACACTTCAGGTGTGTTCTGTGATGCTCTGTTTCTTGGCTGCTTGACAGATCATTCTCACACACTTCTGTGGTCAACGGGTTTGTGAGCAATGTATTTCCTCAATGGCAGCAAACGTGTAGCATTAGCCATCCGACTACTCCTTTAGTCTAAACCGTGTTCACTGCTGCCACTAATTTAACAATAGCAGTCATGCTTGAGGACACAAAAAGGGATCGTTCTGTTAAACCTGCATCAAACAATATTTGTGATATTAAAAAACGCAGCGATCAGTGGCACTTCACTTCTACCCTCTCGTTGCTCAAATGTACTGTGTGGTTGAGCGTGACTTGCTCCATCAAACCCTGTAGGCCAATGTTTCCACAACAAATCTGGCAAACCTATTGTGCAAACTGTTCAGCTAAGCTACAGACAAAGTAACAAAGGGGTTGTTGAAGAAAGCCAAACATCGGTCAGGTAACTGTCTTCTAGATTTCTATTTCAATTAATATGACAAATATCTCTAACTGTTTAGGAATTGCAACCTTTTTTATTTTTACACAGTCCCCACATTTTCACACTCAAAAGTAATCTAACAATTGACTTAAATCGGTTTGATGGCCAGGTGTGTCCTTTTGACTTGTTATTTGCTGAAAAATTAAGTGGCTAAAAAGGTCTGAAGATGATTCAAAAGGTTGACTTGATAGATGGTCCAGCGAACTCTCAACATGCCAGTAAAGGAGGCCATCAAAAGACCGACAAACTACACACCAATTCAGGATTGACGACATCAACAATTTGTTACATTCTTAAAGATCAGGAATGTACTGGTGAGCTCGCTAACGCCAAAAGGCTCGGAAGACGTGTAAAATAGATGTAGCAAGAGTTATTTCCTCGTTTACGAAAACCCTTTCATAACATGAATACTCTGGCGGAAGTAGATCTGTCTTGGTCAAAGTCTACAATCAAGAATGGCCTTTTAATTTGCTTAAGATCAAAGTGAAGGCAGAAAAACCAACAAACAAGTGGCATTTGAAGGAGGCTGCAGTAAAGGCCTGGCAAGGCATCTCGAGGGAGGAAACTCAGTTTGGTGATTTTATATTCGTGTAAGGCTTCAATCATTGACCGCAAAGGATTTCCCTCCAATAATGATCAATATATTCACTTATGTTGGTTTCTCCAACTACTTCTGTACCTCCTGAAAATGTGGTGGACTGTGTAAAAACGGTTGTAATTCCTAAACCGTTGATGCTATATTTTTCTTGTATCTTTTGAAATAGCTGAAAGTCTACACTTAAACCACGTATTGACTGATTTATTTAAAATCCATTGCAGTCATGTAAAAAGGCAAAAGTAGAAGAATTGCGTCAGTCCAAATATTTATGGCCGTGTCCGTATATTTCACCGATGTGGGACCCTCACTCTTCAAACATGGGTTTCTGTGGAAGAAAGTCTTATTTGTGCAAATACTCTGTAATCATGTCGGGAAAGTTGTCGATCTGAATCGAGAGCACGGCAAATGTCTTTTCTTGAACTTGTGACGTCTATCAAATGGCGCGTTTTCCTCATCAAGATTCGTTTAAGTTGGTCTGCGATAAAAATAAATAACTCATTCGACAGCCTTTCAACAAAAGCAGCTGACAAGACAACGATGAGTCACGTCACACACGGCAGAGGCACCACATGTCTGCGATGAAGACTCATTAAACCCGGCCTGCCGACTCTTTATTGTTTTCTCCTTTTACGATTGGGACCCAACGGACCCCATGGGACGGCACAGGGCCACACGGTCGTAAATTACTGCAGATAAAGAGTGCGCTTTCAGGCTTTGACGACAGTCACGCCTGCAGCTTTGTGAGCAGCACCCCTCGTCCATGACATTTGACCTTTTGACTTTTTCAGTTGTCCCTGGTTTAATTTGCATATCACATTTTGGGTTTTATGTTTATGGTCAGAGTTTGTATAATTGGATGTGTAGTAAAGCATATATGCTTGCATTGTGTGTGTTTGGGGAGGTTCCTGCTTCCAGTGGCAGAGAGCAAACATGTGCCTCCTGTCTCCTATATGCATACAACAAAAATGTAAATGCACTTCCAGAGCTCCTAGTGAGGCAATGGATCATAAAACTGGTTCAGATTGGTTTAGCACAAACGAAAAAAAGGGAGCAAATACTTTTTTTTTTGCCGCAGATACTAATTGCTGATAAATATTGGCAGACACAGATTCCTTTGTTGTTTGATTATAGTAGCTGTCCTACACGGCTCCATCTGTCCCAAAATCATTCTGGCTCTGAAGTCGGTGTAAAGCATCAGAAAATCCCAATGTTACCCGTTTACTTGGTTATCGTCATCTATTGTGTTTTTTTCTTTATTTAAACAAATAATCAAATGGTAAAAAAATAAAAGATTGTATTGTTATTGACTAAAACGTTATATATATATTAATGATTCATTATATTAAATTTCACTGAACATAATGTGAATAACGCTGATGGGAGCTCCTTACCCTCCGAGTAGAGGACAAGAGAAGAATATACACGTATGGACGGTGCAAGTCGCCCCCCGACGAATACATTGTATGTCCTAATATACGCCGACGCAGTCGCGTTAAACACCACGCCTCTTTTGCTCCCACATGATGCAGGTATGTTTTCGGAGTGGACATTGTGCTGCCGTTGTTTGGTTCGCTGTTATAAAAGCGAAGCCGGCTTCACGGCGGTATTGCAACATCTTTTTGCGAAAGGGATAGTCAAACGCCCAAATGTTCACTTTTACTCTGCAAATGGAACATTTCATGCCTAGCGGGCAGACGGTAAGCTCTCGACGCAGCTGCTAATGGAGCCGTTTATGCCTCAGACTACGGGGCAACCAGAAAAACCCTAAAAGAAAGGAGGGGGAGCAGCAAAGCAGACGCGGGGTGGAGGGTGTGTGTCACCACTTACCCCTTCCTCGTGAAGCGTTTATGACAACAGCGTTTTGGGTTTTAGCTGGCTTTGTTTGCAGGATGGATAATTTGTTTCTGTGCATGTTTTTCGGCTTGTTTTCCCTTGTTATGATACAATCTGTTTCCATTAGCCAGTATTACGTTTTGTTTGTGTGTGTGTGTTGCTGATTCCACACGCAGATGTCTGCATCTGTGAGTGAGGCTGGAAAGTAAATTTAAAAAAGGTTGCGATATAAAGTTTGCTTTCAACTAAAGATTTTCCACCACAAATTCCTTTGGAGTTACATTTGTTAAGAAGTACATTTTCAAATAATTATGATATTTCTTGAAATTAAGCTTTGCATAATCATTACATCTCACATTTTTACGAGAGGACACCGACGTACTCATTCCAACAAATGTGACGCGTCTCTTAATTCGGTGCAGAGACTGAGCTCTTGTTGTTGAAGGGGGAAATTATATATAGTTAATCATAATTAACTATTGATTGCGAGCGACGCCTTTCTAGAGACCATCTCGATGTGATCGGCCCCTCAAAACTCACATGTGACAATGTGAGGTAAAGAACCTACACAGAATTATCACCAGAATCTGCAGCCAGGGTTTTTCCTGGGTCAAAATGGGTCTTCGGTGCGCCCAATTTTTTTTTTGCCGCGCTGTGCACGCACGGTCTATATTACCATGTCACCGTAATTAGCAGACATCTATGTATTTATTTTTCTTTTTTTCACATAAATAATGGAGGCAATGCTTGAGGAAATCATTTTGAATCCACTTTAGATTAAAATAGATAGGCTAATAGATTGACAATTAGAGATGCACCGATCAGGTTTTTGGGTCCGATCACCGATCACTGAAATCAGTATCTGCCGATCCGATAATACCGATCACGGTGTCGATTGAAGCATTCTATTTATTGTGTAGCATTATTGCCTAGGACTATGAGGAAATACATATATAAAGCACCTCAAACATTAAAGAAATTACAGATTTCTTTAAACATTTAGGACTTTTACTTAGAAAAATGTCCTGATTGATACATTAAGATTGATTGCCAGTGATGGGGATTTCAGATATGTATGGAACACATCTGCATCATTCATTTCCTGGAACTCTTGGGGAAATCTATTTACAGGACTTTTCTTAACATACAAAAGTCTGACTTATTTTTATAAACTCTTCCTTGGTACAGTAAAAATGTTTTAATGTTAGCATAATTTAAGCTAAATCTCAGAAACGATCTATAAAGATTCAAAATCAGTTCATTGTTTACTTGTGTATCATTTGTCGATATCTTATTTTGAAAAATGGATGTTTCACGTGGTTCTTTCCGCTAACTTTGCAAAACCGGATGTTGTCACTTAAATCCTTCCGCTAACTTTATCAAAACCCTCGCGCGCTCCCGATGGAAAGCGTTTACCGTGAACATCAGTCTCTAGGGGCAGACATGAGAGAGTCGGCTGAGTTGACCCAGAGATTCAACTCGGGGGACGGAGACGCCGCTCGGTGGTGAGGATCCCCTCGTGGACCTCTCACTCTGCGGCCCTCGCCGGGCGCATTTACTCCGTTGAGGTGCGCCGCGATTGAAACGTCTGATAGTTCTCGCAGATTTTATGTCATCTGATCGGCCAGTTTGATCGGCCGTTTTGAGAACGCCGATCAAAACCGATAATGGGAATATCGGCCGATATGGATCGGCGCCGATCAGATCCCTATTGACAATAGTCCAGGTGTATTGGTGCACGTCGGGCTGTTGAGTGAGTGACCAGCAGCTGGCCGCTCTGTCCATTCGCGCACCTCACAGTTGCGTATTGATCAGACAAGAAGACACGCTTATCAACTCGATTATTATTGATCAAAACAGAACGAGGGTTCGGCTGTAGCCGACTTGAAACATACTATTGAGAACATATTCGCTGACATGCACATGATGAACACTATGGAGGACTTAAAATGACTAGTATAAATGAATAAATAAATAAATGCATGAATAAATACAAGAATAAATAAATGCTTAAATAAATGTATAAATAAATACAAGAATAAATGTATAAATACAGAAATAAATACAGGAATGAATAAATATAAGTTGTAACTCAACAGGACATCATTAAATAAATGTTTTTCTGTATTTCTTCATTTATTTATATCTCTATTTATGTGTCCACACGTATTTCTTCATTTATTTGTGTGACATTTATGTGTCCGTATATTCAAATGAGCTGGGCGGTCCGAACCTCATTGTTGAACAGGATTGGTCAAGTCGGGGAGCAAGACAGAAGCAATCGATCCCTAGCACTTGGATCTGTAGACGAACAGCGTTTATTATGCATTCTTGTCTGTACATTCTAAATACTACTGTTGAGTCACGGAATGTAATTTAAGGATGTTTTCAGCCGAGAAGTTAGTAGTTTAAGCATCAAATCTGTGGTCGGTTTATCGAGATTCAGCCTAATAAGGATATGCGACGGAGATTTGAGGTCCTGCTCGTGGGACCTCTGAGCTCCGGGCGCCGGGCGCGCAGCGCGCTGTGTGGCCGCCGAGAGAAGACTGATCTCGGCAGGACTTTTTGAAATGCTCCGCTGGCTCTGACGTCTCCGTAGCGGCTAAACATGAGATATAATTAGGTTTTGGAGGATCTAAAGAGCACAACGAGTTTATTATATATTAAAAGATAACGTTACGTCAATTTGACTGAGGGTTAAGATTCATAACTTAATATTGTATCGACCCTGGGTCAGGAAAGCTACGAGACGTTTTATAGTTATTACCGCTTATTCGTAGCCTACGCCAAACGACAGTGAACACCGTAACACTTTCTACTCCACTGTAAAGTATTTTACAGTGAATAATTGGAGTAAATTCATGAGCAAGAACAGTTGATGTGGTGACGTCACAAGACCAGAAGGACCGTCCTGCGTCCTCCAGAGTCCGGACTCCCCAGACCAGACTCCAAGAAAACACGAGTCTGTACTCAGTGTACTGAAATGATAAATGGCTGAAGTCTAAAAGCTGTCTAGGCTAACTTCTGCTAACGGTTAGCTGAGCGAGCCAACTTCAGCTTCATGTGCCAGGCAGAAGTAGTAGAGCACAACACACCAGGTGCATCACACTCCTGTGACCAATCATGCTTCAGACAGAGGTTCGGACCGCCCAGCTCATTTGAATATACGGACACGTAAATGTCACACACAAATAAATGAAGAAATACGCGTGGACACGTAAATAGAGAAATAAATAAATGAAGAAATACAGAAATGTAGAGATATATTTATTTAATGATGTCCTGTTGATTTATAACTTATATTTATTAATTCCTATATTTATTTAAGCATTTATTTATTTATTCATTTATTTATTCATGCATTTATTTATTTATACTTGTCATTTTGAGTCCTCCATAGAACAAATTTTTTTTTTTTCCATCCCGGACTTTTTTTGCCTTAGGCGCTCGGGATTAGTCATAGGCGTTCGGGAAAACGGCTTAGACGCGCGCCCAAATTTTCTCTATGCAGGAAAAAGCCTGGCGGCTCCCCTCAGCTTTATGGTGCGTTGAGGCTAATCGCTCAGCTGTCCAGCCCACACCTTTTACTTTTTGGGTCCACTGGCACCTCTCACAGCGTCCCGTAGTAGCGGTGCACCTAATGACCACTGTTCTCATCATTACAGTTACGGTTTCAAACAGTGGTGCAATGAATCATAAAAGTCACACATCAGATCAGCACAAAAGTGGGCAAATTAAACTGTTAGAAATACTACTAATACTACAAATTGCTCAACATTGATGATTCCTTGTTTCCAGACAATTCTTTTTATGGCCACATCCCAAAAATAATTGCACGAGCTCTAAAGTCAGTGCAAACCGTAACGCATTCAATGTCCTGATTGCACATTTCCCTGAATATCGGGAGATAACATCAGTAAAAATGTCTTTCGCACTCTTGATTGTTACGTTAAAACTGTTGCGTTAAAACTGTTACGCTAAAACTCTTACGTTAAAACTGTTACGTTAAAACTGTTATGTTAATCTGCGGTTCACATGCGTGCCGAAGCGTGAGGTGGGATCTGTGTGGATCACGGATCGACACTCGTTTCAGTGATGATGAATTACTAGATAAAAACAAAAGTCTGTGTGGCTACCTTCATAGTGCCAAGAGATTTCACTCACTAGACTTTCTGAAAGAGAGGGGAGGAGACTACATTTGTAAATTAAATTGTTTTGGACAACCTTTTAAACCCAAATTATGAGGCTAAATTTATGACTAAGGTTGTGCTCTTGTCAAGTGTGTGTGCGTTGGTAAATGTAATCATAATTGCACCAATTGTATAGACATGCATGGCGATTACACGTCACACCCTCAAAGCATAGTGCACAAGATGGGTTGTGTGTGTGTTTTAAGGCTGGTTGGGTGGGTTGCCACCGTCGCAGAACCCTCTCTCCCTGTCAGGAGGGACCGTCTACTCCAGCACAACTGTCAACCGGTGGACTGTAATGAGGTCCATGCCCCGGGGAAGCGGCGCGGTTCAAGCGTGGGGCTTGCTAGCTGGAATGTAAACATCGCCGTTGTGGTTTGCGTGCCGCGTCGCTGGCACATTTATCTATCGTGGCAATGTTCCAGTCGTCCACAAAACGTCACTCACTGAAGCCCGATTTGCTTAAAATGCTGAAACCTGAAGTTCTATAATTTATTATGCAAGTTGAGGCGAAACGCTTCAATGATTCTTGAACAATTTGATCGGTACAGTATTTCATTAGATCTCTGTTGCCCAAAACGTCTTTTAAACTTCAGATGTTCAACCTTCTCCAAGGATGCTAAAAATGTTATTGGAAAATCAAATGCTAGATTACCCTCCCAGCTCTCAGTGGCTGCCCTGCTCTTCCTGGTGTGATACGCTACACCTGTCCCTCTGAAGCCAGACATCGGCATCCTAGGGCAAGATGACCCCAGTCTGGACCACCGCTGGGGCTGCTTTTGCGGGTATTTATAGCCGTAAGCTCCCAGACAGGAGCCACAGGGGATTTAACAACAAAAAAAGAGCAGCCAATTGGAGAAGGATGACTGTTAGGGGGTGACTGTGGCCGAGTAAATAGCAGGGTCATCCTTAAATCGGAGTATCGCCGGTTCGAGCCCCGCCTCTGCTAGCCCGATGTGTCTTTGGGCAAGACGCCAAACTCCAAATATCTCCTGTAGCTCTGCCTCCAGTGTATGTGTGTGTGTGTGTGCATGTTAGTTACTCCTGATGGGCAGGTGGCACCTTAGTCCTTCCCATCAGTGTATGAATGGGTGTATGATGTCATGTAGTGTTAAAGTGGTTGGAAGACTAGAACAGCGCGATACAAGTACAGGTCCATAAAAGCGGGAAGTAATGAGAGACTAATAAAAGTGGGAGAAAACAACGAAAGAAAAAGGAGAGGAGTTCTCCATTTCCAATGGCCATGTCGCCCCTCCCCCTCCCTCCGTGGTTGGGGCTCCCCTCACTGCATGTGGCGCTACCTAACCAAAACATTGCTTTGCATTTTTGGTTTCCAGCCAAGCAGCCGGGGGGCGGGGGGGGGGGGGGGGCAGCAAAGTTGCTGTGTGTGTGTGTGTGTGTGTGTCCAATGAATGTGGGGCCAGGCCTGAGCACATGTGTCTAAAGCACTTTTTCTGTCACGCCTCACTTCGGAGGACGAAAAATGTCCATGCCCCACCACTCCAACAAAATGGTCCATGCTGAATTTCTATTGAACTTTTTGTGACTCCAGCTTCTTGTTTTTTTCAAATAATATAATAAAGAAAATTGCAATTACTTTCAAGTGAACCAAATCTCCATCAGACAAAAATATACAATGTGCAATCACTTTGTTGGAACAATGCAAATACAGTTATCCAGGCAAAAAACAACTTTAAAAAACGGCTTCGGTCTGCAATTAATCTGTTTTGCACTGAATATCTTTTCAAGAAGATAATGACAAAGTGCAACCTGTGAGAAACGAGTTAAAATTGTTGGCAAAAAATAGTTGAGTTTTCCACTGCGTATCTTTTTAAAACGGTAACGTGTAACAAAACTAAATAAGTGCAGATATGTGTGAGCTATCACATTTTTCCTGTAATGAGCTTTCCACTACAAATCTTGTTAAAACAGGATTGCAGACTTGATACAGACACTTTTAATTCATGCTCAATGTTGATCTTAGATCTGCGTTTTGTTTTGTGAGCGGCAACATCAGAAAAGCCGATCTCGCAGCGTAAGATGTGGCAAATCGCCAAAAATCTAGGCCGATACGCAAGTGTAACCTGTTAACGCCATAACGTAAACATTTAAACGAAGGTACGGGCATGTCGCCATGTAGTTATTAATGACGTCGGTTTATGTCCGTGCACTTTGTACTTTTGTAATGTGTGAAGTTCTCAGTAAAGATCTTTCTGCACTTCTGACGGCGCCCCACCGGTAATGCCACTGCGCCCCACTAGAAGGCTGCGCCCCCCAGTTTAAAACCCACGGGTCTAAAGTAAGAGCATCCATGTGGCTGCTGCTGGTGTTGGTGAGAAGCCAGGGAGTGAAACAGGGACGTCCCTTCAAGCCGTAAGCGAGCTTCCTCCCCACGGAGCACCTGCTCTCCTGACAGCAGGCCAGCGCGACAGATCTGTAAGGCTGTGTTTACTCTGGGATGTACGTCGGCCCTCGGTAAAGGCTGGTTTCTGACTGAATCTTAGTTTAGTTTATTTCGATCAGCAATAATATCCAAAAATCCAAATTTCAACAAAAGAAGAAAGTGGCTAACCGAAAGGGTCAAGGCTGAAGCTATCAAAGCTTATGAGTGCCCTAACCGATGATTTCACGAAAACTTATTTCAGAGAACCATATACATATATATATATATAATATATAACACACCCATATAGACACACAACACACACACACAAACATAAATACTCACACATACATATGTACATAAAATCTCAATCGAGACATGCAGATGGGAGGTTGACTGTCTCTGACTCTGTTTTATTATCTCCAATCCTGTCGGTTTTAAGCCCATCGTTCATGTAAAAAAAACTGATACGCTTAATTTGATTCGGACATCTCCTTTGAATAAAGTGGCATTCCTCGGCTTTCACTACCGTGAGCTTTGCAGCTGCAGTAACCTGCTGTCTAGCCACTCAGGCATGCTGATAACGCCGTCGACTCATTTTGCTTTTAAAAATAAGAATGTGCTGTTTTACTTGTTGCCTCCATAAAACATTATCGCATCTATCCTCCATTCGATCGGAACTTTGAAGAACCGAGTTGGTGTTTCAACCAGCTGTGCATTCAAACGGTGCAAGGGGCTTTATTATTGTGGACCTTTTGCTTTATCCATGAGACATGACATACATTTTAGTAATGGGTCTATTTGTTTAAAATCGACTCGGGTGGTAAAACGCAGCCTCCCAGTTTGTAACAAAAGGATTTAGCTGGATTCTCTGCCATTTGAAGCACTTTCTGTTGCCACCATGGCTCAGACGAAAGAACTTTATTTATTCAATTTTCCGCATTAGTGGTAAAATGGCAACCGACAATTGGTGGTCTTATTAGAGGAAGAGTGACGGGCGCTCTTATTTGACGTTGTTTTTACAGCGTGTGGTCACACTCCTCTGTCGTGAAGGTAAGCACAGGCTACACCCTTTAATCTGACTGCTTTTTAAAAACCACCTCAAAGGTTATGATCACAGTTGCCTGCAAAACCCACAACAAGGCACTTAACTAACGTCCCGTGATACAACCTAAGCCATCCAACATAAACAAGACATCAGAAGTGATTGATTTGTTTGTTCATAGATGTCTGATTATGTTTGCCACAGTGCTTAATGGTTTCTGTCGACGGCAACAGTGCAATGCTAACTTTTGGGTTGGCCTACAAAAATACATCGTCCCTTCAGCGCTCATCGCGTCATAAACTGTACCCCGGTGAAACGTCAGGAAGGCGTGAAAAATGAGACGCAACCCAAGCTTAGGTGACATCCCAAAACGAGGAAATATAAATATTGTTTCGTCGGTCATTAGGCACACTTTTTTACGTTGTTTTAGTCTCTTCATTTTCTAGCACATCATCGCTCTGCAGGCTCTCCGCGTTATGTCCACACCTCTGGATGGTGTGACCTAAATATTCCTTCTCATCCCAGCAGGAACCCAGAGTGCTGCTGGATTCTCCGTTTGTCAGCCAGTCGTGACGCTGCTGTTATCGCGCTGCATCTCGTCTCCGTGTCGTGCGCTGCAGGGGAAAGGCCACCGTGCTGCACCAGTTCTGCATGTCGGCTCATTAACGTCCCATTGTTGGGTGCATATGTGATCAGGTGGACTTTGAAGGAGTAAAGTTAGGTTCATGCTTGTTGTAGTGTCCCCTGGCTCATCTTATTGTCGTGCACTTTCAAAACCAACTATGCCAGAATTACCGTTTAAAACTAAATTCTGCCATTGACTGACTAATGTTGCACAGTGTATCGATACTAAAAAGGTACCGCGTTACCCGCATGTTAAAAAGATACGATTCTGCATATTTTTAATATCGATACTTAATGAAATTGCGCGCGATCAGAGCGCACTCACTGTCCCACTTCCTCTCATGCCGTCGCACGCATTGACTTCCCATCGCTCACACACGCAACAGGCAGCGCTCACTCACAGCGAGTGATCGCTGGGGAGACATGGCATAACGTGCAGGAGACATGGCGTCAAGGGCCGGAGCTTTTGCTGCCAGAAGGGAAATGTGGAAGTACTTTGGCTACAATGCAGACGGTGAAGGAAAGGCCACTGACATACAGACGGTGAAGGAAAGCCCACTGACATACAGATGGGAAAGGAAAGCCCACTGACATGCAGAGAGAAAACCCGTCTGGAAATCTTGTTTCAAAGCCACACAGATCAAGGTTTTTTTTTTCCAACTCAAACACACATCTGTAAAATGATGTAACTCTACAATTGCTCATGCTTATGGAAGGAACTATGTCGTCATCTGGTCAAATACAGACAAAAGGGCCTTCATAGCATGTATAAACAGTGCTATGATGGCACCATGTAGTCTTCATTGATCTTGCTGGAGGCTAATACGAATAATGCCATTTGTTAAGTGTTCAAAAAGCTGGGCAGGAAGAAGCTGGTAAGAAAGGGGACCAAACATGTTTTATTTATTACTATTATGGATGGATATACTAGTATTGTATTTGGGGTATTGTATTCAATTCTGGTATTGTAAGTATCGGGTATCATATTTATGGCAGGTGTCGAAGTTATAATTTTGGTATCGTGACCTACCCTTGACTTAATATTTTTCCAGACGAATCCAATTGAAGCTTTCCAATACATATGTCTTGTGAATATTTGAATAATTTCTTTTGAGGGATTATTAAATTGCATTAAAGTATAACTGTGAATATTTAATACTAGTGTCCAGATTATTACAATTCCTTGTTGGATTTGAGGCGGTCCATGGTGCGTCACACGAGTATACTGTAAACATGGCTTAAGAGGAAAGTAGAGATACCTGGCAAGTAATGCATCTTGTTCAGGATTATTTAATTGACCAGGTGGTGTCGCTTAGGAGAGTGACTGTTCCTCACTGACACACATTGTTGAAATGATGATATGCAATACTTTTAAATGTATCCACTGTGGCAGCCTTGAAACTGTTGAACATCTGATTGGATCAAATTAACCAAATCTCTCGCATTATCCTTCTTTCCTAGATGTGGGATCACTATCCTGGGATGATTTGGAGAATGACCTTCCAGATGAGTTGATTCCTAATGGCCATCTGGGCCTGATGGGCAGGATGCCTTTAAACGTCGGAGCAGCACCTGGAGCTGGCGGGCCAGGTGGTGTACCGGACGCAGCCGCCAAGCACAAGCAGCTCTCGGAGCTCCTTCGAGCCGGTAGCACCTCCAGTATCACGGGCGCGGGGCTGAATTCGGCGAGCCCTCAGCCAGGCAGTATGGGGCCTCAGCTGGGCACACCAATGAGAAAGATCCCCCACGTCCAGGGGTCCCCCATCAACCACTCGTCCCCACAGGGCCAAAAAGCAGGAACACCAACTGGAGTAGCAGGACAGAACAACAACAATAATACTGCAACAATGGGCTTGAACACAAAAGCCTTCAACCAGGCCATGATTAACAATAGCCAGGGCCATGCCGGGCTTCTGTCACAGGGAGGGCAGTCCCAGCCCGGGCAGGGGATGAATGGGGGTCTTGCACCTGAAGCTGGGAGAGGACTAGGAGCAGGGGTGGCAGGCATGCAGTACCAGGGGCCGACAATGCAGGGAGCCGCTCCAGTACCAGGAGGAGCAGGGAGTGCGTTGGCAGAAACACTCGCCCAGGGAGGGCAGCAGATTGGAGCTCTTGCCACCCTAAATGCAGCCCAGCAGACAGGCACCAAGGTGAGTCACACACACATTTTCCATCACCAGTATTTTAAGTATAGATTTGGTGCAATTTCAGGCGATAATGTATCTAGACACATGGGACACTTTGCTCGATGATTCCTTATCTGCACAGATTTATCAATTTGTCGTTCATGTGGATAGGTGGAAACTACCATTTAAAAATAAAAATAAATAAACAACAACATTGGTCACAAATGACTGCTCCATTTGGACTGGGGCATAATCGTGACGGACAGACTTGAAACCTGATGCTGATGATTCTTGATTCCTTTTTTTAGTGTGGTAGTGCTTGAATCTGTTTTTCTCTAGATGTTTGACCAAACATCGAATGCATGGATGTTGAGTCTTAATGTGTTCATCTTGGATGTTTTTACTTTGTATAGTTGCATGCTCTAATTCGAAATTAAGTCAACTTTAGCCGAAACTATGAGCCGCACTCGTATAATTGGCCGGCGTGTCCTGATGACGACATAAATGGTTTTTTTTACTGCCAAAGTTAAAGGTACCCCGTTGAGTTTTCACCATATTCAAACAAGCATGAGATAAAAACGATGTGGGAACCCTCTCGTTAAACATTGCTCATCAGTACCACGAGTGATCCCAAACTCAACAGGGTACCTTCTAACTGTTTTGCCGTGACTGTTTTGTTTTCTTCCTCTTTTTCGTCCAATTTTCTATGGACAAAGAATTTGTACTGTGGCAAATTGGCCAATCCGTGCCCATGCCGAATTATCAACAATCAATCAAGCAACCACAACCCAGTGTTGTAGAGTCCCCCAACTGACAGTATTGCTTTAAGTAAAACAATCGTATACAAAATGATCGTCTAACGAAATAGCTGAAGAGAGGGAGAGAGATATCTATGGACTGGATATGTATATGTTGCTATAACCACACAAGGCCACAGTCTAATGACCGCTATTTTACATAATTAGCTTCAAAGGTAAAAGGGTAAAGGTCAGCTCACTGTAGTCTAAGTATCATCTATTTCACACATAATGTTCACGCGTGCACATGCACAATGATTTTGTACATCATTGTTTTTCTTAAAGCAAGGAAAGCCTCGTATAACACTTGGTCGGATCACAAAAACATATAATGAACGAATATAATGATGTCGCACCAACTTACCAGCAAACCTGGTCTTTAATAATATCTACGCCGTTTGTACATGCTCGAAACCCAACTCGACCATCAACGTTATGAATGACCAATTATCAATATTAATACCTTTCATAAATAGCAAACATTCCTGTAGCTCTTGTGCTCGTTAGCAACATGCTACAGGCGAAAATGTTAGCGCTCTAGAAAACGGACGATCCACAGATTCACAAGATATCCATTAATTCCCTCTCCAAAAAAACATCCACGATCTATAAACCAACACAGCAATAAATTAAAAAACAAGCTTTTGTAGAGAAATATGACGTAAAGTTATGCTATAAGGCGCTTCGTTGCTCTCTAAGTCCGCATTGTTAAACGTATACGCACTTCCGGTTGTGTTTCCCCCCGTAAATTTTTATATTAAGCGAATCGTGGTTAGAGTGTGACAGGACTGGCCCTTGCTGATTCTGATTGGCTTAACGTACTGTCGATCTCATTTCAGTGGTAATATTTAAATTCTAGAGGTTTTAAAGGAGGGCTTACTGACTGAAATCACCCAATCCGCTGCTGGGATTCAGGCTTGTGTAAAGACACGCTGCTGGCTTTAGCATGGGGATTTCTGTTGTGGCATTGTGTATGTTACTACTGTATTTTGGATGTATTGAACTAAACATTGATAAAGTGCAACAACAAATCGATTAAAAAGAGTTGGCAATGCATTTCATTTTTGATTAATTCTGTCGCGCGATTATTACGCCGCACAATAAATCGCGGAGATTATTAAAAATAAAAAATAGAGATGCGTGGAGGTAGAGGAAAGACTGATGCTGCGTTGCGAAAGCCAATCGGCGTTGAGATGCTCCGCTCGTCATCACTGACGTCGTGCCGTTGGTGAATCTTACTGGCTCCTCTCATAGCGCTGGAAGCGGAATTCATTCAGACGTAGTTGGTGAAATTCACCCTCTCCGACGTGTATGACGCGAATAAATCACAAATAGTAGGCGAGTAAAGCACCGTCAGATCTGTTTTTGAATAAAGAGTTGGAAATGTATTTTTATAAAAATATTTTATTCAATTAATCCAAAAAAAATAATCACTATTATTAAAATAATCGTTAGTTGCAGCCCTAGTCTAATACATAAAAAAAATCTAAATGGCACGCATATTTCCACAATGCCAGATTTGGAGATCTCACCTGAACTTTCAATAGAAACTACAGCCTCCATTTTTTTCTGCTTCCCTTTATCAAAGCTGATCTTTGCAGAGAGACTCTTCACATATTGTGCTATCATTTGGGATAGTTATAAACCTGTTGCTGTATCAATCCAAAGGGATAATCAGCCTAACATTGCAGTTTTCTTTTTAGCCTTAACGTGTATATATATTAAGGCTGTCAGCGTTAATCTATGCGATTAATTTGGCCGCGTTAACGCACTAAAATATTTTAACGCAACTTTGTTTACTTCCGGTGTTCCTTGAAGTTTTTACACTGAGTGTCAAGCCGCGGCAGTACGGTTTAACATTGTTTCCGTTTTTAAAACAATTATTTCTCCGCGAAATACAGAGCATAAATCAGTTTAAACTCGTGGATGAATCAGTCGGGTTTCCTCCTGCTCCTCCTTCCTCCCGTCTCCCCCTCTGATACACAGAGGAACCGAGGGGCGACGTGTCGGGTGACGCGGCGCGGAAAGAACTCGTCACACGAAACCTTCACCATGATTTGTCAATCCGTTTGTCAACATTTTGCGAAAAAAACAACCAATGAACACTCAGTAAATCACAAGGACCTCCCACCTCACAGGTAAGGCTCTATAGCAGCCTGTCAGTCAGAGAACCAGAGAACACGGCGCGAGGACAATGAGCCTCATTGAATAGAGCTGAGATTGTTCTGGAATGTTTGATGTATAACACGTGGGTATGTGTCACATGCAAACGCCTTTAAAAGGTGAATTTACTTTTTTTTGTTAAATGGAGAAAATGCCCCCAGTCTCCAGAGGGTGAATGTCAGTCAGTTACCAAGGCCACTGGTTCTGCTGCTGTTCAATGTTAAAGATGACAGGACCAATGGGGTCTCAAATATATATATATATTTTTTACTAACTTGATGTTTCACTGAAACAATTTATCATCCACAATATTAAATACCTCGCTGGCACTTTATAGGTAGGAGCCTCTTTGAAAACACAGCTCTGTGTGAAGTTTGGTCTTTAAAAAGAAGGAAAAAAAACTTTTAATCGCGATTAATGAATTTCAAAATGTGCGATTAATTAGTTAATTTTTTTAAATCGATTGACAGCCCTAATATTTACACATCTGGACAAATCTCACAAGTGTCGTATTAAAAGTGGGCCCTTGTTCGCCATACAGTGGTTCATTTCTGGAATTCATTTGTGAGAATGTAAGTGCCTGTACTCCACTTTATGTGGCTTTTTAATTGGCTGGTCATTGAGACTGGATGATTGCTTCATGGCCATAACACCATACCAATCACGCTTCATTTCAATTTGCTTTTCCCACTCACATGCTCCTTTTTATATGGTGTGTACATTTGTATTTGTACACTCTACTGGTTACTATATTCATTAATATGCACAGTCTTCTCTCCCCATCCACACATTTTCTGAGCTTTCAGCTGTTAAGAAATGAAATGTTCACTCCACTTGGCTGCTCTACTTGTGCGTTTCACGAGGAGGCGACGGACCGCCCCGTTAACGGCTGCGTGTCGGTCGGTCGCTGCTCGTACGTACGCTCTGCACCAGTGTGGTTTCACTGGAAATCAGTAGGAAGCCATCAGCTTCACTAGCTTAGTCAGAGCCAAGACACTAAAGCGCTATGTAACCACAACACCATCGCTTCAAGCTTTGGTGAGGAGACACTTGGAGAGATAGTGAATGTGTGTTTGGAGATTCTTTCTCAAATAGCGTATATGCACATGCTTCAACCACAAAGAATACAAGCTGATGTAGAAGCACAACAGTCTGCATTTACAGGGAACTGTGTTTATGTGTGTGTCCTGTGATTATCATGTCATCAACCGCTCTCGAGATGAAAACCACTAGACCACGTCTTTGTTGTGGGGCTTACTCTATTGTGCTTTAATCGTAGGTTAAATCTCTTCCCTGGGCATCTGTGTTGGTGAGAGGCCGCCGTCACTCCCTCCTGCCCCATGCTCCTTTGTTATTGTAAATGCGTGAACACGCCCTTTTCTTTCTCTGGCTTCTTGGATGGCTGCTTGCCCCGTCAGTCACGTAGGGACCGGTATTGTAAACCACTTAATCAGCAAGAATGACAGAGGGCGAGTGCATTGAGGAAGGGGAGGGAGGGAGGGCGGGCGGGCGGGCGGGCGGCTCAGCTGAATAGTCTGGCCCGGCAGCAGAGCTTTGAGATGATAGTTGGCAACTGTCCTGACTGCCGATGTGTGGAGTGTGACAGTGAGCGGGGGTGGCTGAATGGGAAGAGCGAAGCAAAGGGTTTGTGCGCGTGTGCGTCTGTCGGCGTGCTCAGCTGTGTTGAAAGGCAGCCAATGTCTAGTCGACTCAGCTGGGTCGTTTTTATCTGGTCTTTTGGAGAGGTGTCAACAGCCTGAGGGGATACAGCCTGGCCTGGCATGGCCCAGTCTGGTCTGGTCCCCCAGCAGCAGCTTTGTAGATGAGAGAGGCAGCAAGTTGATTGTCTAGTTTGGGACTAACACAGATTTAATGGCACCTCACATCTTGATGTATGTTGTCATGGCCCTTGTTGAGGCTGTGCGATGAGAGTAGATCAACCCTCACTGTTTGTGTACAGATTTTAAAGCCCTCTGAGACAAATTTGTGATTTTGGGCTATACAAAATAAACTGAACTGAATTGAATAGTTTGAAAAGCAAATCTATTTGAAACAATTAAAAAAATGTTTACTTATGTTTTCTGCTGCTAAAACTAATTACTGATCAATAATGAGCCATTTTGGAAGTGACGGATCCTTTTTTTAAGGTGTTGTTGGGTTGTAGCAGCTGGTCGCTCCACTCTATTGTGTTGCCACTGTCCCAAAAAGGAAGGTAGAGGAAAGACCTTAATGCTGTGTTGCGAAAGCCAATCGGCGTTGAGACGCTCCGCCATTGGTAAATCTAACTGGCGCTGGAAGAGGAAGTCATTCATACGGAGTCGGTGTGAAACTCACCGATCTGCGTGAGCCTACGGGTGATGATATGAACACGAGGGCGTTGGATGTTCCGAAGTATAAAGCAGAGTTAGTGGTTTTTCTTCCGTGGTGAATGGCGGAAATGATAACCGTTTCACAGAGTAAATTAACTGAGATAAGCCCCGCCCCCTCACCGACGCGAATGATGTCGGCGAGGGGGCGGCTTATCTCTGTTAAAGTTTTTGAATAAAGGGTTGGAAATGTTTTTTAAAAATCTGTTTATTTATACGATTAATCGATTATTAAAATAATCGTGAGTTGCAGCCCTTCTCTCACGGTACATATCTCCATGTAGGAAGTTAAAGTAAGAGCCCTAATTAGCTGAGAAACCCATTAGCCGTCAAAGTGGTTAAATGAAGAAAAAAACACTTTGCCAAGAAATAACTTTATGTTGGCAATGTTTTCAACTGTTTCTGGTGTTTCCACTGGGGCGAACTCTATAAGGACGAGCTTGAGGAGGGAGTGGGTGAAGGAGGAGGAGAGGTTGTAAATGTTTTTGTCGTGGAGGGCTGGAGAAGTCCATCCTGCCAAAAGCTCGTGTCATGCTGAGCTGTCATGGTGCCAGAGCATCGGCTGGTTTCCACCAGACCAAGTCCTTCTGGCTCGGCTCCGAGGAGGCCTGCTTTAGCAGAGGGGGTCTTGTAGGGACAAATTGGCATTTAAAACAAAGGCAGAACCTTTGATGGCTAGTTTGTGCTGTTTTGCCTAATGTGGGTGAATAATAACTAGAGATGCACCGATCAGGTTTTTGGTGCCGATCACCGATCACTGAAATCAGTATCTGCCGATCCGATAATACCGATCACGGTGTCGATTGAAGCATTCTATTTATTGTGTAGCATTATTGCCTAGGACTATGAGGAAATACATATATAAAGCAACTCAAACATTAAAGAAATTACCGATTTCTTTAAACATTTAGGACTTTTACTTTGAAAAATGTCCTAATTGATACATTAAAATAGTTTGATTGCTATTGTAGGGGATTTCAGATATGTATGGAACACATCTGCATCATTCATTTCCTGGAACTCTTGGGGA
This sequence comes from Pseudoliparis swirei, assembly GCF_029220125.1. Taxonomy (NCBI): domain Eukaryota; kingdom Metazoa; phylum Chordata; class Actinopteri; order Perciformes; family Liparidae; genus Pseudoliparis; species Pseudoliparis swirei. The sequence goes on from NC_079411.1 coordinate 23,073,412, forward strand.
AATCCATTCACAGGACTTTTTTTAACACACAAAAGTCTGACTTATTTTTTATAAACTCTTCATTGGTACAGTAAACATGTTTTAATGTTAGCATAATTTAAGCTAAATCTCAGAAACGATCTATAAAGATACAAAATCAGTTCATTGTTTACTTTTATATGCTAGTGTTTGATTTGTCGACATCTTATTTTGAAAAACGGATGTTGTTTCACGTGGTTCTTTCCGCTAACTTTGCAAAACCGGATGTTGTCACTTAAATCCTTCCGCTAACTTTATCAAAACCCTCGCGCGCTCCTGATGGAATGTGTTTACCGTGAGCATCAGTCTATAGGGGCAGACATGTGAGAGTCGGCTGAGTCGACCCAGTGATTCAACTCGGGGGACGGAGACGCCGCTCGGTGGTGAGGATCCCCTCGTGGACCTCTCACTCTGCGGCCCTCGCCGGGCGCATTGTCTCCGTTGCGGTGCGCGGCGATTGAAACGTCTGATAGTTCTCGCAGATGTTACGTCATCTGATCGGCCGTTTTGAGAACGCCGATCAAAACCGATAATGGGAATATCGGCCGATATGGATCGGCGCCCATCAGATCGGTGCATCCCTAATAATAACCCCCAAATAAACCATAATCGGTCTTAACATCAAGACTTCTACCAAATAAAGTAATAGCTGTCTCATAATGGTGGCCCATTTTTTTTTTGTACGTTAGCTGTATTGCTATGTAAATGAATACAATCCAAAAAAACTGGTAGGACCTTAAGAAAAACAATCATTAATACTTTTAATTACTTCATTCATAAGCCATCTGATCACAACGCATGTTTTGCGATGCATATAGCAATACTCTTCAGGGTTTTTCCTGCATAGAGAAAATTTGGGCGCGCGCCTATGCCGTTTTCCCGAACGCCTATGACAAATCCCGAACGCCTAAGGCCAAAAAAGTCTGCGATGAAAAAAACCCCACTAAAAAACCCCTGTGTTCATCACGTGCATGTCAGCGAATATGTTCTCAATAGTATGTTTCAAGTCGGCTACAGCCAAACCCTCGTTCTGTTTTGATCAATAGTAATCGAGTTGATAAGCGTGTCTTCTTGTCTGATCAATACGCAACTGTGAGGTGCGCGAATGGACAGAGCGGCCAGCTGCTGATCACTCACTCAACAGCCCGACGTGCACCAATACACCTGGACTATTGTCAATAGGGATGCACCGATCTGATCGGCGCCGATCCATATCGGCCGATATTCCCATTATCGGTTTCGATCGGCGTTCTCAAAACGGCCGATCGAAACGGAGACGATGCGCCCGGCGAGGGCCGCAGAGTGAGAGGTCCACGAGGGGATCCTCACGCACCGAGCGGCGTCCCCGTCCCCCGAGTTGAATCTCTGGGTCGACTCAGCCGACTCTCACATGTCTGAGCCCCTACAGACTGATGCTCACGGTAAACACATTCGATCGGGAGCGCGCGAGGGTTTTGATAAAGTTAGCGGAAGGATTTACGTGAAAACATCCGGTTTTGCGAAGTTAGCGGCAAGAACCACGTGGAACAACATCCGTTTTTCAAAATAAGATTTCGACAAATCATACACTAACATATAAAAGTAAACAATGAACTGATTTTGTATCTTTATAGATCGTTTCTGAGATTTAGCTTAAATTATGCTAACATTAAAACATGTTTACTGTACCAAGGAAGAGTTTATAAAAATAAGTCTGACTTTTGCATGTTAAACAAAGTCCTGTAAATAGATTTCCCCAAGAGTTCCAGGAAATGAATGATGCAGATGTGTTCCATACATATCTGAAATCCCCATCACTGGCAATCAATCTTAATGTATCAATCAGGACATTTTTCAAAGTAAAAGTCCTAAATGTTTAAAGAAATCTGTAATTTCTTTAATGTTTGAGGTGCTTTATATATGTATTTCCTCATAGTCCTAGGCAATAATGCTACACAATAAATAGAATGCTTCAATCGACACCGTGATCGGTGTTATCGGATCGGCAGATACTGATTTCAGTGATCGGTAATCGGCACCCAAAAACCTGATCGGTGCATCTCTAATTGTCAATCTATTAGCCTATCTATTTTAATCTAAAGTGGAAGCAAAATGATTTCCTCAAGCATTGCCTCCATTATTTATGTGAAAAAAAGAAAAATACATAGATGTCTGCTAATTATGGTGATATGGTAATATAGAGCGCGCAAACATTTTTTTTGGGAGCACTGAAGACTCATTTTGACCCAGGAAAAACCCTGCTCTTATCTTAAAAGAACATCGCTCTATATCTGGATATGGATAGTCAAACACGTAAATCACATATTGATGACAACTCAGCAGACAAATAACATCAAAACTACTGCACATAATCAAGATAATACTGAATGGAAATGTACTTTCCATAAAAAATATAAAATATAATAAAATATATATATATTTTTACTAAAATGCACTTGCCGCAATTGTATTTAAAAATAAAATGCATACTGTATTTTCTTATGCGTCACTGACCACTCTTGGCTTGCATCTAGATACCATAAACATTGTCTGAAATAAAGTGCATTAAGTAAAGTTCTCTATCTCTATGGCTGGGTCCTTCCCACTTATGTCCCATTCCTCCATGTTTTCAGAAACTCTGCGATGTCGCTGCCGGTAGCCTCTCTCGCTGCGGCGTCGCGTAATCGTAGCATTTGACTCGGCGGTCTAATCGTCTTAAGTCGCAGCGCCTCTCTCCTTGCACTGAGGAAGCAATGTTTAGACACGTTTCGTCAGTTGTAGATCCTGGAACTGCTATAACCATCACGTGTCAGCAGGAATGACTGGACCACATGGCGCCGCTTTACAGTACGAGGCCGCTTGCTGATGAGACGCCATGGTATTGTTTTGGCCGGATCATGTGACAGAGGAAGATCGCTGGCCATAGCTTAGAAGGAAATGAGCAGCGACATCTGGCGTTACCGGACCGGAGGAGAAGGTTGTTGGACACACGGGAACATTTTAAATAATCTTAAAATAGGATTTTTATTTTTCATGTAGCGGTAGTAGTCGCTGAGATATCGATACACTATCGTTTAAGACTTGTTCGCGATGTTGCTATTTTTCTAAAGGCCTAGTGATGACCTATTTGATAATCATATTCCAAAGCAACCAGTTTGACTAAATAAAGTCATTGCTTCACTATTTCGCTACTATTGGCGTTGGTTGGTTTGAATTGATTTATAATGATTGCTAGTTGACTAATTTTCTTTTAGATGCAAGCTTGTTGAAGTCCAACTCAAACAAATAGCTTGTTTTGCTATACAGCATGTATACCTGCTCTGCAAAAAATCTGAAACCAAGACGGAGATATACATTTTTTCCCATTCCGGTATTTGCGTTTACTGTTTACTGTCTGCTGTTCACGGTCTCTTGGTTCACAGTCTATGGTTCACAGTCTATGGTTTGCGGTCTATGGTTTATCAGTGTCAGCTGTCAAACACAAACGGGCCTCTCCAGCCAGCTGAGACTCGAGGAATATTTCCGATAATTCCCGAACACCGTATTTATATACACATATACTACATTTGAAAAGTGGCATTTATTTTGACACGGTTAGATATGATTAATCGTGTCAGTGGGCAATGTTGGGAAAGTGACAACCGCACAAGCCCCCAAAAGAAAGAACCCATTACAACTTTTGACATTTGTCATTTTCCTCGTCAACCGTGCAGCAGGCGGCGTTGCTCCCACTGGCTGGCGGCGCCGGCGCCGTGGCGGCCGTGTCTTCAGCGGGACCCACGGCCGACCCAGAGAAGCGCAAGCTGATCCAGCAGCAGCTGGTCCTGCTGCTTCACGCACACAAGTGCCAGCGGCGGGAGCAGGCCAACGGGGAGGTGAGAGCCTGCGCCCTGCCTCACTGCCGCACCATGAAGAACGTCCTCAACCACATGACCCACTGCCAGGCTGGCAAGTCCTGCCAGGGTGAGTTGGAGCAGAAATAAACCCACCATCATGATAGCCCTGCTATGTTTTCGTCTCAGCCAGTAGTGTTTACCATCTTATGCAACACTTTTACATTTCGTATTGTTTACGTCTGCGGAATCCTTGGAGCGTGGAAGTGATTGTATTGGTAATTGTACTTAATATTTCTGCGTGCCAGGCAGCGAGCGAGGCAAATTTGAGCTGTCTGGTGATTTTCTTATCAGATTGAACTGCTAGCACACAATCCTAACCACAGATAGCATGTAACGCCTCAGTTTGTTCAGTCACGCACCAGAATCCGCTCTAGTTAGTTTTCCACTGGGCCAAAATCAGTGGCCTTCCAAGAGTGGGAACCAGTGAAGTGAGCTGAACGTTGAGTTTTGGGCCGACACGTTTATTTTCTCTCATTAGCTCTCACAACCTAGACATTTCTCTTTAATCAAATAGTCTTTTAAAAAAAATGTTTGTATTACTACTTTAGTTTTTCTCTTTGCTAAGTTTTAGTATTTGCGTAGTATAATGTGGTTATACTACAGGGGTTGTACCCTATGTTACTCGCAAAGCTTCGTTTTTCTCTCATGCCTCCACAATAAATGGAGAATCAAAGTAAAACTTCATGAAACATCCATTAATCTCTCAATTTGTGCAGTTTTAAATTGAAAGATTTTAGCAAAAATGCATACATTTGGGAAGTATTGCGCATACGACTGGATAAGCGTGAGTTGGATTGGCCTATAATACACTTTCTTCACTAACGGCAGATATTCGCATAGCGCATGTCCAAGCATAGGTAGTGGAGAAAGTGTTTTTTACGAGACTTGGACTGTAGGCTTTAGGCATTTAAGAAAAACAAAGTCCTCTTCAAGAATTCAAGGAAGGCACAGTGAGTTATTTTTGTACAAATGATCATTTTATGGGTGAAATATTCCTTTTCTTGCCGTGCAAGTAATCAAAACGTTACCAAAACCAAAGAATCGTATCTAAATTGTTGTAACAAGTCGCTGCTTGTCAGTGAGTGTTTCTCTCCTTTTTGTGGGCTCTTCACAAACTGAGGGCGTTTTGTTTAAATCTTTTATTACAGTTTAAAACTGTTATTTGCCATGAGTGCAGTCTAAGGTACAGAAAGTAACTCAAATGTTGGAAAAACTCATGCTGGGGTTGCATGCGTCTTCAAACTGTTGAAAACTGCTATTGTCTCATGAACATGTCTGAGATGAATGTGACATTCCTGATTATTGATTAAGAGTTGAGCACTTGGTGGCAAACTGTCAGCATTAAAATGCTAAACCCTGGGACTCTCCATCTTTCCGTCTATTTTCCTCTGCAGTGGCTCACTGTGCGTCGTCCAGACAGATCATCTCCCACTGGAAAAATTGCACGCGACACGACTGTCCCGTCTGCCTGCCGCTGAAGAACGCCAGCGACAAGCGCACCCAGCAACGTGAGTACAAGCAGCGGCCCGGCGCCCGCCGCCTCTCGACCGTTGTCGAGTCCTTCAACGCGCCACAGACGCCAAGCGCAAGGCTGACTTATTTTCATTGACTGTGCTCAATGAGCAGGGCATCCCGACACGGCACGCTCTGTTTGCCTGACAAAGGCCCCCGTCTTTATCTCCACATCCTGCTGGTATATTGAGCTCTAGTGGTCCGGAGAGGCAGCCGTAGAAAGACTGTCACCTGCTTGTGAAATCGGACAGCGATGCACCGATTGTGGCGTTTTTGCCCGATAGACTATGATAGACATCAAGGCTCGAGAACAGTTTTTTTTTTTTACAGATTACATTTGAACTCATCATGATGGTGTTGTAATTTAATTTCAATAAAAAAATGTTATTAAACAGTGCTTGAACACATCAAAATGCAAAGTGTCGTCGTCCTCGGTTAACTTTAAAAGCTTTCTAGCCCGACGCTTTCGGCAGACGAGTCGGTTGTAATTGCCGTGGCGTGTTCTGAATTAATTACAATATAACTGTATACAGCTTGCTTTCGTGTGTGCGGCTGCCACGTTATCGTATTGTGTGCCAATGTAAAACTATCTTGTAGCTCGTGTGCAAATGTGACATTGGCTGATAACCGGTTGTAGCCAATCGGCTTAAAACTTGGCTGTTTCCTTTTCTGCGTTTTGTGTAGAATATTTTTGTATTTTACTATTCAGGCAATTTATTGCGCCGCCACATTTCCTCAAAGCACTCGGTGAGTACGAGTACGGTGCTCCTGGGCTTGTAATCCGATACACAAGAGGGATAGGAGTGTGATGGAGGGAAAAAGCGGAGAGCGTGTGCTCGAGGTGTCTTGCGTAGCCATTGGCTGTCGGGCTGTTTACTGCAACTCCCCTCCAGAGCAGAGCCCAATTTGACACACTTTGCCTCGTACTAAAACAGTTTTCCTGTCTTTTACACTCCATGTAACTGTTGTCACTGATTCACAGTCTGTTCTTTTGTGCCCAGCCATCTCTTAGATTCTCTGGATCACTTGCACTTGGTTGCTTTTACGTTTCCTCCCTTTATATTTGTTACCTCTGTTTTTAAAGTTCTTTACGTCGCCACTCTGCTCGGCATCTTTCATCACTTAAAGCATTCCAGGCTTGGTCTGTCCCTGTTTGGCTTGCATGTTAAAGAACATGATGCAGAGGCTCGCGTCTCTCCTGCCAACACAAACCGAATGCAGTATTTCTTGATCCTGCCTCCTCCAATTTTTGTCTTTTCACGAACTGAGAGATTTTATAGCCCGACCAAAGCCTGAACCCAGAGAAATATGCTAATGCTCCGTCCCCTGGAGGGATTTACGCAGTTATTCAGTTCGCTGCTTTTTAAAATCGTTTAGCCTTACATTATATTCTCACTGTATCATTTTGCCATGTGACTTCATCGTGCCAGAGGTCAAAGGGAGTATGCGTCGTGTTTGGTACGAGGACTTTGTGAAGTCTTGTTGGTGTGTTTTCACCAAAGCAGATTCTTATATTTATTGGGGTTGGCACACAGCCTCAACATTTGCATTTAGTTTGTGTTTCTTTAGCTGGTGCTGCAGTGGAGCGAGCACGAAGTTCAACATTTCAAATTGCTGACCGTATATTCAATATGATTTGTGTTTTGGCCTGATCGCTCCACCTCTCTCTCCACAGCCATGCTGAGCTCCCCAAACACGGGCCTCCAGAACCCCATGTCCTCAGTTGGTGTGGGACAGCCCAGTGCGCCCACCATCAATACCTCAACCCCCATAGACCCCAGCTCCATGCAGAGAGCCTACGAGGCACTTGGGCTGCCCTACAGCAGCCAGATTGCGCTGCAGGCCCGCGGGGCGTCGGGACAGACGGCGGGCGCACAGGCCCCGCTGCCACAGATAAGATCCATCAATGCACTTGGTAAAAAACAAACTCATATTTGTGTCCTTTCTAAACAATATACATGTATGTATTGACCTTAATGCATAGCACTTGAGCTGCAACAATTCATTGATTAGTTGTTAACTGTCAGATTATTTGTAACTGTTTTTGAATCAATCGGGGTGAGTAATTTTTTTTCAGAACAAAAGTAAAAGTTGATCTTCCTAAATGTATTTATTTTGCACTCTTCTCTCAGTGGTGACAGTGAACGGAATATCTTTAAGTTGTCGACATTTTAAAGATTAAATGACCAATCTATAAATTACGGAAATAATTGACAGACGAATTAAAAATGAAAGAAGTCGTTAGTTGCAGTCCTTCACTGCATGGCCAACTTCAAGACCCCTGAATATATAACAAATGTATGTCAACAAATCTTGTCCTGATGCAACTGTTTTTGTTGCATCGTAACATAGTATGCTTTAGTAGTATAAATGACATTGTGCTCAGTATTTAATTATTTCTTGTTCTGTGTGACAGGTAACCAGATGACTCTTGGAGGAGCGACATTGGCCGTGACCACTTCAGAACAGACGAACCTGCTCACCGACTCCCTCCCCAACACTAACGAGTCCGTCCCAGCCAATAACTACATTGCATTTATTCTTCCTAAATGTTTTTTTTATGGCAAGAAACTTAAAGTAGCTACTTTAAATGCACACAAGTTCTGGTGCCAATATGAGTGCAGTTGCCAGAAAAGAAAGCACAGAAATATAAGCTGTAACTTGTAACTCTCGTCTTGTTTCGCCTCCAGTCAGCTGCTGGCAGACGGGTCAGCTGTGGGCTCGATAGGCAACCTGCCCACAGCAGCACCCATCTCTGCCACAGGGACCAGGAAATCGTGGCATGAGCACGTCACTCAGGACCTGCGCAATCACCTCGTACACAAACTGTAAGTGCGTAGGTAGCCCCGCTGGAGACTTGTTAGTCACCGGCTGTACTGTTCTTTCTCATTTTAAATGTACGTTGTTTTTTTTTAAGTACAGCATTAGAAATGAGATATTCATTGATGCAAATCCTGTTCTCCTGTGGCAGAGTACAAGCCATATTCCCAACTCCTGACCCGGCAGCTTTGAAGGACAGACGAATGGAGAACTTGGTGGCCTACGCCAGAAAAGTGGAGGGGGACATGTACGAGTCCGCTAACAGCCGGGTAGGTTTTACTAGAAAATAACATCCTCACCTTATCTGTCCATCTAATTTTTTTTTATTTAGCAGATACACAAAATACACAGTATGCTTGTTTTTGTCAATTTTACCATCTCTTTCCACTTTCCCCACGTCGCCCCCTCAGGATGAGTACTATCACTTCCTGGCTGAGAAAATCTATAAAATCCAAAAGGAACTGGAGGAGAAGAGGCGCTCTAGGCTACAGAAGCAAATCATCAACCAGGCACCTTTGACTACCCAGGGGACCCAGCAGCCCGGCCTTCCCCAGCCCGGCCTTCCCCAGCCCGGCCTTCCCCAGCCCGGCCTTCCCCAGCCCGGCCTTCCCCAGCCCAGTGCCTTTGGCCCTAGGCCACAGAGTGAGTCCAATGTTTACAAGACTTCACGAATTTCAGGTAAAGTTCAAATAATCGTAAGCGTTTTTCAAACGTGACACTTTTTTTTAGAAATCTTGGATAACTATTTGTGTCCTCGATATCCCTGATACTTTATGCAGTTTGTTTCCATTTTTATGAAAGACATTTTCACGCTGCAAAGCTGGTCCAGTTGACATATTGCCCAGCTACTGATACCGATAACCTGATGAGGTTTTGCTATAGTCTAGCCTTTAAACTGAGTTAGATATCCCATTAAATGTGTGGTTTATGCCACTGTGTGAAATGTGATAGGGTTTCTTGATTTGTCAGATACTTTATTCACTGACAAAGGAATATTCCCATCTGGGTACTTTATATTTTTTATTATGCATAGGTTTCTTAATTGAATTTCCAGACAATTGACTTTTATCCAGCCATTTATCATTTATTTTTTATTTTTGTAAAAAGTTGAGAATATGCGAAACTGTTGCTTTGATTACTTGCCTTTACTTGCAGCCGGTTTTGTGTTTTTCAAGCCGTTTTTTTGGTTCAATGTTTTTTCTTTTCTTTCTAGATGGACCTGTTCCTCTGCCCAACATAACAAATCAGATCATGAACCGCATGCCGGTGTCGCAAGGTATTTTTTCATAGAAGATAAAAAGAAAACAAACATGAGGAAGATTAAGAACAGTAAAGATATTTATGATAAGGGATAAACACTTGGCCACATTATCAGAAAATCTAAATAACGAAACGTGAAGCAGAAACCCTTCACTGAAGATGCCATGAAAGAAGAGACGTGTTTATGTTTTTATTCATAAGTGTTCACTATCTTTTACTGTATAGTGCTTCCACACTACTTGTTGAGTGCCGTTTGTCCATTGCTTAACATTTTGGTCCCCTCTTCCGTACAGGGATCAACCAGTTCAACCACATGGCTCTGCCCAACGCCCAAATACCCCAGACACCGATGGGAGCCCGAGCTGCCTCACCCATGAACCACCCGCAGCAAATGAACATGAGCTCCGTCCCAGCGGTAAACAAGGCCGAGGGGCTTGCAAATCACAGCACACACACACACACACACACACACACACACACACACACACACACACACACACACAGGCCTCTAAGTAACATAAGCCAACACACAGTTGCTGGGAAATCCCTCTGTCTGCGCAAGCTACCTCAACTGATTTTAAAATGTAGTCAACTGGTCAGGAGGTGGTGACCGTTGAGATGGACGGCCCAATAAAGTGTGAAGGGGTCTGAAGCTACGGTGATGAGCTACATATTTCTGTAATTGTTCATAAATCATGTACTTATCATTCAAAGCAAATAATAGTTACTAACGTAATATTTGAATTTATTAAATGTGTAAATATTTCTAATGGTGTATGAAATAAAACGAGATCAGTCCGGATTGTAACGGATTTTCTGGAAAACCCTAAATTAGAAATGAGGCACTCTAAATAATGCACTAACCTGTTTTTCTTTCATAACAAAAACAAAATACTCTAGTAATTACTTCAGCACTAAAGACATTTGGAAAACTTTTAAAGGAAGGGAAGTGTAGTTGCACACAAACATTTATTGTCGATGGAAGAATGTCTTTGTACATTATAATTACGGTGCTGGAATATCAGTAATGCGATTGATCTCCGGTGCTTCTGGTTTGGTTGGTGGAAACGCCCTTTGCTGTCCTCCGACTAAACTATTGTTTCCTGCCTTTTTAGATGGGCCTGTCTCCCTCCAGGATGCCCCAGGCCCAGGGCATGATAGCCGGACACGGTGGTGGTAACATGGTAGGCCAGACGGCCAGCCAGGGACAGTTTCTGGCTCAGACCCAGTTTCCTACAGTCGCTGCAACAGGCGTCATGAATGTCACCGTGGAGCCTGGCATCGGCCAGCCACCTGCACAATGTGCCGTCACCCAGGTGAGACATGACGAGGGGTGTGGAGCTGTCGTGAACAAAGCCAGACATCGGATTGGTTTCATTGTTTTCAGTAATGCTATCGATCCTGTTTGGCGTTGCAACAAAGTTGTGCTAATTCCGGGGGACTAAAACTCAAACTACTATCACCGATCAAACAACGCAGTAATTGCTTTTAAATTGTTCTAATGCAGATCACAAGGTGCTCACTAAACCTCAAACTGTGGGTTGTGTTGCGTCTGTCTGGTTGACTCTAATGACTGTATGTTTGTCTGCTAATCTTTTGTGTCTGCCTGCCACTTGTGTGTGTCCTTCTCTCCAGCAGCAACAACAGAACGCTAACCCCCCCATGAATGCACTTGGCCCCTTGCTGGGCCCTCAGCTAGCCTCCTCCCAAACTCCCTTGCACACCACGCCTCCTCCTGCTTCCGCCTCCGCGGCTGGGGCGGGCACTAACCTGCCGCACCCCCAGCCCTCTAGTCGCAGCTCCACCCCCACCCTCCCTGGCCAGGCTGCCACCCCGCCCCAGCCCCTAGCCCAGGTGGAACTCCCTGCAGCAGCACAGACGCAGCCCCCACCTCAGCCCCCTACCGTGCCGGTGAGACAGAGACCCTCAGCATGCCCTCCACTCTGACCCCTCCCCTGCAAACTCCCATCCCTCCGCCTCATGTACCAACCCGTCCCATCCACCTTTCTGTCTGTTAAACTGCATCTTCACCACTGCTTGTATCATCCATCAAAATGGGAACTTTAACATTGTTCAACAAGGGAGCGATGAAACCAGTGCGGCGCTCAACTGTGTTGTGGTTCCAGTCCTGCATGCAAAAAAAGCAGCGGCACTGCCAACACCTCATATTTGTCTTCTCGATAATAATCTCTATCCCTGCCTCCCGTTTCAGCTGACTCAACCAGGGGCCAGTCTGGAGAACCGGGTGCCCACGCCAGCCTCAGCTGCCGGTGCCGACCTTCCTGTCCAGGAGGTCAAAGCCGGGGAACATCATAACCAACAAGAGTTTAAGGCCGCTGGCGGCAAAACTGAGCCCGAGATGGAGGTGGGTTGAATCTATTTGTTTGAAAACATGTCAACTTACTCGTATGTCCATTTGTTGATTGATGCTGCTCTACACTGATGTGTGCACTCTTTCCAATGATTCATTCTTCCCTCTTAAAGTAAAGTTTAGATATAGCTGTGCATAGGCTGCATAGATTTATATGATCTTCTACATTGGTTCATCAATTCCTATGTTTTACCATTTGTTGTTAGTCTGTGTAAATTCATTTAAAAAACCCAACATGTTTGTTAATGTATTAAAAGTCCTCGCAATTGTTGCATAATCATTTCTCCTAAATATATTTCTTGTGGCAGTGAATCTAAACTCTGTAGACTTGAAACTAAACAATGCAAGGAGCAAACTATCTTATCCGAGGTTGAGCATAAACCATTTTTGTTATGGTGTGAAAAGAGGAGAAGAAAGGTGAGCCGGGTACCGTCCAGACCTGATTAACCCTCCTGTCGCCTTAGGGTCATTTTGACCCGATTAAATATTTAACCCTCCTGTCGCCTTAGGGTCATTTTGACCCGATTAAATATTTAACCCTCCTGTCGCCTTAGGGTCATTTTGACCCGATTCAATGTTTCACCCTCCTGTTACCTTTATATTTACTAACATATTTTACCCTTTGGGTTCAATTTGACGCCAGCAATTAAAACCTCCAGAAAATTATTAGAATTAATATTGTTTTCCAAGTTTAAGTGTGAGGCACTTTATGTTTGTTTGTTGACTACCGAAAGAACACCGACATTAAACATTGAATGGGGTCAAATTAATCCTAAGGCGACACGAGGGTGTAATATTGATTCGGGTCAAATTGACCCTAAGGCAACACAAGGGTTAAGCGGCTCGGGTATCGCGCGATCGATCCACGTTACATAATGACTTTGTCAATGTCTTTCTAAAGTTCTGTATGCATCAGTTGCATTCATTCAGTCTCGTGTGCATGCTGCTGGCCTCAGTTTACTTTGCATACATTATTTTGCAATGAGCAGCGAGTTATTAAAATGTTATATTTGGAGAGAAGAGCAGTTATTGGATCATACGTATCGGCAGATGCCCCAATTTCAGTTACTGAAACCTGTATCAAGAGAAGGAAAAGTTGCATCTGTGGGTGCTGACTTTTGAGAAGTTTTACGCTCGCACACCGACTTGAAGCCACAAAACCAATTAATATATGCTAAGTCAGATTTTCACTTTAGTCAAAAGGTAAAAATTCAAAATGTTTCATAATTGAATGCTTGTTGTGGCATTGATACGCCCTTTCTTTTTAGTATTTAGATTATCAAGACAAACCATTTCATGGGATGATCATCAAAGTCTTGATTATAAAAAATATTATCACTTATCCAACATTTTGTAGTTTTTAGTTTTAAAACATGACTTGTATAACGAGTCATTTGCCCTTTTGACTACAGACTGAGGAAGACTCTGCTTTATCGGTGGTTAAGAAGGAGGAGCCAGAGGAAAAGCCGCAGCCCATGGAGGTGGAGGAGAAAAAACCAGAAATGAAGACGGAACCCAAAGAAGAGGAAGAGGGGGGAGCCAACAGCACAGCCTCTTCATCCCCCGCTCAGTCACGAAGGAAAAGTGAGTCTGGTGCCAACGAATAAATAAAATCAGTCTGGAGTCTGACCCTCCACTCAGTAAGCGGAGAGGCTTTCCGTCATTGCCAGTAATGTTAATACTTCCCCTCGGTGCCAACTGTGAGACAGTCATGACTTCTTATGCGTTTGGCACCGACTCTGAACAATGTCCAGACTCTTGTAAGTCTTCTTTTGAGCCGGGCTGCATTTTACACAAATAACAAACAGGCTGTGCACCTGCTGGTAGAATAAACCCGACACATTATATTGTTGATGTTTTGTTTCTGTTGTTGGGAGTGTTTGATAATTAAAAACTGGTGATGTAATACAGATGACAAAATGCAGCTAGGCCAGAATTTTCTGTTGCTGTTTACCAACAGGTCGATAGTTGTACTCTGTCGAGTTCAGAGTGTCTGTTGTCCTTGTCAAGTGCCAGCATGGGGGACGGACGTTTTTTTCTTTTTCTTTTCTCCAGGATGTCAAACTCTGCTTTCCCCCGAACCTTTTTGGATTGCTAACATGTACCTCGTTCATGTTTCAGTCTTTAAGCCCGAGGAGTTACGCCAGGCTCTGATGCCGACTCTGGAGTCTCTCTACAGGCAGGACCCCGAGTCACTGCCCTTCAGACAGCCAGTAGACCCCATGCTGCTGGGTATCCCTGTACGTAGCACACATGCACTGACCACCTTATGCTTCTACTTCAAATATAACCTTTGACTTGATGTGTTGCCCATGGGTGTTTGTTAAACATTGTACAGTTGCGATAGACGCCTGTAATTCAGCTGCACTATTTTTGTTTTATTGACACAAACGTTTTATTTGTTCTTCTCACTGCAGGACTACTTTGACATTGTTAAGAACCCAATAGACCTGTCCACAATAAAGCGTAAGCTGGACACGGGTCAATACCAAGAGCCCTGGCAATACGTTGACGATATCTGGATGATGTTCAGCAACGCCTGGCTCTACAACCGCAAGACGTCCCGTGTCTACAAGTTCTGCGCCAAGCTGGCCGAGGTGTTTGAGTCCGAGATCGACCCGGTCATGCAGGGCCTGGGTTACTGCTGCGGGAGGAAGGTGAGATGAAGGAGGTGTTAAATAGGCAGTAAAGGAAGTAGGGATGTGGTTTTCCTCATAAATGGCTGTAATAAAATGTTTTTTGTTCCTTTGCTGCCTAATTACTAAAATGCCAATGTTTACTACTTTTTGTTTGGTGAAGTGACTCAGAAGGATGAGTATGAGTTTCACGTGTCACCATGCCGTTGTGAATATTTGACTGCTTTGTCCCCTTTGGCAAATTTAGAAGCTAAACCCAAGAGTATAAACTTTATTTTCTTGTCTTAATGAAAGGGATTTATGGAATAAATGCATCTAGTTTGTCTTTTCACCACATGTCATGTTGCTTGTTGCAGTACGAGTTCTCCCCTCAAACCCTGTGTTGCTATGGCAAGCAGCTCTGCACCATACCGACTGGAGGCACATACTACAGCTACCAGAACAGGTACATGCGTCTGTGTATGCATACATGCGTTTGCCTGCCGTTAAACCTAAATGTGTAACTTAAATAAAATCTGTTGAAATTGTAATATTATTGGATCATTTTATACCAGTCACACATTTGCATGCACAGTTGTTCATTAAGTGTTGGGCAATACGTGCAGCCATTTGAACCGCATTAGCCACCGCCTGCAGCCCGGGATCCGTTCCTCTGCCGCTCTGGAGGGACCACTGTGATCCAGGCTGTAGTGTCATCCTGGCGGCGTTTGCTTTAATGGCTCTGCCTCCAGGTCCGGGCACGGCATGGGACCACAACATGTTTTTTACCACTGGCAATTTGATGCCAGTGGTGCACATAGAGGGAAACGGACTGAAGACTTTAAACCCCAAAGAGTGTCGGCCACAGAACAACAAAGCAGTGCGTTGATTGTGTTTTGCTCTGCGTCTGTGGTTGGAAAACTGACTGATGAAAAAATATAAAGCTTTGGCCACAAACAACGATGGTGTTGCCCATCAGTGCATTTTCCTCTCACTTGTAATCCAGCAGATGACTGCCTGCAGCACAATCCCTTGCACCCCCTGCTGCATAAACAGGGTTACTGCAGCGCATTTTTCCACACCTAAACTGGCCACTTTAATGCAGAGCAGCTCAGAAGCAGTCGTAATGCAGCCTGACGGACAACATTCATTTACACTCTCGATGGGAGCTCAGGATGTTTCCCGCTGTGTTGTAAAACATAAAAGCGTTATTTTGTGCAGAATTGTATTGAACACGCAAGTAGACGAATACAAAGTCAGTGTGCAATGTGCTTAATTTTTAAATGTGTAATTTTGCAGGTATCATTTCTGTGAGAAGTGCTTCAATGATATCCAGGGGGAGAGTGTGACTTTGGGAGATGATCCTGCACAGCCGCAGACGTGAGTAAACTGGCTAGTGATGAACTGGCTATAGCGTGATAGCCCCCAACTTTTTAGAAACATATTCCTTCCTCTCGTCAAGCTATTTTTGAATTGCAAAAGGAAATGTCCCTCTCAGTCAACTCGTTCCTCAAAACATATATGCCGCTTGTAGTCAAAGTCTTCTCCTTATTGTTTTTTTGCATACTGCTTGCATGGTATTCATCCAAAATGTTGTGACTTAATATTCATTATTTATGGGATTTGCTTTTCAAAATAATCAACCCATGTATTTCACAGCCTGAGGGTTTTTTAGAGTCTTATTGAAGCGTGGCCCTCACACACTCTGCCAGCAATGAGAAAAGCATAGAGCTGAAGATATAAATAAAATATACAGTGTTTTTTTGTGTGCGTCTTGTTATTCTCACTACCTCTCCTCTGACTTGTTCCCCTTTTCGGTTGACACTCCAGGATGATATCAAAAGACCAGTTTGAACGGAAGAAGAACGATGTGCTGGACTCTGAACCGTAAGTAGATGCAAACTCTCAGTGAGAAGGAGCTCATGTCAGAAGTTGGTTTTTTCCCAGTTGCATGTTCCTCATCACATCTGACATCTTTCACATCGGCTCTGTATTTGTGAACAATCTGCACATTTTCTCTCTGGAGCCCTCTGAAATCTAAGTGACTGATCTGTGAGGCCTCGGGGCAACTTGGCAGACTCGGTCTGACCGATGACTTTTCCCCATCGGGGAACGCAGCCTCCTCGTAGTTCACACTGTCATTTTGAGTTAAATAAGATGTCCTCTCACTAAGGCACACAGGTAGTGGTTACTTGCTCTGTCAGCAGTTAATATATCATCAGTTATACAAATGATGGCCCTCAGGATTCGGACAGTTTGAGAATTGGAAAAGCAATTGGCATATGCATAAAATACATAAAAACAATGCATTAGTCGTCCACGTCGGCGCCTATGTAGAAGTAACTGGACAATACTGTTGCCCATCGTACTGCTAAATCTTTACTATTTGACCAACACTCTTTATTTAGTACAGGGTGACTCGGTAGTGTGGAATATCTTATTCAGGTACATCTTGAAAAGAGTTCTGTGAACCTATTTTTTGTTGTTGATGTCTGACTGTATGCTTTCTTTTCTTTAGGTTTGTTGAATGTAAAGATTGTGGACGGAAGATGCACCAGATATGCGTCTTACACTACGAGGTCATCTGGCCATCTGGGTGAGACTTCCAACCTTTTGTTGATTTGCATCATGGTTTTGCACATTTTCTTAACGTTAATTGTAACACTAAATCTCCCTTCTCTCTTTCCAGATTCATCTGTGAGAATTGTTTAAAGAAGAGTGCAAAAACGCGAAAGGAAAACAAGTTCTCTGCAAAAAGTTAGTTCCAATCTGTCCATATACGTTTGAAATGTCAACAGATTATTACAGATTTGTCTCCGAAGCACTGAAGACACGGCTACTATAAACCACCTGCACATTGGCTGCATATGCCGCTCTACTTTTATCCAGGTTAAAAGAATTGCCATTTTTCCTATATTTATCCTGTGCGTTTGTACACTAGGGCTGCAGTCGACACGACTGGGAATGTACATAGAGGAACGTGTGAATAAATACTTGAAGAGACAGAACCACCCGGAGGCCGGAGAGGTGTTTGTTCGAGTGGTGGCGAGCTCCGACAAAATAACGGAAGTAAAGCCAGGCATGAAAGCCAGGTGAGCGCATCACTGACGGGAAGAGAGGAGGACTGTGTGTGTGTCATATGCTGTATGTGTTTAAGCATTTTATACTTTAAATTACTGGATCGATGTTTTGCAGCTAAACGTGCCTTAGTCAAATATATGAGCTGAGGAGTCAACAGTCGAGGCGAGGGATGCCAAAATGTAGAGAACCAAAACACCCGTCTCGCCCTCTCTGATTTGTTGATCCACAGTCGCAGCCCGTATTTGTCCTGAGCTTATTTTTATTTTCTCTTCTCTGCAAAGCTGAATGCCTTCTGTAAAGCGTTTGTACTGATTGTGCAACCTGATTGTTTGACAAGATGGCGTGCACACCCTCCCCCGAGTACTTCAGAGAGTTGTTCACTGTTTGATCCTCACACACGATCAAAGTCTGCTCGCAGGGACGAAGCCCTCGCCCGAGAACCTGTTATCTTCAGGTTGACTGGTTTAAGGCCGCTTTCTTTTTATTGACTCAAGGCCATTTCACTTGAATTGCCCCATCATGCTCTCGTGTTTCACGAGAAGCATCAACGCATAAGGCGACTTCTCGGGCGGCCTTCTAGAAGGCTTTATAGTCCAAATAAAAACATTTTTAATGCCTGAAGCTGTTCCTATATACAATTTATGAAGTGTATCATACAGATGATACATATTTTAAACTGTGGCAACATACCTTTAAAACAGAAACCATCATTTATTTGTGTGTATATATATATATATATACACACTTTTGTATTGATTGCGTTCCGTTCAGGAGTACACCATCACGATATGTTTTAGCGATAACCAGATACATAATTTTACAACATGCTCTAATTTCACCGTCTAACTAGAGATCACATTTAGTTTTTCGCATATTGTAATATTTGATTTTCCATTCTTCACTACCACAGGTTTGTGGACACGGGTGAAATGCCCGAGACCTTTCCCTACAGAACCAAAGCACTTTACGCCTTTGAGGAGATAGATGGCGTGGATGTGTGCTTCTTCGGCATGCACGTGCAGGAGTACGGCTCCGAGTGCTCATTCCCCAACACTAGGTGTGTACGGCCGATCATTGTGTGACGCTCATTCCCGCACATGGAGATTAAAGGAGATGTTGTTTTTACGAGTGAAACGTACCATGTTCCCTCTCTCCCTACCTCTGCAGACGGGTCTACATATCATACCTTGACAGTATTCACTTCTTCAGACCTCGGATTCTACGGACAGCTGTGTACCACGAGATCCTCATCGGCTATCTCGAATATGTCAAGAAACTCGGGTAAAGAAACGCCACGAGGAAGAGTCTCTGGAGCGAACTTTGTTCTGTGATTTAATTTTAAGTAAGCCGATGTCCTAATTTACACTTTGGTCTTCTTATTGGTCTGTGTGTGCCGGCAGGTATGCCCAGGGCCACATCTGGGCGTGTCCACCCAGCGAAGGAGACGACTACATTTTCCACTGTCATCCTCCTGACCAGAAGATCCCCAAGCCTAAGAGGTTACAAGAGTGGTACAGGAAGATGCTGGACAAGGCCTTCGCAGAGAGGATTCTGCACGACTACAAGGTAAGGAGGAGAAACTGCGTCTTAAATAATTACGCTAGTCTGATGTCTGAATGAGTGGCTTGTAATATTTGGAACGAAGGACACATTTACGCCTGGATGCAAACCTTTGATTTATTTGTGAAGGGAGACTTATGTTATCTGTTTTTGATTCACTGCGTTCCTGATCACATTTCCTGGGAGCTTTCCGTGTGAATAGTTGAACACATTTTGTCCGTGAGAACAGGCGAACATAATACATATGCAAGTGCTCATGTTGGATTACTGGAAACGAATAATATACATCTTGAATACCTTTGAATTGTCAATCTTCCTCTCAGGACATCTGCAAACAGGCGACAGAGGACCGTCTGACCAGCGCTAACGAGCTGCCGTACTTCGAAGGCGACTTCTGGCCCAATGTGCTGGAGGAGAGCATCAGGGAGCTGGAGCAGGAGGAGGAGGAGAGGAAGAAGGAGGAGAACACGGCTACTACCGAAACCCCTGAGGTGCGAACGTTGCGTCGTGGTTTGATGATACGGTGCTATCAGAATCTACAAGTCAACTGGTCTTCATAAACAACTTCTTTTTTTTAAACCTGGGTCAATAGTTTTCATCTGCCAACGTCAAGTTTAATTAAGGGGAGAACAAAATGTAACGGAAGAACATATGTTATGATGAAGATATACAAAATCCTACTGTACCGAGTCCTCACTGAGCAGCTGGAGACATTCTGTCAACGAGCAATAAAGATGAAATATGTGAACATGTAATGAGCTGTTTTCTTTCATATCGTCTCCTGCAGGGTGGCACGCCAAGCGACAGCAAAAACGCTAAAAAGAAGAACAACAACAAGAAGACCAGTAAAAATAAGGGCACCGTCAGCCGAACCAGTAAGAAGAAACCTGGGATGCTGAATGTAGCCAACGATCTGTCCCAGAAGCTCTACGCCAGCTTGGAGAAACACAAAGAGGTTCATTATTATATTATATTGAGCTGTTTCGATGATAAACAAGCTTTTCTTAAACATTAGATATTGAATCCTGGACAATAGTTTATGTCCTTACGATTTGGCTAAACTAATAATAGTCTTAATAGCGGTTCAGTTTTGCTTGTGCTTCTCTAACTCATTTCCTTGCGTCTTTCTCCGTGTGACGAAGGTGTTCTTTGTGATCCACCTCCACTCCGCTCCCATGGCCAACACCCTGCCGCCCATCACCGACCCCGACCCCATGCTCTCTTGTGACCTGATGGACGGCCGCGACGCCTTCTTGACTCTGTCCAGGGACAAGCACTGGGAGTTCAGCTCCCTCCGGAGGTGCAAGTGGAGCAGCATGTGCATGCTGGTGGAGCTGCACAACCAGGGCCAGGACCGCTTCGTCTACACGTGCAACGAGTGCAAGCACCACGTAGAAACACGCTGGCACTGCACGGTGTGCGAGGTGAGTCCCTACGACCACCGTTGGCATGCTCTGATGTGTTTTTCACTCGGGAATGACTTGATACTGATTTTCTTAAAGTTGTAAATGTGTGAAACTCTTTGACGAAACTATTCATGAGACTTGGTTAAGCTCGCGTTGATTACCGTGTTCCCGTCTGCAGGACTTTGATCTGTGCATTAATTGCTACAACGTGAGGGGTCACGAACACCAGATGGTGAAATGGGGCCTCGGCCTGGACGACGACGGCAACAGCCAGAGCGGAGAGGCCTCCAAGAGCCCGCAGGAGAGCCGGCGACTCAGCATCCAACGCTGCATCCAGTCCCTGGTCCACGCGTGTCAGTGCCGCAACGCCAACTGCTCGCTGCCGTCCTGCCAGAAGATGAAGCGAGTGGTGCAGCACACGAAGGGCTGCAAGCGCAAAACCAACGGCGGCTGCCCCGTATGCAAGCAACTCATCGCTTTGTGCTGCTACCACGCGAAGCACTGCCAGGAGAACAAGTGTCCCGTCCCGTTCTGCCTGAACATCAAGCACAAGCTGCACCAGCAGCAGCTGCAGCACCGGCTCCAGCAGGCCCAGCTGATGAGGAGGAGAATGGCTACCATGCAAGGCAGAACCGTGCCACTACCGTCCCCGCCGGCCGCAGCTGCTCCCAGCACGCCCACTTCCCACGCCCAGCCCAGCCCTCCTCAGCCGCCCCAGCAGCCTCAATGCAACCCGGCGCAGTCCCCCAACGCGGCGGGCGGCGTGTCCCCCTCTTTTCCCAACAGCGGCCAGCCTCAAACGCCCGTGTCCCAGGGCAAACACGGCCCCCAGGCTTCCCCATCGCACCAACAGCAGTCCCCTCTCCCTCCGCCGCCACAGCCTCCTCAGCAGCCCCAGCAGCCCCAGCAGCAGCAGCAGCAGCAGCCTCCCCTCGCTGCCGTCAAGATGGCACGGCACATAGAAATGATGGCTCAGGCGCAGCAGAACCAGCAGAACTACCGGGTCAACATGAACGGCTTGCCCATGAACCCCCAGCAGCCCCAGCAGCGTTTGACCGGACCGATGCAGCCCCCCATGCAGATGGTGCCAGGGCCAAGGGGGCCACAGGTCATGCAACCGGGCATTCCTCCAGGCCAGTGGCCCGGAGCTGCGAGGCCACTGCCGGCTCAGACTCAACAACCGGCCGTTGTCCCCGGCCAGACTCCACAGCAGGCCGTGACGATGCAGCGAGCCTTGCTGGCCCCAGGGCAGCTCGCTCAGCAGGGCCAGAGGATGCTGATTCCACAGCAGCCCGGTGTCCGGCCACAAACGCCCCAGAGACCCAGTGCCATCGCACCCAACGCCCTGCAGGACCTTCTCCGCACACTCAAGTCTCCCAGCTCGCCCCAGCAGCAGCAGCAAGTGTTAAACATCCTCAAATCAAACCCTCAGCTCATGGCTGCTTTCATCAAACAGCGGACGGCCAAGTACCAAGCCAACCAGCCGCAGCAAGCAGGGCAGCAACAGCAGCCCGGCACGACGACGACGCCAACGATGCCGACGACGACGCCGCCGCCGACGATGCCGACGACGATGCCGACGACTATGCCGACGACTATGCCGACGACTATGCCGACGACGATGCCGAAGACTATGCCGACGACTATGCCGACGACGATGCCGACGATGCAGGCCCTGGCCATGCCGGGGGCCGCGGTGCAGAGGCCGACGATGCCGCCACAGGAGCCTCAGCAGCCAAAGCAGCCTCAGCAGCCTCAGCAGCCTCAGCAGCCAAAGCAGCCTCAGCAGCCTCAGCAGCCTCCTGCTCAGGGCATGGCTGCCCTAGGGGCTCAAGGGCAGCTAATAAACGCAGCACACACCAACCCACAGATCCAGGAGCTTTACCGTCGGCAGCTCTTAAGGCAGCAGCAACAGGGAGTGGTGCCTCAGGGCCATCCTGGCCAGTTCCCTGCCCAGGCGCAGGGTACAGCAGCTACATACTCCCAGCTC
Source organism: Pseudoliparis swirei (assembly GCF_029220125.1). Lineage (NCBI taxonomy): Eukaryota > Metazoa > Chordata > Actinopteri > Perciformes > Liparidae > Pseudoliparis > Pseudoliparis swirei. Next base: position 23,095,920 of record NC_079411.1, read on the forward strand.
CGTATGCAACAGCAGCAGCTCGCCATGCAGGCAGGTTCAGGAGCAGCTGGGGGACCCATCGGCCAGCTCCCACCCATGGGTCAGATGGCCCAGACCGGCATGGTTAAGGACTCCACCAAGAACTTGCTCCATCAACGGATGCTCCAGCAGCAGCAGCAGGCCATCCTCAAGCAGCAGATGGGCACCCCTACCCTGCCCAGCCCCATGAGCCCCCAGACCCATCTGCTGGCTGTCCAGCCCCAAGGTGGAGCCCACCTACCCGGCCAGCCCACACTAGCAAATACCCTCAACAACCAGGTCCGATCCCCCGCTCCGGTCCAGTCCCCCTGTCCGCCCTCGCAGCAGCAGCAGCGTCCACATTCCAGTCCCTCACCGCAGGTCCAGAACCATCCCTCACCGCAGCATCCACACCCACCACACTCGGGTTCCCCCCACCCGGTACTGGGGAGCCCGTTGTCGGGGTCCATGGAGCAGGGACACTTGGGGACACCAGAACAAAGCGCCATGCTACCGCAGCTTAACACGCCCAGCAGAGTGGGCCTGAACAGTGACTTGGGGATGGGAGATGCTACAGGGGACACTCTGGAGAAGTTTGTGGAGGGATTGTAGTGTTTCTGCTTTGAACTAAAGAACACAGTCTCTCTCCCCTGGGGACCCACCCTCCTCCCACCGCTCTTTCTCCTAGTTTCCCCTCAGACTCGTTATCACGTTAGAGGGCTTCGTTTGTTCTTTCTAAGATTGAGAACTTTTTTTTTTTTTGTACTGACATGTAAAAAGTTTCAACTGTTGTAAAAAGCAAAAAAGAAAATTTGGTCGAGGGAGGGGGGGAAAGAAAAAAAAAATAAGAAAATGTCAACTCTTTGAGGGAATGTAATTGTTTCCTAAAGTTTGGTTGTTAAATGAAATTTAAACCACAAAGAATATATTTTTTGGTTGAGACCAAATGTGTTCAATACTCAATTTATTTTTGGTTTGTTTTTGGCATGGTTACATGCCGTTCTCATTTATTTTTCTTTTTTAAAGAAAATGTACAATTGCATTATATTATTCATATCTTTTTATTTTGTACCTTTGGAAAAGAAACTTAAAAGAATTTTTGTGTTGAAACTGTAAAAAAAATACTTTGTCTGGGAATTGGGCCAGGTTTTCGTTCTTCTCAAGCTGTCATTCCTGGCAATTGTAATCTAGTGTTCTACCATTACTCCAAGACGGTGCGTTCAGGGACCGTACCCCCCCCCCTCCCCTCCTTGTGTGTATGAAGAGCACTTGGTTGTATTGAAATAGGAAATGGACTGGGGCTGTTGTTTATACACGGGCATGCATACAGGGGCACACGACGACACACGGTCACTAAAATAACTTTGGCGCGACTGGTTTCACAAACGCAAAGTGCAACACACATCTCAGTGACCTGGAATTTGGAAAAAAATCTGTCTTGCCGGTGTAGGACAGTGTTGCTTTGACATTAAAAAGATTTTGTCATACTTTTTGTCATACAAATGTTGTAAAGTGTAAAGAGTGTGGGGAAAGAGACCAGCCTCCTAAGCTGAGGTGGAATGATCACCGGGTGTTTGTCTCTGACGACGCTTCATCCTCTGAATTCGACACTCGGCCGTGTTTTCTGTGGATGAACGGTCCATTTGAGATTCACCCCGAGGAAAACTCAATGTTATCGACCCTCATTCCTCTCAAAAACTTGACTTGGGGGGGGATTTACTTTTTCTCCTATTGTAAATCAAGTTATTAAGCAAAATACTATAAATATAAGGAAGAAAAATGAAAAAACTGTATAAACCGGTTAAAAAGACTCCTTTCTTACTTATATACCATATTGTTAAATAAACTCTGTGCAGCAGAAGAACTCCAGTACTCTGTTGACTAAGTAACGAGGCATCGCTCTTGTGTACCACGGTGTGTTCTTTTGTTTCAGCGCAGCAGTGTTTGGTTTTCCAGTTTCCATTAATGCAAAGTTAAAGAAATAGTGATTGTGGGCAGAAAACAGCCTTTATTCCTAATTAAACTATTTATCTTTTAGATTACTAAAACGTCACCCTGCACTCCTACAGATTGAAAAGAAAAGAGGTGAGTTTGAAGTGGTGACGCAGATACAGCTCACTTTTCAGATAAAGGTTACGAAAGAATGAATGATTAAGGGTAGGCGTATTATACTAAATTTAGAAAACACAAAGTTGGAACAAATAATTTCCAATTGAAATATTTATAACACTATGTTGAGCCTTTAGTGGAATTGTATTTGAGAGCACATTCACTCACAAAATGAAATTGTATTCATTTAAGTCATCAATGTGATTGAAAAATTAACAAGTTCAAGACTCATGATTCAGTCCCAACCTCTAATTCAAGTTATAAGCTTTGCAAGTTAAAAAACAAAGGGATCAGAAGCACAGGATTTTTTTAAAATAAAAGTGCAGCTGTATTTTTTATTTTAGTCACAAGTAAATATTTATTTTTATTTTTATTTTAAATATAATATAAAGAAAAAAATATATTTAGTATACACAATTATATATATATATATATACTTATTTATATGTATTATGTTATGGGAGCTTGAAGTAAAAAGATTCACTCATTTAAATGTACATTTGGTTGTGGCTGTTGGTCAAGTGTCGAGATAAAAAAAAAAAAAGAAACATGTCGCTAAAGTCTGTAGGCGATTGTAAATTCTTCCAACGCTTCCGTCGGTCTTTATAGATTCACGATATCAATCAATATCGATGCGTTGCGGTCGCGTGACGCGCGCGTTCGCTCGTTTACCGTCACGTGACCGGAAGCGGTTGAGGGTGAGCGCTTTTAAAATGAAAACAAACCCCGCCGGTTTTTTTTGTTTTGCTTTTTTTATCGGCAATATAATGCATCTATTTCTCATGCTTGTGTTTTAAATGTAAGTCAGAGTCGATGAACGAACAGCCATGAGGCGGGAAACCAAAGCCGAGGAGCGAACTCATCAAACCGGGGAGAGGAGAAACGCGCGAGCGGCAAGCTAACGGTAGCTCGGCTTCAGACAGCTTCTGCTCGTCAACTGTCGTGATGGGCTCTAGACGAGTCCGCCGCTGCTTTATTGTGCAGTAAACGAGCAGCCGCTGACAACAGCATATGTAAGCTACTCTATCAATAAGGACCCTCGTTGGTCCGCGAGCCTATACTTGGTCCACCAGTGGCTCGCTTTGCTTGCTCATCGGCCCAGATGGGGACGTGCCGGCGTGGCCCTCTCATGTGAGACGACGCGCTCCATCATGGATGACTCGGACCAGGACTTTGTGGACCTCTACTCGAGGCCGTTGAAACGAGTCCGCAAGAAACCGGTTGAGTCCAGACCGCCGAGCGACGGAGAGAAGAGGCGGGGGGACCACCGGAGAGGGCCGCACGGGGACTCCGGGTCTCGTGCCGCCGCGGACCGGCGTGTGGTCTGCGGAGGAGGGACCGGACACCACGCGGGAGATGCCGAGTCGTCCGCTGTGCCCTCGGCAGCAGAACCGGAACCAGAACCGAGCTGTTCGCTGGCGAGAGACAAAGTGCTCCACCGGATGCAGCAGTTCAAGAGAGCCGGTCCGCAGAGGATGGTGCACAAGGACCAGGGTCATCCCGATGGCGTCCCTCCTCCTCCTCCTCCTCCTCTGACACAAATACATGGTGAGATCACAGGATGCTCTTTTTGGCACAGATTGTTAGTCTGCAGCATGAGTTGATGAAGATGATGATGACACAAGCATCATCCTCTGTGATTTGAGATGATACATCTGGCTGCAGGTCATTTGTTCCCGTTTGGTTTATATCTGTCTGCCTTCATGACGCCAGATGTCGCACATGGAGCGGCACTCGGTGGACGTGGCGTGTTTGTGTTCTCCGTGATGTCCAACAGTGGAGCTGGCGGAGTCTCAACATATTTAACTTTAAAGATGCCAATCAGTGCTTTTTTTGCTTGTTGAGACATTTGAAGAGATCTGGATGTGCTGAGCAGATTAAAAACATCATTCAGATATTTATTTATTCTTTATTTCAGACGCCAAGTTCCATATAAAATAACAGACATACAACTATAAAAAAGAGAGAAAACAAGAAGATACAACATACATAATACAGTTCATTAAAAAGTATGAAGACTTTTGTGCCAATGTCGTCTTATGTTCGAAGTAAATCGATAGCAGCTCTTTAGAGGGTTGACCAGAGCCTCGACTATACAGTTCTCAGATTTGTCCAGTCGTCACATGAAACCAAACTTCAATTGTCTCAAGAGCGCCTCACAGGTTGTACAATGAGTGTCATCATTTAGGACTATTGGAGTTCTAACGGCTGAGAAAATACAACGGATCTATATCGTAATATGAATATTAAAGTAAAAACTCCCTCTTTCTTTCTCATTATTTACTAATATTCAGCTCAATGTGACTCGTGTCTTTGTGTGTCGGGACCCAGATCCTCCGCACTCTTCCGGTTCAGGTCTCCGCCCGGGGCCCCCGGACAGCGACGAGGCTCTGGCCCTGCGGCTGCAGCGGCAGCTGGACAGGGAGGCGGCCGAGGCCCAGACGGCGGACCTGGAGGACCGCGGCCTCTTCTTCTGTCAGATCTGCCAACGAGATCTGTCACGCATGACCCCCGAGGGGCGAGCGCAGCATCTCAACCGGTTTGGACTTTTATTTCTTCTAAATTGTCTGCGTTTTTTTTTTTACCGATGCTTTTTTCATCCGGAGTGAAGCGGACTGACGCTCTGAAGGCGATCCCTCTCTGCAGGTGTTTGGATGACAGCGAAGGGAACGCTCCGGCCCCGCCTCCTCCGCCTCCCGGTGTCCCCGACTGTCCCATCTGCGGCCAGAAGTTCAAGTCCCAGAAGAGTCGCTCGGCCCACCTGAAGCGCTGCTCCTCGGACATGGGCGTCGCTCCGGCCGTGCTGCTGCAGGCTCTGCAGAGGCAGACCGAGGAAGCCCAAAGCGCCCCCAGAGGTCACGCGCTGTGAGTCAAGAACACTCCTCCGAGCTGACGCTCCGACTCCACAAGCCGTGATATTCAAACTGTTCATGACGATCCGCACGTCGGCCACATTTGACTTGCGGTTGCCAGGTTCCGGTGAGACCGAGTAACCAACTGGACCTCACGTTTCATCGCTTGCCGATCACCTCGCATCAGAATATGAGGACTTAAAAAAAAGAAAGAAGATGAATCAAACCTCTTTCTAGGCTTTGTCTATTGATTGTGTTCCTTCTCTTCAGCCCGCAGGCTGGCGGCACCAAGAGAAAAGGGTCGTCCAAGCCGGGCCTGCCGGTGAGGAAGAGGCCGAGGAAGAAGACGGCGCCCCTGGACGAAGAGGCCATGGTGGCCCTGGCGTTGTCCTCCTCCCTGCTGGACCAGGAGCAGCGGGCCAAGAGATCCCAAACTAACGCTGCTGCCTCGCACATCGCCATGACGACAGCATTGAAGGGGACAGACACAGGTACAAGGACAGGAACCGCTATATATATATATATATATATATATTAGTGCTGTGAAAAATAACGCGTTAATTCAATTACAGGTTTAACTAGTTTTTTTTTTTTAACGCATTTAACGCATGCGCAGAATGAGCTTCCAATCCGTCTGTTGTTGGTCGTCGACGAAAGAAAGTCACTTGCAAAATGAGCTTCCAATACACCACTTCAATCTGAACTCTGTCCGCTCTCATGCAGACGGTCTGTTCATCGGTAATGATCCTTCCGCAGGTTCACCTCCGGAAACCTTGTGACGACTTTTACTTCCTGTAGATCAGGGTCTCAACACGTCGATCGCGACCTGCCAGTCGATCGCGGCGTAGTGTTGGTAGATCGCATGACATTAAAAAGATTGGCCCGCCCCCTGACATGTTCTCTAGAGCACGTCTTTGTTCCTTTATTAAACTAAACATCTGTTGTTGATCGTATCTCCACAGCAGCATTTCTATCTCTTCGCGTTGCGTTAACACTTATCGATCACAGAGCTCCGTGCGCGCGCATCGGGACCGAGTAAAAAAAAAGTCACTTGTCAATCTGTCCACCTGTCCGTGTCCGGGCGGTGAGGTTTCCACTTTGCAGCGGTGTCCCCGCCGTCCCTTTCATCACGGCCCAGTTCATGAAGAAAACCCACACAGTCAGTTTCCCTCAGCAGCTGCTAGAGGAAGACTAGAGGCCTTTAGATTGTATCATGGTGGAGTTAATGGTTGACAAACAAGAGAAAAATGTTCTGTTCTTTAACCCTCCTGTTACCTTTACATTTACTAACATATTTTACCCTCGGTCAATTTTGACCCAGCAATTAAAACCCCAGAAAATTATTAGAATTAATATTGCTTCCCAAGTTTAAGTGTGAGGTACTTTATGTTTGTTTGTTGACTACCTAAATAGCCCTTTGAATAAATAAAAAGTTGATATTTCTTATATGTTTGACACAGTGAAAAACAGCCTGGGGTCAAATTGACCCCAAAGAACACCGACATTAAACATTGAATGGGGTCAAATTGACCCGAAGGTAACAGGAGGGTTAAACATTCTGTTTAGGATGAAGATGTATTAATGTTCCATATGGAAGAAATCTAAATAACTGCTGAGTTGCAGCACCATTGTATAGAAGAATGTATAAATGTATATATCCGTCTTTTGTCATAAATCTCTATGTTCTCACAAAATATACCGAGAATATCGGTAATATGTGATTAATCATCATTAATCCACAAAAACCTGTGATTAACCCGATTAAAATGTTTAATCATTTCACAGCCCTAATATATACAGTATATATATATATGGAGCGAATGTTAAAGATGAAGAGATATAGAGGTTTTTATTGTTATACAACAAAATTTCATTTAATGGCCCACAGCCAGCCAGGAGCAGCAAACAGAGATAGACAAGTACACAAGAGGAATAGAATCAAATAAAATGTTCTAAAAGTAAAATAAGATAGATGTGTGCATTTGTTTCCATAGTGTAATTGTGTAACGTGTCGAGTGTCTCAGTAATATTGTTACATTTTAGCAGCTCACCGTGTTGACGGGTGTGGTTTGATTTCAATAAAGTACTTTTCGTTGTTTATATCCAAATATCAGTGACAAAAAAAGTCTCATCAGCAAAATCGTTATAAAAAATAAAAAAAGGCAGGTATAAACTCGGATACCACTATTTAGTTTATTTGTACACGCTCAAATGACTCAAAATGCAACAATTTGGTATATTAAATATACACAAATCATATGAATCCTGTTTTTTGCATACTTTAAGACAACCGTGCAGTAGACGGGCTCGCCATTGTTCTAACCAGCTCTCTGTCTCTCTGTGTCTCTCTCTCTGTCACTCTGGTGTTCTCTCTCTCTCTCTCTCTCTCTCTGGTTCCTGGTGCAGTTAAGAGGCGCAGGAAGAGGAAAAAGGGCGGCGCCCCTCGCCCTCCTCCGCTCCTCCTCGTCCAGGAGGCGGAGGCGGCGCTGGCGAGGCTGCAGGGGCGCGTCTCTGCCCTCCTCCTGCGCAGCCGCGCCCCCTCCCCCCCCACCCCGCCCCGCCGCCCCAGCAGACTGCCCGGCCGGAGCGCCGCTGCCGTCCTCTGGCAGAAGAGCACGCTGCTGGGCGGAGCCTCCGTCCGTCTGTCTGACTTCTACACCCCCGAGCTCCGGGAGTTCATCGCGCCGTGGGAATCGGCAGCGGTGAGAGGCCGAAGGCGGATCTGACTGAATGTTGAGCGTGTGTTTAAAAAAATAGTTTGAACCAAATGCCTCTCGAGATGGAACTACCAGACCGTGAGTGTGTGTGTGTGTGTGTGTGTGTGTGTGTGTGCTTCTCCGTCTTATCCTAGAAATACAAAGGGGCGCGTCAACACAATCGTCTGAAGCTGTGATGGGAGACATTGTGTTATTTCATTCATCACATCCCAGCCCCGAGGTAAATCGATGTTGTTGTCGTCCACTTCTAGACGGATGCAGCCTCCTCCAGCCTCGCCGACGGGCCTCAGCCTTACGTCCAACCGGTGAGTGAAGGGACCCCCGACCCGGAGACCGGGGCCTCCCAGATGTCCTCCTCTCCGCCGGCTCTCTCCGCCAGCCGGGCGCTCCTCCTGGACCTGATGGAGCTGGCTGAAGATGGCCTGACCCTCACCCAGTGTGGTCACCCTGCGTCAGGCCCTGACCACGGTAACTCTATCAGTGTTCAGTTAACAATGGGGTGATGTCAAAATGAACCAAGGAGTGTGTCTCTGTTCCCGGGAGCGTTTCTGAGAGGATTGATTGTCTGTGTGGGATGTCAAATCTGGCTGAATTAATTTGATCCTTTCTTGTTCTGGTTCTTCTGTGTAGATTCTCACAAAAATACATCAAAACTGAAAACGACAAACCGTGATGATTCGTTCCTGCATTTGTTAAATTCCTGCTTTTGGGTTCTCGTCTCCTGCCCCGCTGCTGCAACCCGCCGGCCCAAACGGTCGAAGCGGTGACTTATTTGCTTTTGGGTCCCGGTCGTCTTTGTTCCCACAGATGAGCGGGCCGGTCAGATCTCAAACCCTCGCCTGAGCGGCTTCGTCCTGGAGGAGTCCGAGGAGCCGGCCGAGCTCCGTGCGAGCGGCTTCCTGCCAGAACCGAGGAGGGGGACGACGGCTCGGTCCCCCGAGCGGGGCGGCCACCGCTCGGTGAGACCTCTCATCTCATCGGTCGTTTTTCTGTCGAATATCTGGTGTCTTCTTGAGACGCAGCTCTCTTCATTACATCCCTTCTTACGGAGTTTTAGGTCTACATTCTGACCCCCGTGTTTCCTCTCTAGGTGGCGCTGTCCAGACTGGCCTCCGACCTGAGCAGCTTGGTGAACAACCCTCAGCTCAGTGACCTGCAGCTGCAGGTGGACAGTGGAGAGGTCTACTCCGCTCACTCCGTCCTGCTGTATGCTCGATGCCCCCTGCTGGCAGAAATGGTAAACGGCCAAACACACCCTTCAAAAAGTAGAACCAGGACAATTCTGTAGAAATCTGTTTTCATAGTTTTGACTGTTAAATAATACATTTAGTGGAAGAGACACAATAAAGGCTTTAATACGTCACATTAGTGGACACTTAGCAGCCGGTTGTTTCAGCCCCTCTAATGAAAAAAGAGCTTCCAGTGAATTTCAGTTTTGTGAAAATGATCTCGCCAGTGATTTTTCAACCTGTCCAATACCAAAAAATGTATATTGAAAGGAATGTGTACTGTGTGTTTTTTATTTTTACAGCTCTGTCCAAGACGAGATTTTATTTTTCTGACTCGTATTTCTATATTCAGCTCTTCAATCTCGATGACAGTTTTCCAAGTTCTAAATTTAAACATCGTTTCTCCTTCTCTGGCTCGCCTCCGTCTTGTATCGCTCTAAATATGCCTAAAGGGAATCTAATCACCTTTCATTCTCTTTTTGGGCAAAGTGGTTAAAGCGTGACATAAATATCCTTTTTCCCATAAGGAAGACCCCATTATTTACAGCTGGTCCAATGAATGAAATGGCCTTAGGATCCGCATCTTCCTCTCTCTACCAGAGGCCATCACCATTGTCTGTGTGTGTTTATAGTTTTACGGTATTGAATGTGTTGCATCCTCCCCCGTCACTGTTTTCTCTCTTTATTGTTTGTTTTTGTTGCATTATAAACCTGACATGAAAAAAAAGAGAGAATACAAAAGAAGCCTCTTCTCTCCTCGTCTTCCTCCCCTCACAGGTCCATGAAAGTGGTTTTGGGGTGCAGGAGGAAGGCGGGCCTGCCGTCCAGCGAGTGTTGCTGAACGACGTCCCGGGCCGGGCGGTGTTGGCCCTGCTGCAGTTCCTCTACACGGCCCGCTGCTCCGTCCCGGCGGCGCTCCGGACTCACGTGCTGGAGCTGGCCTCTCGGTGAGTGGGCGGGACGCGAGCCGGGACTCTGCTCTTCAACTTTAACCCCAAACATGTCGGCTGATCTGGTGACCTTCAGGTTTTAGTTCTGCTTTGTAGCATTGTATGTTGAGCAGCGTGATGTCGTGCTAAATTTAAAGAACCCACGTCTTCTTTCACCGTGGTTCTGTGTGCCGCTCGAGAGATGCGTCTGAAAACGGTTGAAACATTCCTAAAGATGACATCGTGGGTCCTCGCTTCCTCTCCTTGTGTTGAAGGTTTGACTTGCAGGAGCTACAACGGCTTTGCGAGCATCACCAACGGGACCCGGAGACTCTGGGAGGTGAGGAAGACCACGGGAACCAGGAGGAGAACCACCAGGAGGAGAACCACCAGGAGGAGAACCAGCAGGCCTTCGCGGAGCTGCTGCGCTCCATGTGGGACGGAGAGGATGAAGACGAGGGCCCCGGTGCAGATGGAGGACGGCACGAAGAGGGGGAGTCGGAAGACCATCGGGCCGACGACCTCGCGTCACGGGACCGGGAGATCCGCGAGGAGAACGTGAACGAGGAAGAGCTCGAGGAGATCTACGAGTTCGCCGCCACGCAGAGGAAGAGGGAGGAGGAAGAAGACAGCACTGAGGAGGAGGAGGAGGAGGAGGAGGAGAAGGGGGACGAGGAAGAGGACGGAGAGAAAGTGTTCACGAAACCGGCGGAACCCCAAAGAAGTCCGCCGGGCCTCGGCCTGGATCTCAGCTACAGCCGCCTCTTCTCAGACTCCTGGGGGGTCTCCGCGGGGCCTTCCTCCTCACCCTCCTCTTCGGCCCCCGCTAAGACCCCCCCCCCTCAACCCTCATCTGGACCCTCTTTGCTTCGGTCCTCAGCGAGCGTGGTTGACGACCTTTCCGCGTCCAGCCTGCCTGTGCTGGGTCGGTCTCCGGGTCCAGCGGGTGACCGGGGCGGCGCCGGAGACGAGGGGACGGAGGATCCGGCGTTGAAGTGCACCGGTCCTCGTGGCGTTTGGGTCCCTCTGGACAATCAGGACCCTGAGCTCATTGTGTTGTCCGACTCCAGCGAGGAGGTGGAGGTGTTTCCCCCCCGCAGTCCTTCGCCACATCCCTCTGGCGCCGTCCAGAAGCCGCAGAGCTACACCCAGTTAAAACCTCCGCCGGTCCCGGAACCCGACGAGCAGAAGAACCGGCCCAGGAGTTTAGAGCGGAGTCCCGATGACCCGTCTGCGGCGCCAGCTCAAATCCATCTGGACCCCTGGTCTGAGCAGGATCCAGCGGACTGTTCTCCAGAACTGTCCTGGCTGATCCCGTCCACGCCGGTCCAGCCCGGGAGACGCACCGCGACCGGCGCCACGCAGACTCCGAGCAGCGTGTGCCGGACGCAGCTGTTCCCTAAAGGCGAAGCTTCCCCCGCTTCGCCGATTGTCACCAACCGAGTGCAAACCTCCCACAGCCCTGACTCCGCCCCCGTTTGCCCACCAGGGGGCGGAGCTCCCCCGTTGATGCTGGACGAGACTCGCCGCTCCAGCGTCGACCTCGACTTCTGTTCCCAGAGCCCTGAGCTCTCGCGCTCGCCGCCCTCGAAGCGGGAAGCGCGCCTCTGCGTGCGGCCGCCGCCGTGCAGCAGCACGCCGCTGCACACGGAGCTCCGCGGGGGCCCCGCCCCTCTGCGCGGCGACCCCGAGGAGAGTCGGACAAGTCCAGGAAAGGACGGGGCGCCGCCCGAGAGCCCGGAGGAGACGGAGTTGGGGAGCTTTCGCCTTTCGCTCGCGTCTGACCCCTCGCATCCGCCCTCCTCCTCCTCCGGTGGCGGAGGTCTTCGGGGGTCACGGAGGCAGAGCGGATCCTCCGGTCGGAGCCGTCGCTCCGCGGGGTCCAGCGGTCACGACGACACTGGGTCTGAGCTCAAGGGGAGAGGATTAGGAAAGGACAGGGGAGAAGGAGAGAGGGGAGGAGGAGAGAAAGACACGGGTGATGAGGGCGAGCAGGAGGACGCAGCGGAGGGCGAGGCGGGTGTTGCCCAATCCAGTTTCCAGCGGCGCTCCGTGGACGAGCCCCCCATGGCGTTCGGCGACTCGTGGGGCCTCGACGCCGTCGACCTGGAGGTGACCCCGGGCTGCTTCAGCCTGAGGCTGGAGGACAGCGGAGCGTCCAGCCAGCAGGGTCAACGAGACGCAGCCAGGTCGTCCTCCGCTGCCGGCCGCCGTGTCCACCTACCGGACGGTCATGTGACCTCCTCCCCTCCCCCCTCAGCCCACAGCGCACAAGCCCGTGGGGGCGTTTCCTTCACCCCGTCGCCTCCTGACCCCTCCAGCCAGACCACCCCAGAGGTCATCAACAGCCTGCTGGGCTCCAACATATGGGACAGCTGGGATGAGGAAGAGGAGAAGGCTCCTCCTCTTCCTCAGAGGGCGAACCCTTTGGCTCAGCTCAGAACACCAGGTCAGTCGTCTCGCTGCAGTACTTTTACTCTGAAGTTTTATCAAACCTCCATCTTAACGAGAGTTATACTTATTTTTATACATATTAGTTTTCCCAAATCATGCAGACGTTGATGTCCTCCTGCTTTAACCCTCCTGTTAGCTTCACATTTACTAACATATTTTACCCTCGGGGTCAATTTGACCCCAGCAATTAAAACCTCCAGAAAATTAGTAGAATTAATGTTGTTTCCCAAGTTTAAGTGTGAGGTACTTTATGTTTGTTTGTTGACTACCTAAATAGCCCTTTAAATATATAAAAAAGTTGATATTTCTTATATGTTTGACACAGTGAAAAACAGCCTGGGGTCAAATTGACCCGAAAGAACACCGACATTAAACATTGAATGGGGTCAAATTGACCCTAAAGGTAACAGGAGGGTTAAACATCTTAAAGCGATGGAGTCACACTTCCTCTTCATGTGCACATTCACGCTGAAAGGTGTTTGTAAACCAATCGGATCGTCTGCTCAGAAAACCATATCAACAACTACCAGCCCCAACATTCGTGTTTCCTTTTGTTTCCATGGACGACCAAACGGACACAACACGGCAGCTCGGTGTGTGTTTGGCATCATGAATAAATCATCATAAATCTTTTACGCCGTCTAAAATCATCACATTAGCAGATTTGTGAGGTTTTGGTATCCGCCCCAGAATGCATTGCAGGCCCAGTAACCGGTGCTCCATGTTGCCCACACACAGTGAACTAGTTCCAGTCTGAGGAGGCGTGAACATGGACCATCACATAAAGATACATCTCTGATCACGTAGTTCATTTCAGGGTTTTTTAAGGAATGTGTTTATGTTTATTATTTACCTAAAGAACGTTTTTAATGCGATGCGCTCGGTTATCTTGTCGCGATGCTCTGGTGCAGAACCCCGACTCTTCATCAAAGCCTTCCTGTCCGTGTCTCATCAGCGCCGTCACGCAGGAACCAGCAGCGCCCCGTGGTGCCCATCACGCCGCTGCCCCCCTACTCTGACATGGACACGCCGGAGCTCAAGAACAAGCTCAACAGGTCAGCAGGTCACTGGTAGCCCGACACCGGCCTCAAAGAAAGGAGGAGCAGAGGCCGCGTGTTTCTCTTTCTTATCGGGCTCCGATCCGGTTACCTCCCACAGTGTGTGTCCCCTCCCCCTTTCTGACTTTCCTCTCTGTGCAGGTTTGGGGTTCGGCCTTTACCGAAGCGCCAGATGATCCTCAAACTGAAGGAGATCCACCAGTACACCCACCAGCTGGTCAGCTCTGAGGAAGAGGAGGAGGAGGAGGAGGAAGGACCCTCGGCCACAGTTCCGACGAATCGCCCGACCGCCGGGTCACACGTTCCTGGAGACCGAGCGGTCTCCTGCACCCAGAGAGTGAAGTTCAAAGAGCCCACAGCGCCGCCCAGAGAGGAGGAGGAGGAGGAGGAGGAGGCGGGGCTTCATTCTGCCTCGCAGGGCTCCAACAGCTCGTCAACCGCCGCCAGTGAAGACTCTGAAAGGTCTGATGTCTATTCAAGCGTTGGCATCATCTTGGGTGTGAAGTAACGGCACACTTCAGCCAACATGAGCGTTTCTTGCTCTACAAACTTTCAGAGGGCTCAATCTTTATTTTGTACACACTTTTTCGTTTTCTGCGTTCATTATTTTGTGTTTGGAAAAGAGTTAAGTGTTTCTTTTTATTTTTTTTAGAAGGAACAAAACTTCTACCATCTATTTTTTTTTCATTGGGTTCATAAGATGCTGTTTTGTCTCATAAATATGGAAAATAAAACCCCCTCCATGTCCTCTCAGCAGGTCCAACCCCGAGCTGTGCCTCCCCTCCGACTCCGACAGCGACGGCGGCATCTCGGCCTCCCAGACGGCGAGCCGCCACCAGGACCGTCTGCGGGCGGTGCGCTCCTTCATCCTGGCCGACCCGCGGCTGTACGGTCAGATCCTGCGGTACCGGCCTCTGGTGCTGTCTCAGTTCCAGGAGCGCCTCAAAGCGGCCGGGATCCGTCTGGCTGCCACCAAGCTGCTGGACTACCTGGACTCCCAGTGCATCACCGTCACCACGGCCAAGCCGGGCCACAGGAGGCGGGGCCAGAGGCCCAAGGCAGCGGGGGACCGGGGGGCGGGCCGCAGAAGACCGGCTACGGCCCCCAGTTAAAACGTTCGACCCGCATGGAGCCGCTTGGAGCTTCTCTGACGATGACTTGGGGCAGATCTTGGTAGAAGTTGATTCCTCGAGAGTTGACGTCGGGGTTTTATGTTAAATTATGTTTCAGGACCGATTCTGCAATCTAGATTTTCAGGTTCTAATGTTACATTATGAACCCACTTTGTAAATAATAATAAAAAGTTAAGGATGACGTGTATATATGAAATGGATTTGAAGCATCCCGTCATCTTATGTGTGCGATGGTAACGTCCCAATAAAAAAAATATTTCAATTTCAAGTTTCAATCGAGTCGGGTTTCATGGAACAACTCAGGACAATAATGGCTCATTAATTATGAATGCATCATTATTTACAAATGACTTCACACAAGACGTTTTTGAAAAAACATTTTACTTCTTTTGATCTCCAGATAGTTTTATATCCGGAGATCAGCCAAGTCGTACACACACACACACGGCCGAGGACACTCGAGGGGTGATACGTCATCCACGTGGTGAGGCGGGTCCTCCATGGCGTCTTCAAGTCAGAGCCCTGAGAGTTAAGTCGGGTCGCTGTCGGTTATGGGGGGTGTGTGTGTGTGTGTTGGGGGGGGGTCTCTGCAGCAGCATGAAGCACAGGGCAAGAAATCAGATTTCCAAATTATGAACGACCCTTCAGCGCCTCGGCCCCCGGAGAACCCGCCTGCCCTCGGGGGAGGGGGGGGGGGCCTCACAGCGGAGCATCGGCGTGGCACTTCCTGTCCCGCCTCACGGCCGCCGTCAGCACAGGTTGGCGATGTTGGCGAGGAAGCGCTGAGCCCACCACTCCTCCAGGTCGATGGGCACGAAGTCTGCAAGGACGGAGATTTAAGGACTCATTTATATTCACCAAAGTAAATGATCAATACTATAATTAGTTATTGATTGAGTAACTTATTACAACTGTTGATTTATTTGGTGTAATAATTAATACTCATTGTATGCATTCGAATTGCATTATAATGTCATGAATTCATTATAAAAGTAATACAAGTGTCAGAATAAGACGGCAAAAGTCAAACGCCATTAAAATGTGATGCATAGTGAGTATTATGCCGTAAATGTAATAGTATATAATTCAGCTATTCTCAACCACTGAGGTACTAAAATAGTTAAATTAAATATATATTCAACCCCTGTTGTATGTTAGAAAAACAAGTGACATTATAGCATGTTTAAAAAAAATAAGGCATTGTTTGCCATGTTAGAAATGTAAAGTAATCATAAGTAATATGAAAAAACTCCTTAAATTGCCAAAGTATAGGGTTATACAAATATAGTGTGAAATAAAAGGTAGTCATTATGTCATAGTATAATCCAAAAATATAATTAAAAAAGCTGTTGTCATAAAGACGTCATGGCATACAGAGCATGTAAGCAAATTGTAAATACGTTCCTTAACGATCAATTCTAACGTTTTGCTTATAGCAAACAATACCAAATGTATTTTTTTCTTTCTTTTAAATAAAATGGAAAGATTGAAGTTTTTTAAATGAATCTTTGAATATGACATCACCCTTAAAAGATGGGGAGCACTCATGGGGGTTGTATAAGTGTAATATATTGTAGTGATAGAAGACCGCTGGTGACACACACACACTCACTCCCTTCCTTCCTTCCTCCTTTCCTCCAGCCAGCTGCCACTTTATTTAGGTTTTTTTAAAGAGAAAAGAGAAAGTCATGGCCCTCATCTCAAGACCCCCCCCCCCCCTAGTGTTCAGGGCGGCCGACCCCAAAGTTACGAATGCCTGTTATAAAAACGTGCTTTGAAAATACACAGTTCCTCTGATAGTGTATTTTTTAGATCTGATGGATCTTTTCAATTTCCAGAAGCTCAATCAAAATCCTAACTCATAAACCATCCCTAACATTGTCATAGTACATAATGTCATTAAATAAACGTTAGAATGTAGCTACTGAGGTTGATTCATGACTCTAATCCCCAGAGTTATTCCAAAAGGGAAACGGTCGCAACCTTTTGAGGCAGTGAGCCACACAAGGAACTGGACTAGACCGGTGTGTGTGTGTGTGTGTGTGTGTGTGTGTGACCAGCAGTCAGAGCTGGTTTATCTGGAACAGACAGGTTCTCATAGACACAGTTAAACATTAAAGCGGCCTATAAGCGAGATCACCTCGGCCTGAGGACACAGCGGAGCCACAACCCACACGGCTCGCTTCTAAAACAATTAAAACACGGCGGGATTATCACTTAAAAGTTCACAAAGCCGGAAGAGCGAGATCCGCTGGCGCCATGAAACGTGGACGAGACGAGACGGCGTGAGGGTCTCGTAGTCGTCGTGTTCTTTGAAGACTTTTCAGTGAATGAAGAGCGCGCTAATCAAGAGTGGCGAAGACGCAGGTACGTACTCTTCATCGCAGCACCGGGGGTCTTCTCGGTGTACTGAACGGGCCCCTGGCTGGCAGCTGGCTCCCCGTCGTCCCCCAGCTTCTGCTCCACCTGCTGCCATGCTGCAAACAAAACACACACACACACACACACGCTCAATTAACTTCAAAGAACACTCATCACCTCAGAGCCGCTGGTGAAGTCACACGCCAACGTTTCTTTCCTGTCCGTCTACGTTTCTCAGCTCGGCCCTGAAGCGAAAACATTCCCGTCTCAAACAGAAGCAGCTGTTGACTTTGAAGAGAACATCTGCAGAGCGCCGCCCACCGGAGGACCCCCATCCAGAGCTGGAGGAGACTGAACCGCTCCATGTTTTTGGGGTTTTCTATTTGCTCAGGGTGACGGTTGTTCCTGGTGTTCCTCCGGATCAGCCTCGAGGTTTTGGCGTTATTAAAATCGACGGCTCTGCAGTTCGCCTTCTACAAACGTTCAGCAACCGATTATAAACTCACCGTTTGTGCAGCCCGGAGAACGTAAAGACCAACGTGTGGGCGCAGCGCTCCAATTGGGCCGGAGCCAACGTATACATGACATTCAGCTTTCATCCTGAGGGACCAACACCTCATGCGAGTCACACACCGGCGACACGGCTACATGGTGAAGTGGCTTGCTTAAGGACACATTAACTAGGGCGGGGATTCAACCGCCAACGCCCCGATCGAAAGACTGACCTGCTAACCGCTCACACAGTCGCTCTAGATCAGGGGTCAGGAACCTTTTTGACTGGGAGAGCCATAAAAGCCAAATATAATTCATTGAGAGCCATATAGTATTTTTAACGGATAATAAATCAAATATGTCTCGCTTTTAATGCGACTTCTGGTGCTGCATGATGCTACGGTGGGGGGGGGGGGGGGGGGGAGTGCGGGGGACTTTTTCTTTGGTCCGCTCCGATGCGCGCACACGCAGGCATCGGATCTCTGCGGCGCGCGAGACGGCGAGCCGAGAAGTGTTACCGCGACACGTAGAGACAGAAATGACATGCTGGTGTGTCGAGATGATCAATAACAGACGTTTAGTTAAATAAAAGAACAAAGACGTCTTTAAGAAAAGGACCTGACATTACTGCTGCTGTAATCTGGCGCGATAGAGAAAATTACAGGGGGGCGGGCGGAGATTTTTATTTATTTTTTTAACTCAAAATTGTCTGCGAGCCATATGCCGTCACCGGAAGAGCCATAGGTTCCCGACCCCTGCTCTATGTACTTAAACATTTAACTCGTTGGCTGACCGCGACACACCGGCACTTCTCACAAGATTCTGGGGCTCATTTCTGCCTCTACATCAGGTTCTCTGGGTTATTCATAATTAAATGAATTAGAATTCATAATATTGGGCAACACCCAATTTTTTTTAAAGGTAAAAGCACCCTTCAAAATGTCTTAAAGGAGGAGCCCCCAATCCCAATATCTCTAGTATCCTTTATTGAATGTATCCCCCCCCCCCGGTGTCCAGGTCTCCACCCTCATGACGTCTCACCTTCATACACAAATCGGACGTTGTCCTCGTGAGCGGGGGGGAACCCCTCGGCGGGGCCGGCGGCCTTCTGCGTGTCCGCACCGTGGTAACGCTTCCCATTCAGACGGTTGAAGACGATCTTCGGGGGCGGAGAGCTGCGGAGATTTGACGGAGACGATTAAAGAACGCTCGGGGACAACACACACACATGATGCTGGCTGCTTCTGATTGGTCAGAGGAGTTTCATCCCAAAAAAAGAGGTCAGATAAATTGATGAGTCAAACGAGACATTAGTTTGGTTTCATTGACACTAAAAATTACCAAATGTTACTTTCTTTATTTCTATAACGTCAATCAACAACTCCAGCATGCAACTCTCAAGATGCTTTTTCTAGTTGCAATGCATTCTGGTTGATGGAGTTTTTCAGCTGGAACACACATCACCAGTTGCTTTCGCTTCTTCCAGAATGGGTTTACCCCATTAACCTACATATAGATAGAAGATATAAAAGTATAAAGATATAAAGTATAAATAAAAGCTCTTACATTTATAGAGCCAACAACTCAAATTGTAGTACTTGATACTTTTACTGCCGTCAAATTCACCGGAAACACTCAGTTACCAGTTTATAACACCTCATAATAAAAAACTAATACCACTCTGCAAAAACATCCTAGTCACGAGCAAGTCAGCGCATCTTTAGGTGATATCGGTATTTCCGAGCACCTGAAGGCAGCTCAAGACCCAAGAGTTGTTTACAAAGCAACAGGCGCGCAGGTGATCATAAATGATCTTACAGAAATAAAAAAATAAACAGTTCCAAAACAACACTCACTTCGATAAGAGCCACGACGTCGGCTTGAGCTTCAAGTCGCTGAATTTGCTCTCGACTTGTTGTGTGGGACCTGAGGGACACAAACAGAGTTTATTGATTTTACGCGTATGCATATATATATTTAAACCACTGAACCATCGCGATTGACCCAACTCGCTTTAAAAAATAAAAATAAAAATCATTAATGATGCGACATTGCATCAGATGCGTTCACTGACCTGTCCTCCGTTGGGTAACAAGTTTGCTGGGACCTCTGGTGATCGTGTACATCATGTGAACGCCCAGATATTCTGGAAGGATTCTTATGAATCACCAGGTGAGCGCATCGATCCACTCCAAGCTCCGCCCCCAACGAGGGTAAAAAAAGAAAAATTCGCAGCGTGGTTTCTTTCTTTTTTTTGGTGCTTTTCTTTTCTTTTCTCTCCCGGTCAGCGGCTCCGCCTGCAGCAGACTCGCTCCGACGTGTCTCCCGCTGTTGAATATCGGTTCCGCTGCACCTCGGAACCGGCAGGTGTTAAGAGTTCTACTGGACCGGCGTATGCTGCTGCTGCTACTACGAGAGGTGGCGTGGAGGTCACCCAAGGAGAACGCGGCTCCACGCGCCCGGGATCAATCAGTCAGGCAGTCGGAGTCACCTTGTGGCTCCTGACGCGCGCGCGCACTGACACTCCACGCGGGACACAAGGCTCGGGACCGACTGCGACACCTCCGACCGGAACACAAGGACAACGCACGCTGTTGGGATATTCTCATCAGGACGTAAAAGCTTCAACGCTGGGCCGGCGTCAAGCTGTCAAGAATGAAGAACGTGACTTCCGGGCTGGGGTTTTCAAAATAAAATACCAGATAGTCTGCGACTTGCGATGCCAGTTTGACGAGAGGTGTTTGGTTACCTATGCTGCGTCAGATCACCAAACACCATTTAAAAACACGAACAGTTAATTAAATACGTACATTATTTAGATGACTACACACTGTACATATTTAATTGACGTATTTAATATTTAGTATTAATAGAAATTACATGTCATTAATTAGACGCTTTTATCCAAAGTGATTACAATAAGTACTACAAAAGTATCATAAGTAAGTGCCATTTAAGTGTCACTGAAGTGCTAATCTGTTTTTTAATCCAGATAAAGTTTGAAAAGATGCGTTTCTAAAATGCTAAAAATACTCTCAAAGGTAGTGTTAGTGTTGGGTCTCATCACCAAAGATGATGAGACCCACTTGAGGAAGGTCAGCCTTCTAACCACGTGGTGCAGAGACAACAACAAGAACCTCCTTCTGAATAACAGCAAGACCACGGAGGTTGTTGTTGACTTCCGGAGAGGCCACACTCGACACCGCTGACCATCAATGGTGCTGATATAGAGTGAGCAGCAACACATTCTTGGGAGTGGACATCAGGCGAGGACCTCTTGTGGACAGCCAACACAATATCAATATAGAAAGCCCAGAGGCGCCTCTACTTTCACCACACATTAAATTACATTTCGATATATGTTGTCTCAATGTTTTTTTTTTCAAAATCTATTACACTATATTATCTGTACTCACTTTATATGTTGGACTGCAGAGAAACGTTTTTTCAACTAATGTGCTATTTGACATCCTGTAAATGCAATAGTGCACATGAAATGGGAAAGATGGGGTTTTTCTTTCAAATAGACGGAGTAAAATGGGGAGATAATTTCAGTACTAAATGTTATTTCGTACTGTTGACTATGAAAAGGGTGTTTTATTTATATGGCAGACCGTAGCTTAAAAAATATATATGATTAAGAGATTAACCCGAGTGAACGAGGCATGGTTTGAGAATATTATTTTTTACAAATTCCATTGATTTTAGCATCACTACAAAATTACATTAATCTTTACAATATTATGGTGCGTACGGTTATTGTGTTTTGGGTAAACATGAAGTGTGACCATTGTCTACATTAAAACTGCATTTAATGTAAAGATGTATGAAAAGGTGCCGTTTATATTTAACCATGTTAAACAATAGTGCTTCACTGGGACATTAAAGTGGATGACAATTTCCTAATTTGTGTGGGCTTTATTTTGAAGTTGGAGTCTCCTCATTTCCGCTCTCCTCGTCGTTTCTGTTTAGTCTCCGGTCGGACTGCTTTACGGAGCGGGGCAACCCCCCTCCGTGACGTCACTGCACGCCCCTCGAGAGGGAGAGATTACCTTTAACCTATTGGCGTGAGACAGACTAACTGAAATAAAGCCGTCCCTTAGCTGCCGTTTGCAGATTTAAGTTATTTATTGATAACTAAGGGAGCCTGACGAAAATGTACCATTGAACTAATATTTATAAGGACTAATAAACTCGTTTCAGGCCATCCACTGGAGCACTCACATACACATTGCTGCTTACCCTTGAAGCTGCCCTGTAGAGGTTATATATTTCACCTATATATGGAAGACCTGATAGTCGTCCCAGCTAACCTCTGTCGTTCGACTCCACGCCGTGAGCTGACCGTCTGTGTTTAGTCACTGAAGATCAGCCGAGACAAGAAGCGGCTCAGACAGGCTTATCCAAGTTGATATTCAACACTCCATCCCCCCCCACCGCCCCTCCCCCCATTCATCTCTACTATCTGGGTCAATCACCTGAGACTCCAGAGTGAGAGGCATCAACAGTCCACACTACACAGGCTGAGCACCAGCAGCACTGTGGCCACTTTGCATTGAAGCAGATTAATACATGGAGTAGTGGTTACACTCCTAGCGGTGTTATTAAAGATGTTAAAGCATTTATGGCTGAAACAACTGATCTCTAGGGAGCCTTTTGGTGTCCCCAGCGTTTTTAAACATATGTCCACTCTACCGCCCACTCTGCTTCACCACAAAAAACAGATTCAATCATATGAAATGAATTTTTGATCATTGTTAAATTGTCAAATCTGTTTAAATGAAGAATATATCAAATGGAAATGCAGATGAGGTTGATAGCCGGATCAAAGACTGAAGTAGTCTAGCTTTTTAAAATCAATTTATTTCAGCTCAGTTTGTAATAGTCACTGTCAGCTGTTGTCTCGGAGTAACCTCCACTCATTCATGCGTTCCTTTTTTGCATTTCAGTTCCATATGTACATTTGCCAAAGATATGAAATGATTATTTATATTACTCTTAAATAAATAATATATATATATATTTAGTAATAAGTCACTTCTAGTTTCCACGAGATTAGTGGCCGTTACGGAGTAAAAAGCGCAGACTGTGATTGACACTATACTTCAGGTATTGAAAGACGGACACGATTGCAAAGTTGGTGAATAAAGGAACGTTTGATAAAAAGGTTTCTTTATGGAGACTTATTGCCGAAAGGTCTAGAAATGTACGTAGTGCCTCTCGTTATAGAGTACGGCCCTCAGTCTGGTCCGTCCGGTCGCCTCAAACAAACACTCACAACAAAGACAGCGTGCATGTGGCATCTTACCTGATGCCACATAACGGGTGACGAGTCGATAGTGAAAAGTCCTTTCAAATCTACTTGATCTTTTATCAACGACTACGTTGTTACCACGTCATGCTCGGGGTTCACGTTTCTTCAATATTGGGGTTCACAGTCTTCCACGAGGCTGTCTGTGATGTAGTTGACCTGCAGCAGCTCCTGGTAGTAGTCTTTCTCCACTTTGGTGTTGACTGTCCAGGCGACCACTTCCACCCCCCTCTGGGCCCAGTACTGAACGTAGTCCCTGCAGACACAGCACAGACAACAGTTACACACACACGTCTGAATATGACGCGAATACGACGGCTGGCCTCAGCTGTGGAAACTTACACGGAGACAAAGTTTTTCTGGATCAGGAAGGCCGAGACGCCACAGAGCTTCCACAGCACGTGATGGTGCGCCCAGTCCAACGCAATGTCCATGAGCGTCATCCAATGGTGTTTCCATAGCGACGAGAAGCGCGGGGCACCGTTTCCGAACCGACTCAGCATCCACGGCCGGTGGGTCAACGCTGTGACCACTTCCGGGTCGCCCTGCCTCATCTGGGCCGGAGTGGAACAGAGCAGGAGGCGGGGTGATGGTGAATGTTAGCAAAGAGATAACAGATGACAGGAATGGCATCAGAGCAAATTTAGTTTATTTAATCAGTACCATTATGGTAGCCCATTCTGTTTTTAAAAAAAATCTATTTTTTAATTAGCAGTACAATACATTAGTATTGTTACATTAATTTAGCACGTGTGGCAGTTGTTGTCAGTTATATATTTCTGTGGGTCAGGTAATCCATGGTTTTTTTCCATGGACAACACATTTGTATTGGCATTGTTTTGTCAAAGTCAAGTAAAGTTACATCTTTGGAAATAATTTACATTATGGTCAAAGTGCTTGAGCCCTAGTATATATATATTCATTCATGTAGGCGACATGGGAGGGATTGAATTGGAACAAACCCTTTTATTTGGTGATGTTTGCCGCAATGTGTGCAGGCTGCTTACCCAATCTTATCAAAATGTTCACAGTCTAATTTTTTTAACTGTCTCCTTTTTGTTTCACAGCTGCAAACGTGACTTTGTTCGGGTCTATTTTACCACGAACTAGACATTCACTTCTGAAACACGCCAAAGACCCCTCTCACCCTGTAGATGACTTTTGGCTCAAAGGAGCAGACGATGCTGGTGGTGTAGAGGACTGGATGCTTTTTATACAATTCTTTAAGGGCTGCAGCTGCCTGGCAGAGGAAGAGAAGCGCACGGTTATTGTAGGACAGTCATCGGTTTAGAGGCTTTAGATCATTGTGTGTGTGTGTGAGTGTGTGTGTGTTCCTGTGTAACCACTTGGTGGTAACTAGCAGCTGTGTGTGTAAGTTGAGTGTGGCCTTAAACGACAACAATAAAGCAGCTCTCCATTCCTTAATCACCTAAAATGTTTAATTACATTTTTACTTGAGCTTAGTTCGTTGAGAACGTTGTGTACGAGAGCAGAATAACAGATAATAGAAACGTTCTCTTCACAATTAAAAGCCGACTCGGTACATATCAATTAAATCAACGAGTATGAGAGGCACAGTGCACACAACACACTCCTGTTTGTTCATTGTGTTGGCTGCACCTCATCTGGATGACCTTTGACATCAAAGTAGATGGTGAGCTGCAGTTTGATACATTCCTCTACTGCCTCCTCCAGAGTTGGGATCTTCTCCCCAGCAAACCTTTCCCTGGTGACCAAGGACACACCAAGGTCAGTGCCTTTCAAACATATATACTGAAACATTACTCTTTATTTGATCAGGGATACACCGATCTGGAGCCGCGGTGTTGAGGTCCCGCCCACACACACCTGCCTGTGCGTGAGCCAGCTGCTACGTTAGCACCCAAGTAGCTATTTGCCAAGAAAGACACAACAACTAACCATAATATCTCTAGAACTACATTTATGATACATATTATATTACACAGACTCGTGAAGGTTATATACAGTTTAAAGTTACGGCTCTCATTTAATTCCCGACTCTGCTGCCATAATGCTACTTCCCCCAGAGCAGCTGTTAATCACATTTGGCAATCATGGCATCTCAACCCTTCTTTTTGCATCAAATCAGTCATTCTGAACACACTAATTAGAAAGAGGAATGCTAGAGCTTACATCAGCGTGATAATAACTACCTAAACCGACAGAAATTATCTCTGGGGAAAATTAATTTTGTTACTTTTTATTTGATCCCATGTCCTGAATGTTGCGGTCGTCCATCTCCATGGGTAAAGATGGGTAATGCAATAACTACAAGGGCCCCTATGCGATTATAATGCAAATCAGACATGCAAAATACACATTTGTATCAACTTCATGCATCATTAGATGATATCTGTGTAAACAATACAGTAGTTTTCTTGTGTAAATCATATCCGGGGTAACATTTCTGAGTGCAGTGGCAGAGACTCAGGAGCAGAGGAATAAACGGGAGGTGAGGTGATAACAACTCTGTTTTACTTGCAAAAAAGTCGCACGAGGACAAGGAACATAAAGGAAGCACAGAAACGATCTGGCACAGAATAAGGAGTAGACGCAGACTAAATACACAGGGGAACGAGACACAGGTGGAAACAATGAGGGCGGGGCTTGCAATCACACGGGAGGCAGAGGAGTGGCTGAGAGCAGGTGAAGGGAATGAACAATCAGGGACAGGGCAGACAGGGACAGGAAGTGCAGGAAAACAGAGGACACAAGAGACAAAGGACTTCAAAATAAAACAGGAAACAAGACACCAAAACCCAGACCATGGCACAGGGGTAATCACATTGCCATATTCTGAATGAAAAGAGGCCGTCCCCTTGTTTTCACATGCGTGAAGGTAATGAAATAACTATTTGCTATCTAACCTATTATTGCAAGGCACTGGCTTTGACATTATAAAGACACGAAGGAATCAAGTCAAATAAATGGTATTGACGTAACTTAGGGGCATTCGGTAAGTTGTCTTCAGTACAGCAGCCGACTGCCAACCATCATAAAGCTTAGTTATGTGTAGTTTAATATTCTGGTACTGTCATCATATTATTTAATGTTTGGTTTCTGATGCTCTGTAAGGCTAATGTCTGATGTCCTCTTGTTAAAAAATAAACTACAATTTTGTATTTCTTCAATTTCTTGTAATACCGATTCAATTACATTTCCTGTTTCACTCACCGTTATACTTTCTAAATGTATTGTCTAGAGACGTCTGCACCTTCTTCTTTTATTGGAC
This sequence comes from Pseudoliparis swirei, assembly GCF_029220125.1. Taxonomy (NCBI): domain Eukaryota; kingdom Metazoa; phylum Chordata; class Actinopteri; order Perciformes; family Liparidae; genus Pseudoliparis; species Pseudoliparis swirei. Next base: position 23,121,815 of record NC_079411.1, read on the forward strand.
CTGAAGTGAACCGTTTTAGAAGCCTGCAGGCATCTGTTTCTCGTGTATTACTGGCTGCATTCCTCCGTAACAGCAACTTGCCTTTCTTGTTTCTGTATTGATTATTGTTAAATGTGCCTTCAACTTCTCCTTTAAGTGTTTTCATAGAACTCTCTTGGAGCCATCCAGTATCCATTCACACAGTTTTAACTGTAAAATGACCAATTCAACATCCCTGAATGGCTGTATATGAACAATATATTCTGTACGAGTCTATTCTGCTGCAGAAAGTACAGAACAAACAAGCCACTCAGTGGATAGAAGTCTGACACGCTGCTAAAGGCAGGCTACATCAGCAAGTTGCAACCAAACATAAAGTCACAAAGCACTAAAATATAAATAGGCCCACAGTTTTCAAGCATGAATATATACATTCCTTTTGTCCACCAACATATTGTGCCAATTAGCTCGCATTTCTTACACCACCACTGGCTATTTAAACAAGGATTAATAGATTGCATACAGCTTCTTCTTTAAACACAACAACTGTACCTTCTGCAAAAAAAAAACAGTATTTTTAAGATCCTAAATCTAAAGTATCAGCTGCAAAAAAATGCCATAAAAACTGTAAAGTCTGCCCATCTGTCTGCATGCGTGTTGTGTGAATTCTAAGATGTATTTTCTCTGTCGGTCTTACCGGAGTCGATGTTTCGCTGCTGCGTCCAGTTTACCCAAGTCGGACAGCCTCATCTGGCTGAGTGGTCCCGACCCGTTGGTGGTCCGGTCCACAGTCTCATCATGCATCAGTATTGGGACACTGTCTGCGGAGAACTCCAGGTCCAACTCCACGCCTGTGGCCCCATTCTTGCTGGACTAGAGAACAACAGATGAATAACAAAAAGGTTGGAAGCCAAGTATTGCAGGAGTATACGCTTCTCACAGTCCCAGACTTCAAACTACTTGTAGTAGTATACTCTAACTTGTTATATAAAGAGACGGATCTGTTCTCATTGAACACACCCAGATTTCTTGCACTGTGTTTATATTGTCTCATTTGTCTTATTTGTCCTATTGTCCAATGTTGTGCCCCATCCGCCAGACAAATTCCTTGCTGGTATGAACTATTAATGAGATATGTTCTCTTGTGCAGCCCTTTTTATTGATTTGTCCAAGGCTTTCGACACTGTCGATCATGCAGTAATGAAGCAGAGACTTCTTACTATTGGACTGTCAAAACATACTGTCTGTTGGTTTGAAAATTATTTATCAAACCGATCACAGTGTGTACAGGCTGAAGGCATCACCTCGAGTTCTCTTGATATAATAAAAGGTGTGCCACAGGGTTCAGTCCTAGGACCACTTTTATTCACAATTTATATTAACAGTATCGGTCAAAATGTGCCAAATGCCAATTTTCACTTTTATGCAGACGATACTGTCATTTACTGCTCTGCTCCTACACAGCATCAGGCTCTCTTACACTTACAAACAGCCTTCAATACTGTGCAACACTCTTTTAATGAGTTGAAATTAATGTTGAATCCTGATAAAACGAAGTTGATGATGTTTACAAACTCAAAAACTAAGCCATTAAACCTTCCAGCTATGATTTCATTTCAGGGCAATGTGATTGAGTCTGTATCATCATATAAATACCTGGGATTCTTGATTGATGACTCTCTCTCTTTTAAACCTCATATTCAGCAACTTGTGAAGAAGTTGAAAGTGAGGCTGGGTTTCTATTTTCGAAATAAGTCTTGCTTTTCTTTTAATGCTAAAAAGAGACTTGTTGCTGCTACTTTTATGCCTGTGATGATTATGGTGATGTCTTATATATGCATGCATCTTCTCAATGTCTCCACTCCTTAGATACTGTCTACCATGGAGCATTGAGGTTCATCACTAATCTTAAGGCTCTGACTCACCATTGCTCCCTGTATGCTAGGGTTGGTTGGACTCCGCTGTCCATCCGTAGACAAAATCATTGGCATGTCCTTATTTATAAGGCTATTCTCCACGTACTTCCATCGTATCTTTGGACGCTAATTCAGCTGAAAAACCCTGGAAGCTACCATCTTCGCTCTGTGACCTCTGCTCAAGGCCTCCTCTTGCTCTCCGTCCCTCACGTCCGTTTGGAAATGGGGAAAAGAGGTTTTAAGTTTGCTGCTCCTGCGGCTTGGAATGTGCTGCAGACAGACCTGGGTCTCCGGGAGCCGGTCTCCTTAGGTGTTTTTAAAAATAGATTGAAAATATTGGAGGGAAATTCATCTAGCTGTAGATGTTTTATATGACGGAGGTATGTGCTCCTGTGTAAACTGGGTCGTGTTGACTTGAGTCTTAGTTTTGGTTTTATTCATGCTGTGATTTAGTTTTTCGTTTTATATGTTGTCTGTCACTGTTTTATGTTGTATTGTATGGAACTTTGTGTGACGTGCTACTGCTGCTGTCTTGGCCAGGACACTCTTGTAAAGGAGATTTTTAATCTCAATGAGGCATTTCCTGGTTAAATAAATTAAATTAAATAAATTGTAAAAAATAATTTTAAAAAATGAGTAATTAGTTATTGAAGATAATTGAAATATTCGATAATTGACCGGTGGTTAAAAGGGACATGATATCCTGATGGAAAGATAATAATAATGTGACTCCAACACACACACACAAGCCCCCAGACCTCCCGCCCTCTTCTCACCTCCCGGATGGCAACAATGGTGTTCTCCGGTGCGTCGTGCCCACCGCAGCGGTGAGCGACCACCGACACATTGCCGGAGCCCACCACGCCCTTGGCCGGGTGCAGCACCTGCCGGGCCCGGCTGGTTGGTAACTGGGGAAACCGGAACATGGTCAGAAAGAGGTAGAGCGAGGCGGTGAGGACGGTGCTGCACACCGGGCTCCTCGTCCCGAGCAGGAGGAGCACGAAGACCACCGAGTACAGGGCGACTTCATCTCCGAGCTGCAGCATGGTCTCTGTTTATGTCCTTCTGACTTGAGGACAGAAAGGGACGTTACAACCGGGGAACAACCTGCAACAGTCAAGCCAGCCTACGCGCATGTATTAGGCATTACGGTACGAGTGTGGGAGAACGGACTTCAAAATAAAGCAAACTTCCGGTGAACGTGCTGGTTAGGCAATACACTTTTAAATACAGATACTTGAGCATTCTGGGTTCGTGTGAAGTGGACTTATAACCGGTTTATAAACGGAGTCGGAATATCAGACATGTAGTTCAGCCCATGGCTTCCCTCTTTCTTTATTTGTCACCCCCAATTCTAGTTACTTCTTTCTCTACGGCAACCCTGAAGGGACATATTATCTCCAATACAAAGCTAAACAAATTTATCAGCACTTTAAAGTCATAAACAGAGCAGATCAATACATCCACTATCTGACTACCTGGATCAACATTCATAAAATTCATGATTTTCCACTCATTCAGTTTAATTTAAGTTAAATTATTGAACTATCTGTATTTAAAGGCGTATTGCCTGACAGTCACGTTCACCGGAAGTAAACTCTTATTCTGAAGTCAGTTCTGAGGCGCTGTTACCGTTATGCCGTCATGCGCGTACCGTAAATAAACTTGAGCTGGTCGTGACAACTCGAGTTACGTCTCTTTCCCGAGTTGAATGACCTTCAAAGTGATATTCACAGGTTTGGAGTCAAGACATATTTCATTAAGAGCTCAATGAAATGCATTTAACTTAAGTTTACGACTTACCCGTGAGGAGGAAACGAGACACCAACGTCTCCGTTAAGTACTTCCGGGTCAGAGGGTTTCCTGTCATTGGAGCCAGCACTGAATTCTACATTTTCGCTCCAGCATTCAGCCTCTCGTCGGTCATGGTGAGCCATATTTTCTCTTAAAGTCCTATATTGGAAACTTAAGCTGCTTTAGTTAATGTATGACAGCTCGGTCAGGAGATGTTTTGTCTTGCACTCGCTTTTTGTTAACCAAGTTCCGTCCACCTCACTTCTAATAATATAGCAAATTAATGATTAATTAGAACAACACGGGTGCATATGATTTATTGCGCGTGTTAATTTGTTCATACTTTACTGGCTGCGTTTCTCCTTGAAGACTGAACCGGAGGTGAAACTACGTCATAATGCTAATTAAGCACACCTGTGTAATGCAATCAGATAGCCCTGATACTAATGTTTACATTGTGTCGAAAACGACTTTGAGTTGGGGAGTTATGTGTGTGTTCATGTATTGTAATATTATTATTAAGTGCACAGGTTGTAACTAACGCTTATTTTCACCATCAAGTAGTCTGCTGAATATTTTCTTGCCAACATTCTTTTGTTTTTGCTGAAAACAGTGATGTTTGGGATTTTGCAAAATGATATAAATCTATTTTTTAAAAATGTTTGTAGATACCTTTTCGAATTTGTTTCGCGTCTAATGCACCGGTTATTTGTCTACAGATCAGTTCAGTGTTGGTGCGCAGGTTTACGTCAAACATCCTGTCCTGTTCCAGAGGATCATGTCTACTTCCAGGTCGGATAACTGGTGGAGTGCAGCCTTGGGCACCAGGTCACACACTCATCCAGCAGAGCTTCCGGGGCCCTGTTATATCTAATATCACAGCCCTGGGAAGGTACTCTGACTTTTCCACACACAAGTACACTATGATTTACACCCTGCCACACATGAAGCTCCTCGTAGCGGTGTCCAGACTGAAACTGTTCCAAACGGCATTCACCGTGGTCATCTTGCCCCCGGTGTTCATCTTCTACCTCCAGGGAGTTGTCCCCTTCTTTCTGGTCAGCTACACAACGGGTGTAGCGCTGTTTGCTGGTGCCATGCTGTACACCGCCAGTCACTTCTTCCAGAGGGTGGTGGGGATGATGTACCTGGACTCGTCCCAGACCACTCTCAAAGTGTCCCACCTCAGCTTCTGGGGCAGGCGCTGCGATATCTATCTGCCAGTGTCAGATGTTATGACCATCGCGGATACGGGCGATTACTTAAACGAGTCAATATTGAAACTTAAGAGATTCAGCAGTCCACAGACGATGTATTTCTCCACTCAATTTGGACGTGTGGTGGACCAACAGGGCTTTAAGAAGGTGTTTGGAACTTAAAAAATTGTATGTATTTGGACGGTATTAGTCAACATTGAATTATCCTAATTATGTGCAAATTGCAGTGCAACTTGTATTAATGAGAAGGATCTGTTCTCAGTGAAAAAAGATTATATAGTGGAAGACTATGTACTGAGATGTGTTCTAATGAGTAATTAATTATTTAATGAAGCTTGTGGTTGGAAATATTCAATAATTGACCAGTGGGCATTGTGTCAGGACGTCTCAGATTACGTTGGTCTGTAACCAGAGTCTTAATGTTCAAAGGAGAAAACACATGTAATAAAGTATTGTTTGAAGTGAGCTGGTCCTTATGTTTTACAAGCATAACTATTTGTGTTGAATCTTAAAACAATGACTTTACTAAGAACCATTTAAAGGTAATAATGAAGCACATTTTATTCAAACACTGTTAGCGACTCAGATGTGAACAATGACCGATGTACTTTACATGTAGAATGGGGCATTTGGTAATACCATCACAGAAGATTTTAAATGATACACACACAGGTATGTTTACTTTTATGAATGCTTTTTGTGTCATGGAATAGCTTTCACAAAATATTATATATATTTTTAAATATTACTACATTTTAATTAATTAATACATATTATTATTGGTGTTTGTGTGTGTATATATATCAGGCATGAGAATCCCTCACCTTTCAGTGAAATTTGCCGTTTTGAAACCAAAATAGGTGACTTACGTGAATCGTGTAGATCCGAAGAGTTTTTGTTTTGGGGGTATGGGGGGGGGGTCAATTGGCCGGCCGGCGTTTATGAGATTGGAGTGGGACACGGAGAAAATGTGGAGTGGTGCTCTTCGCAATAAAACATCTTTGATGGGACGTGTTGCGTCTCGGCCAATCAGCGTCAAGATGTCTTCAGCGTTTGGGGGTTCAGGTTAGCTTGAATGTTAGCGCGCTACATCTGCTGCTGTCACGCTGCACGGTGGAGCGATACTAACAAAGTACCCGTACGTTAAGAGCGATGTGATTTAGCATATTTTTAGTATCGATACTTCATTAAAAGAGCGCGGGATCAGAGCGCACGCGCTGCTCCGTGTCAAACTGTCTGCACGCGCAGCGCAGCGCTCACAGCGAGGGGCCTTAAGTGGCGGAATTTTCGGCTTTAAAAATAAAAAAAGATGCCAGAAGTGAAATGTTTAAGTTCAGTCTGTAAAGTTGTGTAACTCTACAGCTGCTCATCCTGATGAACTCTGTATCCTCTTGCCAGATACAGAACGGCCTCATAGTGTATAATCAATGCTATGATGGCTCCATGTAGTTTCATTCATATCTGGCTGTATTAATACTATATTACTGCCATTTGTTAAGTGTTGAAAAAGTTGGTAAAAAGTGAACCATACAGATATTTTATTTATTACTATTATAGATAAATATACCAGTATCGTATTTATGGTATACTGTTTTTATGGTATTGTATCAGTATCATGATATTTATGGCAGGTATGGTATAGAAGATCGTGACAACCAGGTAGAGGCAGAACAGACTCGAGGAACAGACTCAATGAACAGACTCAAGGCTCAGCAGAGCACAAGACTTTAAGACTTGTTCACGCCAACAACAAAAAAGGAAGTTGGTTCATGAATGACCATATTATACACAATATTACTATTATTATAGTATTATAGGGCCCGATCACTGACTTGGTGTCAGAATGGAGGACCTATAGATTATCATACAACGGCCAACATCGATGTTCGTGGAAGTCACCCCCCCCCCCCGCGTGCCTATCCTCCTCACCTTTTTCACCCCTGACCCGTTTTCATGCCTGATATATATATATATACATTGTTTCCCCTATAGGTTTACAGCTTCAGGGGGGCGGGACTAGTGCCGCTGCTAGCCATGTTGGTGCCCTAAGCTTAACTCCTTAACGATGCCCCCCCTGAGATAGGAGAGGGACCTATTTAAGTCTACTGGGGTTATAAATGACGTTAATGTGTTTACTAAACGTCCACATGGTGGCGCTATCTCATCAAAAATCTCTTGTGCCTGACTTTCCACCAAATGCCATTGAAGTCTAAATATAGTTTTTGAGAAATGTAGCAGACAGACAAACCAACAGGACTGGATGTCCAATAAATGAAAAGGTGTGTTGTCTCTACAATATGTGGAGTTTATGCGTAAACAGCTTAAAGGTCTTTTTGATTTTATTGATACGTCCTGAATTTACGACTTTGTAAATGTGGCCTGATGCAGGCGATAGATGGATAACTCTGAATGGAACACTGATCCTCTTTCAGAGAAAAGAAAATCCAAAACACGCATGCGGTGATTCCACAGGTGTGTGTTTGTTGTCATGCTCCCTTGCAGCTGCACGCTTTGCCTATCGAACATGTAAAGTATGTGTCATGACATCATACATCTGTGCATGCTGGCTAAAAGCAGAGATAGCAAACATCCTAATATTACGAATAGTTTGAGGGTGTTTCTGTGCTCTTGTGATGCTCTGAAACATTCTGCAGGTTTACTGTTGTATAATGTTTGTTATTCCTGCTTCATTAATGTGCATCTTGCATTCTCCTGCTGTCGATGCTGAAGGCTAATTTGAACTATTTAGTTTAGCACTTTTCTGCCCTCTACTGATTGGTTGTGGTCATCGCTCTAATCCACAAGAACAATTTAAGTCACATTGTTTTTCATAATCGAATAGAAGAAAGGCTTGTTAAATATATTGTTGGGTTTCCTCCCTTTAATGGTCTGCATAGAGCGCTGTTATTCCCACCACTTTCTTCACTGTATTGTTTATATGGCCAGTTGTCACTGGACTCCATATAATGCTGCTACAAAATGTATAAAATAAATTTACATTACATGTCAGCTGATGCTTTTATCTAGGGCTGCAACTAACCATTATTTTAACAATAGACTATTCTGTTGACTATTTTTTCGATTAATCCCTTTATTCAAAACAGGGTTCATATGATCATGGAAAACCTGGAAAATTCATAGAATTTTAAGATATTTATTTCCAGGCCTGAAAAAGTCATTGAAAAAAATAAAATCCCAAAAGTTTTCGAAAAGTCATGCAAATGTGTTATATTCATATCTTCATTTAAGTTCATTCAACCATGAGTACAAACTCAGAACACCAAGAATCAAGAAATTATTATTTCTTCAAGAAAGCTAAACTACAAAATACCATAATAAGTAATACCATAAGTAATACCACAAGTAATATTATTGGGGTGGCTGTAGCTCAGTGAGGTAAGGGGGTCGTCCTGCAACCCCAAGGTCGTCGGTTCGATCCCCGCTCTCCCCATTAGTTGCAAGTCGAAGTGTCCTTGAGCAAGGCATTGAACCGGGCGCATCACTGCAGCCCACTGCTCCTTAATAACTAAGGATGGGGTAAATGCAGAGAATACATTTCGTTGCATGTGTACCTGTGCAATGACAATAGATTGAATCCAATCCAATAAGTATTATGTATAGTATTAGTAAGTTATACCATAAGTAATGCCATAAGTAATACCATGAGTAATGCCATAAGTAATACCATATTATGGTATTATGTATAGTATTAGTATGTTATACAATAAGTAATACCATAAGTAATGCCATAAGTAATACCATGAGTAAGTGCAAGTTGATAGCTCTAAATTAGAGCTGCAGGGATGTATTTGTGTTGGTCTACTCCAGAAGTTAGCATTGCGCTGGTACCCTCAACTCAGATATACGATACTTTGATACATTTCATTCGATAAGATCCTCTTCACAAAATAGTTTAATGCATTTTGAAGCACAAAAGCAGCCGTCAACAAACCTCTGTAGTTTCATTTAGCCACTTGTTAGCGACAAGTTAAAACACGCAAAAGATTAAAAATGTTATCCAGACGTTAAATCTGAGCACAGCGTCAGTGAACCCGGTCAGCGAGGCGGTGACCCCGTCACCAAATGGTGACTGTTATCCAGACACCACCTGCTGTATATCTCCACTACTTGAAGTGATATCACTGCATTCTTAGTTTTTCCGTCCCTCTCCTGCGTGACGGCACGGGTGCAGAAACATAAACAAGCTTCCAGGTGTCAATGCACAGGTGTCATAGCGAGAGAGGACACAAATGCCGACATAACTTCCGCAAAACCAATATTTAAATTCAACGAACTAGCCAGGCCGACAAAACGCGGACCAAACGGTACGAAGCCAAACTGGGGAACGAGACGAACAGGGTTTAAATACACAGGCAGGCGGAGGTGATTGGACAACGGGGAACGAGACACAGGTGAACACAATGAGGGCGGGGCCAGCAATCACACAGAAGGAAACAATCAGGACCAGGGCTGACAATCACAGGGAGCCACAAGGACTTCAAAATAAGACACAAACCAGACCGAAACTCCGGGTCGTGACAACGGGAACTGTGCAGTTTGACTTTACATGTCATATTTTGACTGAGTTAGAGAGAGCTTTGCACTGGATGTTGTTGTGCGGTTGCCGTCACACCCTGGATAAAGAACACCCTCAGTCCACCTTTGGGCTCCTAAAAGATGACTTGAGAACATGCACAAAAGAACAAAGGTCCTGGATTGGAGTTTTGTTTTTTTCCTCAGCAACACCTCGGTGCATTGAAAGAGATTCTGGCAGCCCAGAAGGTTTCTTTCATGTCCTGAAGGGCCCTGGAGAGCCCTGGGCCACTGAAGGAAAACCCCACTTACGTGTTGCTGTCCTGCTCCACAACATCCAGCCACAGACCCACCTCTGTTTGTTTTTTGTCATTGTTAATAACCCGAGCTTCCTATGATCAACAATATTGCATTGACCTCGACTCCGTCCCTGCAGGAGCGATTCTGCTTTTATATTCAATGCAATTTCCTGTGTTTATGAAGATTTTGGCTGCTTTTCTCTGACTCACGTGTCATTAACAATATGTAGGAAGGCACATGCGGTGTTTTTAGAAGTGATGTGTAATGCTCTTAAGTATGCCTGACCGCTTGTGTTTTCCCAAAGAGGGATTTATCACAGTGCAACCTGGATACCATCATGTTTGCATCACTCCCTGCTCGTGCTTTTCTAAGGCGATCACTCCCCGGGGGTTTACGTGGTCAATTGTCCAGCCAGCACACATCTTCCATGTTCCAGTTTGTTCCTGAACATTGTTTACAACATTCCGGATGGTTTTTGGCACAACATATTATTACACAAAAGGGAAACCTTCCTGTCTCTGAAGGACTTCCTCTCCTTTTTTAAATCAAAAGGCTAGAATAATCCATGAGTTGGGTTCATCACGCCGAGGTTCTAATATTTAGATTGCCGTGTTTTTTTGGTAAATAAAAACTATTATTTGGGAATAGTTCTTTCCTATGAAAGTGAAGCAAATAATTTACTCGAATATAACATTTTGACGAAATTACCCAGATCTTCCCGCGTCGATGGCCAACGCTAGGAGGTCATTAGCTTAGCTTAACATAAAGAGTGTAAGCAGGGAGCCTAACAACTATCCATAGGTCAACATTTACCTCTCTGTAAAAACATAATATATGTTGTTTTTTTACAATATTTGGATGATAGTAGGTATAATTTTAAATCGAGAGAGCCCGGCTAGCGGGTCTAACCTTCCAGCCTTATGCCGAGCTAAGCTAATTGACTCTAGACTCGTTCCCAGTCGCCTTAACACAAGAAAGCATCAACTTTCTCAAATGTACAATGTCATTTGATTTAAAATGGGGATGTCCTGAAAATAAAATATTTCGATAAAAAGTACAGATTTCTGTGTTTTTTTTGGAAAATGTTGTATTATCACACCGATTCAATATGTGAGATGAATCACAAAAGATCAAGTTTAATATTGAAACGCCCACATGGGTGGAGGCATTCTAGTGCCACGTGTATCTAACAAGAGTGCAAGGAGCAGATTTGTGTTCTCGCTCCCTGAAGGATACATCACTATTAGTTTGCGATAGACTGGCAGCTACCGGCCATACTGTTCTGATTTACAGCCGAGGAAAGTGAACAGCTTTCCCTCTCTGGTGGGTTTCGAGGTTGGGGGGGGGGGGGGGGGGTCTGGACCTCGGGACCATAAATCCTGGTGACTGCGGTGGCCTGCAGAGAGTGTGCTTAACCCTGCATCATGTTTATAATTAGAAACACACCTCCCTGCGTTCGCCTGCAGGAAGCAGCCCGGGCCTCCGTGTGTGTGTGTGTGTGTGTGTGTGTGTGTGTGTGTGGCTAACAAAGAGAGGAAAGTGGACACATGGCGCAGGCATGCGATGTGATCACAGTCTGCCATTTGGAGCGCTGCGATCACCTCGTTAGAATGTGCAGGTGGATGGGAGGGCAGGATGGAGAGACCCTAGGAGACGAGGTAATGAGGCAAGGGAAGTGAACGACCATGCTTTTACTGTACGCTTCAATTAGACATCACTGAACTATGGGGTGATGCCAAAGACACGGCTCTGCCGGTTGACCCGTATAAAGCGATGGGATTTGACCGTTGGCACGCACCTACAATATTCTGTGCTGTGAAGGCATGGGACAACAAATTAGTTTAGAAAGAGCTCTGAATATAGAGCCGTTTAGCAGCTACACCCTCCAATGATGACAGAGCGGTGCTCTTCTAGAACATTCTGGCTCTGCAGTGGAGCAAGGAGCTTTTGTTGCAGCCACTCACTGATCCGCTCTCTGTCCGTTATCCTCAAGGACTCCAAGGAAATCCGAAACACATGGAGATGGGGCAAAGCGTAAGTCTGATGAGAGCCCTGATTTATTCGAGATGGGAAGTCGTGTTTCAGTAAGTGAAAACAGTCACATTTGGCCCAAAGCCGCAAAAGACAGGAAATCCAACTTATCCCGGCTAGCACAATATACATGCATTCTTTTTTGGAAAAGTGAAACTGTTTTTATCGTTGAACTCACACGTTGGACGGTGGAAAACAGTTTTTATCTTTGACAGTTAGATTTTGGAAAACTTTAATTTGCAAGGTTGATTCAAGAATCAACCTTGCAAGAATCCTCCCAAATTAACAAAATAAGTATATAGAAGTGGCGTCATTTGAAGAGCATACAGTTAAACCATCCCAAAACTAAAAAAAGCATACAGTAGTATATGAGAATATGTGTACGTGTACTACTGTGCTGCTCATTTCTGATTCTTCACAAAGAAACATGTCTGACAAATGATCTCATCAAATTATTTTGCGTTAGTGGTTGTTATTTTGTATTTTTCCTCCCAAACGAGCCATAATATAGCAACCAGTCTGCAGACCTGATAAGGGAGAAAAGAAAAGGGAACAGAGAGTTTTCTTCCCCTCCACTTTGGGAAGCCATGTTCTCGGACACGCTTCGCGCCGTCTTCTTTTTCATCAATTGTTTTTCCAGAGCGTGGACTCTCACCGCCCCGGCAACGCAGGCCGAAGCCAGGCAAAGATGTTCAAAACAAAAAGAGTTTGGGATTCGCTGGTTCACCCCATGTTTTTTTTTTCCAGGAGGGGGGAGAGGGGAGAGGGGGGGGGGGTGTTGTGGGGTAACACAGGGTGAGGCAGGGAGAATCTGACAATAGACAATGGCTAATCCGCACCACAACACCCATTGTGTTCTCGGGTGAAACGTCTTCTCGTTTGATTCGCGGAGCCCAAATATTGCATCCCTTTGAACTGGAACCTAAAATGTACTTTTTTTCCCCTTTTTGGTTTGAACAGCTCAGCATTCTTTCACCAGGGAATCCAATGACAAAAATGTTCTATTTTTATCGTTTGGGTATTTAAACAGCACTGGGGGGACATTTAAAAAATTGATTAAGCTAAAGGGAACATGTGTACACAGCAGAAGACCGTCTGCCCTATTTGGAATAAGCATTCCCGAGTATCGCTGGACGGACTCATGCTCCATTTCTCCATAAAAGGTTAATTGAGGGCTCTGAGGTCGACCTGTCGCATTTACACCCTCACAGGGAAACCCAGCAACGTTATTGGATTAACATGTACAACATTTGATCCTTTTGGGCTGCACTACCCCCACTTGGACTGTATCTTTGTTGTATTATTTCCCTCCCTAAAAAAAATACATTGAAGTGAGCATTAAGGACCGGTTCTCACACCCGACCTATAGAGAGGAGCCTCGTGGGCCACGCTGCACTTTTTAATTCTTTGAAAGCGATGCCTCACTCAGTGTGTGTGTGTGTGTGTGGGGGGGGGGGGGGTCCTGCTGAAAAGAGGAACGCGACTAGACCTCGGCCTTGACGGGCTAATACAAGCACGGAGGGAGGAAGACTGCTCTGCTCCCAGCAGCGTCGGAAATACACGAGGGCAAAACTGCCCCTAAGAAATATAATTTTGCCCCTGATATCACGAGGAGAGGGGTAAATAATGAACCCCGTAATTTCGATAATTTAATAGTTGTTTTGTCTGTCCTATCTGTATTGCCTGTACTAGGTAAGTACACACAACAAAATCAATAAATATAATTTTGCGTTCTAAAAAAACTAAGAAATAAGTTATAAGAATAACATTGAATATTATTGTCGGATTTCTGTATTCTGTTTTGTTTAAAAAATCGAGGAAAACACTTAGACTACTGTCTAATAGTCTTATTATTGCCATTTTTATGACAATTGCTCATATTCTGTAAGCCTAAATAAGTATATTTATTATTTTTGAACAAAGGTGTAATGTTATTTCACAAGTTTCAAAAAGTGCCCCCAATTTCTTTATTAAATGCCCGTGGATTTCAGTAAGCGGGGGCAAAAATTGCCCTCTAAAAAATATGTAAATATCTTACCCTGGTTCCCAACATGATGGCCCCGGTGTTCCCAGTGCCATTCCCAATCCGGTTTGACATTCCTGATTGCCGGTATAGGTGAGAACACCAGACAGATGTCTTATTGGCTGATTAACTGTGTTTACCTTGGCATTACTTGCCAGACTGACAGTCTCCAGCTTAAAGCTGCGGGGGATGGGGGGGGGATTTCCTCATGGTCACTCTCATCAATACTGAACAATGCCACATCACTGGATGAGGGAGGGAGGCAGCGGGAGGGTGTGAGTGCGAGGCGAGGCGGGGTGGTATGTGCCCTCAGAGCGCCGAGTGATGTAATCTGGTCAGTCATTGTATAGCGCTGCCCCCTCGAGGCTTCGAGTGCTTACCTTGAGAGCAGCACAATGACCCGTCAGGAAGTCGGTGCTTTGCTGTTCATCACCGTTTGGCAGCTTTATAGCTCAATCTGACCATTATCAGCAGCTCCATTGTGCAACGTACAGTTTATGAGATGCCTTATGTATTTAGTGAGACGAGACCAAGAGGTGTACTGGAGGATATAGGCAATGAAATACAGCATGGTTTTTTTTTTTGTGGGGGGAGGGGCGGGGCTTAAATCTGCAGTGCGAGAAGACTTGATATCCTGCAAACACAGTTACGTTTCATTTAGCTGACGCTTTTATCCAAAGCGACTTACAATCATGTTACATGCACACGCCGTAGACACAGCTACTTAGAGCAATTCGGGGTTAAGTGTCTCGCTCAAGGACACATCGACTAGGGCGGGGATTGAACCGCAAACCCCCTGATTGAAAGACGGACATGCTAATCACTGACCCACAGTCGCCCAATTATCTGTGATTTGTTGTTATTACCTTTGCATTGAAAATGCGGAAGGTTATGTTTTGATCGCCGTGTATTTATTTATTTATTTATTTGTATGTGTGTTATTCGCATAACAAAAAAGGTTTTAAACCGAATCGCATGAAATTTGGTGGGATGATTGGTTATTATCCGGGGACCATTTGATTAGATTTTGGGATCGATCGGGTCAAAGGTCAAGGTCAAGGTCATGAAAAGGTCAAAATATTCTTGCATCGCATGAAATTTGGTGGGATGATTGGTTATTATCCGGGGACCATTTGATTAGATTTTGGGATCAATCGGGTCAAAGGTCAAGGTCAAGGTCATGGAAAGGTCAAAATATTCTTTTTACCATATAGCACGGTCAATTTGTATCCAATTGGCATGCAACTAATGCCAAAATGTTCATAATTCAATGCCCAATCTTGTGATATGCGAAGGTATGCGCTCTACCGAGTGCCCATTCTAGTTTTATTTATGTGTATATCTCACAGAAATCATAACCTGCCTCTAAGTGGCACACAAAATAAAAAAATATCATGTCTGTTTAAGTCAACCTCAAGTCCCATTGGACCTGCTGGTGCAACTTTCTGTCTGCACATGAGAATATATTGAGGTGGATTTTGCGTGCAGATATTTTTTTCACCTGCGAGGCAGTTCACTGCAGAACCTCATTTAGTTTAGCCGAGTTCATTGTGACAGGCTCAAGTTTCAGTGCAGCAATTATTTGACTCACTGCTGGTGATGTGACATCCTCAGAGAAATAAAGATATCACCATCAAATAACCCCTGAAAAGAAATATTGGCTTTTTCAGAGCAGCTGATTGCAGTCAGGACCAAATGGAATAATCAAATGCTGCATGTACACATTAATACCTCGTTGTTTTCTTGGGACAGAATCTAAACCACAGACACGTTTTTATTACTGTTCCCATTATACAGAGACAAATGAGCTCAGGACACATTCATTTTTCACCATCATATCCCCCAAATACCTGTGGCCCTGGGGATACAGAACATCAAGGTAACATCAGCAATGATTAATGTATGTATTTAATACTTTTCATGAAGCTGCACATGAGATGAATTAGGCGACGACTGGCTATAGCTCATTTAAAGTAGGCGTGTGTGTTCATGTGGTCAAAGTGATCGGCTAGTTACCCAAACATAACACAACTTTTTCAATTCATCATCTTCAAATCAAGACTCCAGTTTTTACTTAAAAATACATGCATTAAAAAAACACGACCACATTTTCAAGTTTTCAAATAAATAAATATGTATGAATACTAATTTGAGTGTTGAAAATGTTCTTATACTTGAATACATACTATTTTGAATCTTGAACAACAAAATGCTCCTCGAGTCCAAATCAACAGTAAATCTGTGTTTTTGCTCTTATTCAGTTTTTAGGGTTGAATGTTTTTCTCTCTGCAGGTCAAGAGAAACTCTGGAGTTTATTTACAATACTTGAAGTATTTCAAGGATACAATCTCAGTGTTTCGGTCCAAACTCGAGCCCCATTTATTCAGCGCACACTGCACCCTTCTTCAACTCTAAACCGGAGCCTGCCATTCATTATTTCTGCTATGAGCTGCCAGGGTATTGCTGGTATTTACATCTACACCCACTTCCACACAGCAAGCATGCACACTGTAAGAGTGTAATGCACTTTCTGTTAGTCGTTTTCCTTTTTTCATAAACCTCTTTTTTGAAAATCCTCGAAATTAATTGACTGTATATTTCTGTTCACCTAAAGTTCATCATCCACAATGTTTAGACTGCTTTGGTTTGTGGCCAAACAAATGCCATGCCCATCAGCCTCGGGTGACCGGCGGAACATTATACCGGCTAAATACCTGCACCGCTGGGTTTAAGTTGCTCCAAATCATAGAATGCATGTAATACAACAACGCTGTGGTAGCGACCTGTCAATCACAAGGTAGCCACGCCCCCAACGACATAACCTGCTTTACGATCTGCTTTGCTTATAATGGGAACGTCATTTTAACGAAATGACCATCCCGCTGTATCTCATCTGAGTTCTGGCTCGAGGTAGCCCGTGAGTTGAAAAGATCATTGTGTCCTGAAATATCCCCGTCTCGTTCCCTTCGACTCCGCGGCGCTCGCAGCCTTCCCCCTTGGGGACCTCCGGCTAATAACGGCATACAATCAAGTATCTCACTTTTTTGTCATATTAGGGCATAACGAGAACGGGAGAGAAAGAGAGTTCCTCCTCCCGATTCTCAGGCCTTTGCAGGTCTGCCTCAGTGGCAGAATGGACAGTTCCTGTGTTTGTGCCTGTTCCTGTCTCCTGCTGTCACCCTGAGGCATGTCGCCATTGTTTCCGCATCGAGTGCCGGAGGTCAGGGCTGCTCTCTCTCTCTCTCTCTCTCACAAGGCCAGGCTCCAAACAGAGCTGGTCACACCTAAACAAATCAGAGATGCAGTTGGACAACAGGCTGCTGAGCGCACACACACACACACACACATACACACACACACACACCTATACACACACACACACACACACACACACACACACACACACACACACACACACAGCACACGGTGCACACGTCCACCTTTTGTTGTTCAAGAGGGGGATTCCAGGTTGTCCCGTAAACACTGTGCAGGTAAACAGACTCCCTGTCTGGCACAAGAGATTAGAACGGTGGCTTCATCCTCCTCCACTCTTCAACGCTGAACTCAAATGTACTCTGAGACTGTT
Organism: Pseudoliparis swirei; assembly: GCF_029220125.1. Classification (NCBI taxonomy): domain Eukaryota; kingdom Metazoa; phylum Chordata; class Actinopteri; order Perciformes; family Liparidae; genus Pseudoliparis; species Pseudoliparis swirei. Next base: position 23,139,194 of record NC_079411.1, read on the forward strand.
ACCTTTACTTTGGTCTTGGTTGTTGCTCAATAACCCTATAATATACCCTAAAACACCAAATTGAACAACAAAATATGGAAATATTCGTGACCTGAACAGATGTTGCTCAGCATCATTTTCTGGGTTTCTCGTCGTATGTGTGATGGATTGTACGCGGGCAAATTCCAGCTCTGACTTTTCAGATTCCACTGAGCTGCAGCGTCCTGGCAGCTCCGCAGGATTCGGAGCGGCATGTTTATACGGGCTTCTCACCTCGCAGAGAGCGTAAATTGGGGTAATTTATACGTCAAATTACCGCGATGTTTGTTCTGGCATATACAATCCGACGCTCTCCTCGTCCTCTTCAAATAAATTCAGCGCGGTGCTGCGATGAATCGCGAGCAAAGAAATCATGTTAAAGGCCCGTTTTTACACTAAATTCATCTCTGCTCTCCATCAAGATGACGGCAGACACGCTGGGTGGCCGTGGAGTGGAATAAGATGTTCAACAACAATGTTCATTTGCGCGTGCCACGTAAACGATCACCGCACTGCGGGACTTCCACCCACGTCGTCCTCCACGCATCCATCTTTTACATCTCCTAATGCAAACAATGAGTATACATGTCCGTTATCTCCCTCCACATCACTTTCTGGCCCGTGACCCTCCGCTGTGCTCCTGTGGTGTTATTTGCTCAGCTGGCAGCAGCCGCCTGGACCCGGAGCTCCTTAGACCCAGAAGTACCCGCTGGCTTCATGTGTTATACGAAAAGCCTTTTTTTTTTGTGTGGGTCCTCTACCAAAGCACGTTTCATATTTTCTTTTACGCCCTCGACACACATTAGGCTCATTTCACCTCACCGAATGGCACTTGTCCTTTCATGTGTATATTCAGCGTGTCTATTTTCTATATTTAATATATTTATATTTAATTTTATTTTACACTGCAGTCATTAGTATTGTATTATATTTGTGTGTGCATATATGTTGTGTATATATATACATATATATTTTATTTTGTATTTTATATTTTACTTTGTATACTTTGCACAGTCATTGTATTATATTTGTTTGTGTGTGTGTGTATACAGGACTGTCTCAGAAAATTAGAATATTGTGATAAAGTTCTTTATTTTCTGTATGTCATGCATTCTGGAAATCAACTTTATTCTTATATTGCTGATTATGGCTTACAGCAAGAAAACTCTAAAATCCTATCTCATACAATTTGAATATTTCCTCAGACCAAGTTAAAAAAAAGATTTATAACAGCTGAGTGTTTGTCAAGGCTCAGGAAACCCTTGCAGGTGTTTCGAGTAATTAGACAATTCAAGTGATTTGTTTAATACCCTACTAGTATACTTTTTCATGATATTTAATATTTAGAGATAGGATATTTGAGTTTTCTTAAGCTATCAGCAATAAAGAATAAAGGCGTTGATTTGTAATGAATCCAGAATATATATATACATATATGTTTCATTTTATATACATATATATACTTCATTTTGCATTTTATATTTTACTTGTATACATCTATGTCTTTCATCCCTGTTTTTTATATTTTATATTTTATATTTTATTCTCGTGTGTTTAGTTTATTGGTGCTGCTACTGTGACGACAAATTTCCCCTTGGGGATTAATGAAGTATATATCTATCTATATCTATCTATCTTTCTAAATAAACAGTTCAGAGTGCGACGGCAGGTAGCTTCAGGGGAAACCGTCCCACAAGGTGATCGCCGAGACAGAAAAACAAAAACACTGCAGGGCACTAATATATTTTCTATTTTTGAATAGATCCCTATTATTCACGGGTTAAGAAGCATCTGTGTTGCGTTGTCGTCGACTTCAGGTCGCGACGGGCGCCGAAGACATCGGCTTGGACTGTGAAATCCACCATTTTGCGGCCGAGATCAAATTCTTAACTAATGGCTGATGCCATCTGGTCCTGATGAGGAAAGGAAACACGCCATGAGCCTTACGTAAGAGCTTGTTATTCCACCGTTCGTGGGGTATGAGTTTGTCCAAACAGAGGCGAAGTGTAAGTGATAGATTGTGGTGATGATTAAGTGGCTTGTTTTGACTGTGACATTCGCGATCTGCTGCTGATCCCGTTGCAGACACGAGCGCCCATATGTCATCTTTTTGGACGGCCTCTGGTTTCAGTGGACATTATCATTCCTCATCGAATATAAACACATTCTGATGATCCTCACGTGTGCTGTATAAACAACCATCCTTCACTATGTAGTATCCGCTCACGTTGATCGGAACATTTTGAGTGATATATGATTAAATTGATTTTCTATTACATTTAATAACAGATTTGACCCACTTAGGGAATTAGTAAAACGCACAGATTTTGCTCCACTGAAAACAGCTGGTTCATTATTTTGGCCCAAATTCAACTTTTTAAATATAGTTTGGCCACTTGACGTGTAGCGGAAACGAGCTGTGAACACAAAGTGGACTTTTTAAACCGATATGAAAGCAAATAGTTTAAGTGTGAACAGTTCTCCGGTAGTTTCATACTTTTTTTTTGCGATCAAATGTTTTTATTTAGTTTCATACTTCATACGTTATTTTAGTTTGTGATATTTCACAGAGATTGGAATAAGAAGAGTCTAGAGCAGGGGTCGGGAACCTATGGCTCGCGAGCCAAATATGGCTCTTCCGGTGACGGCATATGGCTGGCAGACAATTTTGAGCCTGATGCTCCGTAGCATCATGCAGCACCAGAAGTCGCATTAAAAGCAAGACATATTTAATTTATTATCCGTTAAAAATACTATATGGCTCTCAATGAAATACACTACCGTTCAAAAGTTTAGGATAACCCAGACAATTTCGTGTTTTCCATGAAAACTCACACTTTTATTTATCAAATGAGTTGCAAAATGTATAGAAAATATAGTCAAGACATTGACAAGGTTAGAAATAATGATTTGTATTTGAAGTATTAATTTTTTTCTTTAAACTTTGCTTTCGTCAAAGAATGCTCCTTTTGCAGCAATTACAGCATTGCAGACCTTTGGCATTCTAGCTGTTAATTTGTTGAGGTAATCTGTTGAAATGTCACCCCACGCTTCCTGAAGCACCTGCCACAAGTTGGATTGGCTTGATGGGCACTTCTTGCGGACCATACGGTCAAGCTGCTCCCACAACAGCTCAATGGGGTTGAGATCTGGTGACTGTGCTGGCCACTCCATTACAGACAGCATACCAGCTGCCTGCTTCTTCCCTAAATAGTTCTTGCACAATTTGGAGGTGTGCTTTGGGTCATTGTCCTGTTGGAGGAGGAAATTGGCTCCATCAAGCGCTGCCCACAGGGTATGGCATGGCGTTGCAAAATGGAGTGATAGCCTTCCTTATTTAAAATCCCTTTTACCTGGTACAAATCTCCCACTTTACCAGCACCAAAGCAGCCCCAGACCATCACATGACCTCCACCATGCTTGACAGATGGTGTCAGGCACTCTTCAAGCATCTTTTCACCTGTTCTGCGTCTCACAAATGTTCTTCTGTGTGATCCAAACACCTCAAACTTGGATTCATCTGTCCATAACACCTTTTTCCAATCTTCCTCTGTCCAATGCCTGTGTTCTTTTGCCCATACCAATCTTTTCTTTTGATTGGCCAGTCTCAGATATGGCTTTTCTTTGCCACTCTGCCTAGAAGGCCAGCATCCCGAGGCGCCTCTTCACTGTCGGCGTTGACACTGGCGTTTTGCGGGTACCATTTAAAGAAGCTGCCAGTTGAGGACCTGTGAGGCGTCTATTTCTCAAACTAGAGACTCTAATGTACTTGTCTTCTTGCTGAGTTGTGCACCGGGGCCTCCCACTTCTCTTTCTGCTCTGGTTAGAGCCCGTTTGTGCTGTTCTCTGAAGGGAGTAGTACACACCGCTGTAGGAAATTTTCAGTTTCTTTGCAATTTCTCGCATGGAATAGCCTTCATTTCTAAGAACAAGAATAGACTGGCGAATTTCACATGAAAGTTCTTTTTTTCTGGCCATTTTGAGAGTCTTATCGAACCCACAAATGTGATGCTCCAGATAATCAACTAGCTCAAAGGAAGGCCAGTTTTATAGCTTCTCTCATCAGCAAAACAGTTTTCAGCTGTGCTAACATAATTGCACAAGGGTTTTCAAGGGTTTTCTAATCATCCATTAGTCTTCTAAGGCGATTAGCAAACACAATGTACCATTAGAACACTGGAGTGATAGTTGATGGAAATGGGCCTCGATACACCAATGGAGATATTTCATTAGAAACCAGACGTTTCCACCTAGAATAGTCATTTACCACATTAACAATGTATAGAGGGTATTTCTGATTGATTTAATGTTATCTTCATTGAAAAAAACAATGCTTTTCTTTGAAAAATAAGGACATTTCTAAGTGATCCCAAACTTTTGAACGGTATTGTATATCTGGCTTTTATGGCTCTCCCAGTCAAAAAGGTTCCTGACCCCTGGTCTAGAGCCATGCGAGCAGCTCCACGCGGCTGAGCAGCGGGGCTTTGAGCTACATGCAGAAACGACATGCTAACTCGCTCACGGTGGTTTTATTAACATGCTGATGTCTCCCAGATATAATGATGAGCATGTTCACAGTCTTCATTTAGTGTTTAATGCAGCTTTTTTTTTAGTTGGTTACCACGAGACCCAGTCGAGCTGATGGGATGAGGAGCCAGCAGGTCGTCTCTTGGCCATGCCGCCCTTCGCTCTCTCTTGAAGCCGACAGTGAGCAGAACTTTTAATTATTATTATTGAGGTCTTAAACCCTTCAACTCGGAGCCTCGGGTTGACCTCCCTTCAGTCAGCTCAATCAGGAGACATCACTAATACAACAGACGGGATAGTATAATGATGAATCACCTGCACGGTCCCCCCCCCCATTACACATGAAGACAAATATACATGTCTGCAGAGCGCCGTGTTCGCACTGTCAACAGAACCACTTCGCCGTCAAAGAATTTGGGGAAATTGCGCTCTGATTTAATTTGTAACAGCTTGACCTTCTTTAGTCTTGAGATCTCTCCTCCAGCCTCCAGAGCGGGCTGACGGGGACTTGAACATGACGTATCTGCGGTCGGTGGATTTGAGCCTTTGTGTGAATGAAGTGGTTTTGCATTCACAGCAGGGTGCAGCCGTCCAGAGGGACGCACGGGAACAAAGGCTCATGTGTGGACGGGCGGTCGTTGTGAACCCGACTGTTTTCAGATCGTGGAGAGGAAAAAAGGGAAGGTGGCGCTCGTGGTAGTTGATTCGTTTTTTTAGGTGCACAATTGAACTGCCCCAGATTGTTCATCTAATTCCCCACGTGTCGTTATATTGTGCAGTTCACTGTAACTCATTTTGATTTAAAAAAGAGATCCATTGAGCTTTTGGATTTCATCGGACTTAAAGTGAATTTACATATTCTGTTGCTCCCCAGAACGCTTCTTCATGACATTTAATATATCGGCACACTATTATGGGGTCAGATCAGTCTCAATAATAGCAAATACACACAGAGAGACTCACAAATGCAAAACACAAAGATTCACAAATGCGCACAGAACGATTCACAAATATGTTCGATTTCCAAATGCACACGGAACGATGTGATTTTTTTCTTTTACATTCATATCAATTGTAATTTATTTATGTGTGCATTAGAACGTTCTGTGCCCATTCGTGAATCTTTCTGTCTGCATTTGCAATTATTGAGACTTATCTGACCCCATACAACAGTGGTCACCAACCTTTTTGAGCCCAAGATCCCTGACCTCCGCCTTCATGACGACAAGATCTACCTATTGAGGCGTTGAGAGAAAACGACGGTCCAGACTGGACTTATGACTTTTTATTTGGCCTAATTGTCATTTTGGTCCAGCGTTCAAATTGATGTGACCAGGTACACAGAATTTAAGTGTAATATAACAAGTAAAATATTTGTTAACCGCACACAATATGAACAAGAAAAAACACATTTGCAATGAGCAGCTGGATGAACTACCAATATAAATGTTGTATTTATTTACATTTCGTTGCTTCTGTACCTGGACTCTAGCAATGACAATAAATTGAATCCAATCCAATTACAGCACAACACTGACAACATGATCAGTCAGTGCAACTCATGTAAGTTCAGCTCTCATCATAATGCCATCAAGTCATGTGACTCCAGTCAGTGTTGTGGCTGTGACTGAACTCTGCCTGTGAGCTTGTAGTTAGTTCATAATCACAGACAGCCAGTCTGAGGCCGTCTGTCAGCTGTCTGTCAGTAATCCAGCTCCTGGTCTTTGATTTGGTGATTTTCTCAACTTCACTGACGAGTTTTTCGGGGCAAAATTGGTATTCATGAAAGTTTTCTCATCTGGGATTGGTTCTGAACTCAGACCGTTGGTGATTACATTCACATCAGCTCTACAGACATCCTCAGATTTAAAGAATTTTCATAATAATAAATATGAGAATCACCATTTGTGACTCCTGCATCTGTCCCTTTTCAAATAATAGTATAAATGCAATTGCAATCACTTTCAAGTGTTTTGAAGGACAACAGCAGAAAAGCCCAACTCACGGAGGTAAGACCTGGCAAGTCGCCAAGAATCTCGGCTGTCGCGCACGCGCAGGCGTAACCTGTTAATGCCTTAACGTAAACATGTACACGAAGGTACAGGCATTTCAACATATATTTATTGATGACTTAGTTTTATGTCGGTGTACTTTGAGCTTGTGTAATATGTGAAGTTATCAATAAAGGTCTTTCTGCATTTCCCCCTGCGCCCCACCTGTCGTGGTACGTTCCCCTCTTTCTGGGTGCACAGCTGAGAACACGGCTGTGTAAGCGAACTCGTTTTCAGGCGTTCATGAATCAGGCGGAGATATTTTCTGACGTCAATCTTCCAGTCAGAAAGAAAACATTTCAGAAGACACTTCAGAAAATGTTCTAAAACAAGGAACAATGTGTTTTTGAATTTATTTTCATTTTATTTTGGAGATCGACAGGGAACGTCTCCGAGATCGACCGGTCGATCGCGATCGACGGGTTGGCGACCACTGCCATACAATATACACTATAAAGCAAGGAATCTCTGTCTGTTTGTACGTTTATGAACATATATAAAATCTTCATCAACACACATGTCCTCGTCGAGCCCCAGCAGCGGGGTCCCGGGGCTTTGCACACTAAGTGCAGATCGTGGTCTGCGGTTTATCTCTTTATAGGCCGCAGCTTAAGAACTGCAGTTCACTTTCGCTGCTGACGTCACGGCGCTGCACTAACAGAGAGTCTCTTCTTTAATGCAGTCAAGCTGCTGTAGATGGTTCTACACAGTGAAGAAAATCAAGAGTGTGTGTGTGTTAAACAATGGCTTTTATGCGTGGTGCCCAAGTGTGGACCCGGCCGCTGATTACACTCAATCAGGTCTGCGGCCTCGGAGAGAAACAGGAGAAAAACCAAACGGACCATATAAGGCGGTAGTAGCAACAATTATCCAAAGTTGTATTTCTAATGCAGTTTTTCTCAACCTTTTTTCAGTGATGTACCCCCCCGTGAAATATTGTTCCCCAGTGGTTCAAGTAGCTGATTTAAGTTACATTCAAAATGATGAAGTTATTATAATTGCGTTCAAATATTGTAATAAAAACATCAGCCCCTCGAGGGGCGCCAGTGGATGTCTCTCTTTGGGCAACAAACTGTCCAGAAACAGCTCTGCACTCATAGCCTGAGAAAACTCATCACCTCATGTCACAGCCAAAGTTTACTCAGCAATTATCCCAAAACTCACAGAACTCTGGACAGTGCATAAACATGTAATAACTGAAAGACAGCGAAGGAATATGTTCACAAGTGTATTGAGTAATAAAACGATCAATTAGCTTGTCTTGTAGGTTTGAATTGGCTTCTTAAACTATTTGAAAAGTTGTCAGAAGTGCATATTTACTTTGGCACGACGGCTCTGGGTCAAAATTGAGCCAATAAATAAAATACCAACTTGTCTTTCCTTGTATTTTGCTTTGTTTATTGATAATTTGTAATCAATTTCAATTCAAATTATTTTGTATAGCCCGATTTCACAAATAAAAATGTGCCTCAGAGGGCGTTACAATCTGTACATATATGACATCCCTGACCTTTGACCTCACATCGGTTCAGGAAAAACTCCCAAGAAAGAGAAAAAAAACCTTTCAGGGGGGAATAAAAGAGAAGAAACCTTGAGGAGAGCAACAGAGGAGGATCCCTCTCCAGGATGGACAGAAGCAATAGATGTCATGTGACCAGATGAACAGCGCTACAGAGTTACATAAACGCATTCAATGAATACGACAGAGTGTAATCTATGCTCACTTTGTCGTATCTGTGTCTAGATTTTTTTCACTCATTAGAATTTCAATTTTTTCCCCCAAACCTTTTAACTGCGGCGCGGCTAATAAGCAGCCAGTCGAGCGTCTGTCTTTTTTTTGTGCCAGAGGCATTTTGCCTCCATTCACACTGCAGCTGTAACACTGGCATGGCCGCTCTGTATTTAAGGCTCTCTGGACGTGTGCGCCGGCAGTTGCCAGAGCAGATGGCCGCGGCATTTGGTTTCCATCTCATTTAAAAAATGAATAGTAAGATAGCTAATCGAGACTAATGACTTTTTAACGCCGGGTTTTCTGTTCCGAGGCGACGGCTCACTCCTCAGTCAACAGAGGAAATGCGGTGTGAGCGGCCATGCTGTGTTGACAGAGCTGTCGACAGAGACACACACACACAACCGACAAATGGCTAAATGGCCTGTCATTTTGGAAGTGATATGCTTAACACACACACGCATGCATACATGCATTCTCAGACACCCCTCAACCCCTCCTGCTCTACACACTGACTGCATGAAAACTTTTCATTCTGGATTGGGACACCAGACGACATAATTGGCCTGGGAAGAACGGTCGGACAAAACGAGCACGACAGCTTGGAGTTCGGTGGCGGTCCAGTGATACAGAAACATTTCATTTGCACACATTTTTTGTAATTCACTCTTTATATTTAAGATAATTTATATGTGAAATATCTGTAAAAAGTCTATCTTTGAGATCCCTTGAATGTATTTTACAAGATAAGTCAAAAACGTCGGTCAACCAGTTGACAACATTTTTGTTGGGCAATTTGGAAAGTTCTTTTTCAAACTCTTGGTTGATGGATTTTATTGCCCAAAATAAAAAATATGATATTACATTAAGAGCACAAATTGTTTGTTTTCTTCTCCATGACCCACCCCACTCTCTGCAGACTTATTTACCACTTCATTTATCTTCTAGTGCCATCATGAGGTCACATTTGAATTTGTCCAACACTTACCAGCAAAACTAATTAATGGCATTTCCATCAGGCCCATCTGTAATGTGTGGTCATCCAACACCTCGTACAGCCTCACACAGCCATGAGGTCAAAGGCCAAAATCATAAAACAAACATGAACGAACAAGATTGGCAGAATTAAACGTTATGTTCCAGCTTATGTTTTGTATTTCTTTCTTTAAAGCACAAAAGTGGAATTAGTGCAGCGTTATTCAAGCACAAACGAGGCAAACAGGAAGCAACATGGTGGTCCTTTTCTACAGTACGTAAGTACATAAGACGTTACATTTACACATTGATGTTAAATTACTGTGAAATACAAATATGTCCTCTTAATTGCTGATGAATACCTCCCTTTATAATCCAAAAGTGTGAATAACTGGGACGTCCTGTGAATCCTCTCGGCACACCCGCTCTCCCTTCGGCCAGAACAAACGGCCTCTGATGCTTCCCAGACACCGGAGTCATCCACTGCAACACAGACTGTTCCAATCATCTGAGAAGTATGTGCAATGTAATACAGCGAGAATAATTCCTCGGGAGCAAAAGATTTATGATGACAATCAGCTGAGGACAACAGCTCCATCGAGGAAGAAATTACTTATTTGACTCCCACGCGTTCACATCTCTGCCTTGTCTCTCGACTTCAAAACGCCAAATTTCTACAACAAAGGACGCACTGTTGGAGTGACGATGGCAGCTGTGACCCTAAATTCTCTTTTCTCATTCAAATTGACATTTTCATTCGCTGTTCCCGACCTAATAATCTGGACTTTCCTTGGATGAAGTGCTGTATGTGTGGCTCCAGATATAGCTGTCTCTGTCTGGCCCTGGTGGCAGCCAGCGCTGAGCATTATGGATCTACCAGCTGTTTACAAGTGGCTATCGGACCATCGAGTGGAGACTGAGCAAGGACTGAATGGCTGGGGAAAGCACCAGAATCCTTCATTTGGGTTAAGTGGCCTCCTGTGGCCTCCTGAAATCCCCTTCAGGCCAACCTTTCAATCCGCAATCTCCTCAATATGTGAGAGATCGTCTGATAGTTGCGTTTATGTCACGTGTTCTCTGAAATGTACTTTGTTGTTAGTCTCTGTTGTTGAAAGAACTTCAAAAATAGGTGGTGAATCAGTTTATGTTCACACACACACACACACACACACACACACACACACACACACACACACACACACACACACACACACACACACACACACACACACACACACAACCTTGTACTCCTATCTTTGTGAGGACACACATTCATATTAAGCATTCTACAGCCCCTTACTTACCCTAAAAATTAATTTTAAAAAGCCTTATTAATTAATACAAATTAACGATCACAATTAAATGTCCTCATTCCGACACTTAACATAAAGAAAACATAATTTTATAACCTCAACAGGTTTTTTAAGATCTGTCTCTACTTGTCCTCACACTGAAGGTCCGAACATTAATTGGTCCTCACAAAGATAGCTCCAGTATAGACAGAGACACACACGCACACACACACACACACACACACACACACACACACACACACACACACACACACACACGCACACACACACACACACACACACGACAAGGTGAACCATACAGATTGGATGTGTTTTTTGTGGGTGTTGCATGTTAGAATAACTAAGATTAGTTATCGTTATTGAGAGAGATACCAGAGAGATGGGTCCTCTATTTATGGCAATATTAACTAAGATGATTCTCGAAAGCAAATTCCAAAAATAAAACATGTTTACGTTCCAAAGACAAAGGAATTATGTTCCTTGTCCGTCGTGAGCAAAGGAGGAAGATGTGTGACTATTTTCCTGTTATCTGCCGACAGTCAGCAGTATTCTTTCATCCATAACTACAATTGTTCTTGAGCAGTAACCACGTGGTTATTGTTGTAATCGTGATGACGTCAGGAGACCTTCATTTTATGAACAAATATTTGACCCCAAACCACAATGTTTTTCTTACTATAGAAAAACTATTTTTAAACCAAACTATGACCTTTCCTTCACTAAACAAACCATAATCATACCTGTGTATGGTCAAAAGATGTTGATCAGAAAACGTGTCGTCCTAGAGATCATGGAACAATGACGCATCTGTTCATTTAAAAAGGAAAATGTTTACCAACTATTTCAAATAAAAAACGGCAAAAAATTCTTCTTAATTCATCGATTGAAGTATTTTTCGGCCGATTTTTCAGTCAAATTGCATCAAAACCCAAACAATAAAAAAATGTGGTTTTCATCCCGGCATGCCGACCACTGCATGACGATGGTTGTGTGATCAGTAAATTAAAGTGATGTCAAAATGAATTTCCAACAACCTCCCCCTTACAAGAACTAAGGAACAATGTTGTTTTCCATCAACTACAAAACAATCAAGAGAGGAGGAAGATGAGGAAGAGTAATCCTATTAGTTTGAAACGTTTTGCATCGACTTCTACAAAAACTCCGCTGGGCCGCCGTCTGTCCGTCCGCTCTCTAAATATATACATTCATCGCTGACATCGCCATGCAGCTCTTTCCCAGTGTGCCCTGATGTGTAGCAGGGGAATAGTGTGTACATGTGAAGTCGTAGCGGGGCGCTGGGATCAGCGTGCGTTGGTCCAGGGGGTTCACATCTATTAAAAGGCTCCTCGCGGCTCCCTGAGGGAGGATTTTGAGGGGGAAAGCTAAACTATGCCACCCAAGGTAGTTCCACGACCTTTGACCCACGTGGCCTCCCTCTCTGGCTGTCAAATCTTGTGACCTGTCCCTCCACAGGAGGTAGTCACGGATCAGATGTTTTCCACTGCAGCGTTTTATTGTACTTTCCCACCCATAGCGAAGCACTTCGAGTTATTTGTCTACTCGCCGCAAATTGATAAATCTTTGCACCCCAAATTGACACTAAAACGGGGCCTTTGTGTATTTGTGAGTGTGTGTTTATGCTTGCTTACATATACCGTATGTATTTTTTAATGTGTGCTTGTGGCAACCAATGAAAACCAAGATGTCCGCGTTGTGAACGGGCCAGACGTCAATGTATTTCACACTTTGTCAGTTTAATGTCTAAAATATAAAAATGTCGAGTCGTCAGTCGTTACAAACTTTCTCATGATTGGTGACGGGGGGGAAAAGCTGTGTTGTTATTTATAACCGGCTTTTTGTTTGAATGCCATGTAAGGAGGTGCCTCTGCATTGTTGCTGCAAAGCCAAAAGACAACAGTGTTGCCAAAGAATATTTAGACAGATCTTTAGCCCTCGAGGGGTCCCGATAGGTCGAGAGGCTGTGTATGAACCTCCTCTTTTGGAGTGAAATGAACATGAGATAGAAGAAGCCCTGTTCGGCTTTCCCACACTACAGACTGTCATCTGCTGACGATGCTAGTGCTACCGCTACCGCTAACAGGCCTATGACATCACAGACGTCCAATAAGAAGTGGGCGGAGTGACTGTGACGACCCCCATTGGTGTGGTGGGAACTGCCATGTTGAAGTCTTGAGCATTTCAGCTGTCACCATCGTGATTTTTTTTTTGTGAAACGAGAGGGTGGAGCAAAGTACAAGACATATAGGGGATCAAAAAGGTTTCCATTAACTGGGATGAACAAGGATAACTTAGGACAACGCTGTGGTAGAGACCTGTCTATCACAAGGTAGCCACTCCCTGAAAAATACCTTGATTTATGGTCTATTTTACTTTAAAAGGGACCATAATGCTGCATTGAAGAAGACTTGTGATTGAGACCATAAACTCATGTTTACAATGTTTACTGGGGTAATAAATCAAATACATCTGATTTATTTTGTAGGTTGCTGCATGGTCGTATCTTCATGTATGCTATCTATAACAAATAATCACAAATAACTCTGTACAGCTCAGCTCAGAGGTTTGTAGTCATTGACTTTAATGATTTTTCACTTTATTAATAAAAATGTTCTAAGTGGTCGCATCATCGTTCAAAAGCACACAGTGTGTATGCACCTATTAAAAAGGTACTTCAGTATGTCCAACGGTAAGTGAACGCATCTCGGTACAAATGCACTACACTGTCTGCCACATTGAGTTTAGAAAAACATAAACTGTAGATCTATAAAGAAAACAGACTTGGGCTGTGTCTACTACCGGACACTTTACGAAGTACACTGCAATACAGTACACTGCAGTACAGTGCACTGACATCTGTAGTGCACTGCGTGGCTGATCAGTGCTGTATCAAATGGAACACTTAGGTTAACCACTTGGCGGAAGTGACGGACGCAAATCTGTTCACGGCACCCGCGAAATTAGGGAAATACTCATGTCGCTGGCTTTAATCTGAGAATGGCGTGTTAGTAGTACATTTTAATACCAGTACAATGTTTAATTACCGCTGATACTTACATTTACGGTCTGTAGCTTCGTGGTCTACCGCTTGTGCTACCGTAGCCATCTCGTCCGCCATTGTTTTAGAAATAAAATGAAAAGCTGGCGAAAGGGCTCCTCCTCTTCCGCTACGTAGCCAAGATGGCGGCCGTTTAGGGCCAGTAGTGTCCATTGTCTTACACTGAATTTTTTGCCCGTTTGCAGTGCGCCATCCGGGTACTTTCAGTGCACTGAATTCTGCTGGTTTTGTCAGTGTGGCGCCCTAAGCACTGAAAGTCAGTGCTCCAAGTGCTCAAGTGTCCGGTAGTAAACACAGCCATAGATTATAATGTCTGGAGGGATTGAATTGATCTGATTGATGTGTGTCACACTGGAGGTGGATGCTGCCAGTTCAATCCACCTCTTGACTTCAGGGGAGTAAACCCAGATACAATCTCTAAAAATGTACCCCGTGACATCGAGTGAATGGTTTCCTCTCAGCGTTTTGCCACATTACAAACAGAGTTATTTTGTTAAGACCTACTTCTTTTAAAACAATTTATATATATACTGTATATACTTTATTGATAATGCACAATATGATATACAGTGATCAAATCACAAGTATTTTCATTTTTGTGTGTGTATGTTTCAATCAGATTACAATTGTAAAGAAGAAAACAGGAAAAATAAATAAATAATAACAAAGGCAAAACAAAATAACAATGAAACACCCACTCACAGACCCACCCCACCCACTCACAGACCCACCCCACCCATGGCCTTCATAGTTCTACTTCAACTTATTTATTGAGGCACATTTTTTTGTGATGCCTCCACCATCATTTCGTTCAGCACATGCAAACCTGGAACCCCGAACACACACGTTGACCTCTGACCGGCTGATATATGGGCGTTAAACATATCGCTGATGAGGGAATGGAGACGTGTCGGTGTGTCTCCGACCCACAGGCCTCAGTCACTGCTACCCTGCAATGGAGTGTCACTCAGAACAGAGGATGAACACCAGAGGACACATACACTGGTTGTGCATTTACATTTGATAATTATGGTTCACATTGGAAAAATGCGGTCCAAATTCTTGGCAGATACACCGTGCGACCCTTCTTCTTGTCTGAACCTTGAGCGTTTCTGTACAGTGTCTGCAAAAGACAAAAATGTCAAAGTCTTGAGGTAAAATGAAGCCTAAAACACGGAGCTGGATGGACGCTGCATCACATGTGTTGAGCTTTGACTTCACGTGATTAAAGAACTGTCGTACCGGGATGTCAGTCGCCTGCGGTTTTATGTCCAAAGGGAGTTTGGTAACGTTTGCTGACTGCCTTTGGTGTTTGTGTCCCCGCTCATTTGTTCACGCCCTGTATTTTACATCACACCTACAAAATGAGGCCGTATGACACAGAAACTTATGAAACACATGTGAGGATTTCACTTTGCCCTTTTCACATGTAAAGTAAAGTTCACGGTTTGGACTCCATGCAGGGGATATGAGAACAACTTAACCTCTCGAGAGGCCGCCAGTCCAGTCCAATATAATGTGATGACTTGGCCAATAACCACACTGAGAAACACAAAATATGCTGGATGCTTGTTTGTGTTCTACTTTGGACCAAAGCCGGAGGAGCAGCTCGCTCAGGAGGAGCCCGGCTCTGTCGTCACCTTGATCAACACGCCGACTTCAGAGCAATCAGAATTAATTTATTGTTGCATTTAGGTTTGCACAATATTCATTTTCTGTGCGCTTGTGAGATGTTTTATTTGTTAGAATATGGTGGACATATTTTTTTTGTAAATACCCCAAAAAAGTACTTTTTATTCTTCCAGTCAGGGAAAAATACAACTATTGAAAAATGTGTATCATCTGAAAAAATTGACAATATTCCCACATAACCTTCCCCCACCTCAAAAAATGTGCAATATCCCCATGTCCCCTCTTTCCTTTCACAAGCTAGGAACAGCACTCAGCACTATAGCCTATTTATCTATTTATCAACCTCTGCCCTCTCGTTTTTTTATGTTGATAACCTGTTGTAAAAAAACTGTACTCAATGCTGTATATTTATATTTTGTATTATTATAGTGTGTTTGTACCTCTGTTGATTCGGAGAGCCTGCAAAACAATTCCAATGTGTCTGGAGTGTTGGTCTAGGCACAAATAGCAAATAAAAAAACCTTGAACCTTGAACCCTGAAGAGGTTAAACGCTGTGGTAGCACGGACGTTGGTGTGTTGATTCTCCCACTCGCACGTCTGTGATGAAGGGCTTCCTCGAACCCCGTCACACCGTCTCCTCCGGCACCAGAAAGTGTTACAGATGCGTGAAAAAGATTCAACACAGTAGGCCAGTAAACACAATAATACAGCGAGAATTATGGTAAACAATGAGGAAGTTGAGAGAAAGCAGCGGCAGTAACGGGTGTGGTCTGAGACCCGGGGAGAGAATAACGACGTGCTTTAGAGAAATGTAGACGGATGTGCCTGAACTCGGCTCATCAGACTTCAGAGAAATGTGCATTTCAAAGGGCCGCCTCTTAATTGATCTCGCATGGACTTACGCTGTAAACAAACCTCAAGTCATTATGATATTCAAACTTCAGTCACATACTCAGGCAGCCACTGAGAAGAGGTGAAACGTTATAATCTAATGTGAAAACACATGTTTGAAATGCAGACAGTCATATTATGTTGAAGATAGGATCAGCATGTTCATTCTTTTACAAATTGAAATGACAAACATTTTTTATTAGACAATTAATCGAGAAAAAAAGTTATATCCTAATCACATTAATTATTTCATATATCTAAAAAATATATAATATATATATATTGTAAAAGGATGCACGGAATCTCTTCGCTGATGATGGGATCTGGTGTTACTTCTTTTAAAAAGAGTAATACTGCAATACAGCATTTAACAAAAAGCAAAAGTATTCATGATTGAAAAAAATGCCCCCTGTGAATGTTAAATTAATTTAATTTGATTATTATTAGATTAGATTAGATATACCTTCTTTCTTTTTTTTAGATATTATTTATTATTATTATTATTTTGTATTACTCATGCATTATTGTGCAAGTTCCTTTTAAGTACAGCTAAATACAAATATTTTCTATACCGTTGGGTATTTTTATTTCTAATAATTCATCAACCCCACTATTGTATGTAACATCTTAAGCAACACGTGACTGAAGCAGAACGTACAATATTAGCAACTTTATTAAACCATTGCATATTCTCAGAACGATGTTGTTTCCACATAAGACGTTGAACACTTTGCTTTCACAGGGTGGCCGGAGGGGTTCAGGAGTAACAGCCTTCATTCCAAATGGAAATAGTTGGGCAGTCTGCTCTCCACCAAGTTAATGATGCTTGTCTGTTAAATGCCAGCAGACGAGTCTGATAACCAGGCAACAAGGACACAATCGTCTCGGCCCCGCATCACGGTGGAATGACTCATTAAATGGGGATCATTGCGAGCCTTTTGTACGTGACGTCTCCCAAAATGTGCCGTGAATAATGACATCCTTCCCCTCCATCTGCCTTTTTTTGTTTCTTCTTTTTTTTTGAGAATAAACAAAGATGTATTGCATTCTTTTCTCTGCCGTGGAACAATCGCGATTCATCCCTGATAAATGATGATATTCCTCTCTCTCCCTTTCTCGCCACTACTTCTTTTTTGCGCCGCCTCGTCTCTCGGTCAAACATCGGGGATTCATTTGTATGGAAACAGCCATCAACCTGTTTCCAATAGCGTTACCCATGACCCCCTTTCCCCACTGTAAGGTTAGGGACGCATCGAGCGCTCGGCCGTGATAGATCTGAACACATTCCACCCCTCCCCCGCCCGAGGGTTAGGGTTAGAGCCGTCCGGAGCTAACAGCTGTCGGGTTGATAGAGAAGAAGTGTCTTGTGGGAGATGTGGTTTCTGTGACGGTTGGAAATACAAACTATTTTATCCTTATTCCCCCCCCCCCCCCCCCCCCCCGGGCAACGGCACTGCCTTTGACTCTCCTCTTTTATTGGAAAAGAGTGATCACTGGAGGCAGCCATAACCTCGTCGGTCTTTCGGAGCCTGTGTTTGTCGAAGCAGATTGTTGATGGTGTGTATGTTTAGGCCTGGGGCTGAATGTCTGTGGGGGGTATAACCAGGGCTCGCGTTTATGTGGAGGGGTCACCACACAGTCAGAGATATGGGGGACCAAAGCACATGTTGCTAAAGGAATCACAGAGCGGTCAACTCCTGGGTGAGGTTCATCAGGTCTGCAGTACTTTAATGTGTATTAACGAACCAGCACTGACACGCTGTATATATGGCTCTCACACACCGGATGGGTCATTTCTCACATGACCTGCTACCCCCAGAAAACAATCTAAAGATGTGCTGCTTGGCTTAGGGAGTCATTGTTACAAGTGTAATGCTAGTTTGATGATCGCCGTTCATGTTGAAGAATAATTCATTCTTCATACTTTTTGTTTGTAAAAGCTACAGTGTCAGGTTCTTGTCACGGGGTGAGGCTCAGGCGCAGAGAAACAGGTTGGACTCAATATGAATAACAAAAAAAGGCACTCTTTAATGAGGCAAAAGTTTACAAAAAAACAACGTCCAAAAAGGGGCAGGCAGAGAATCCAGGTTGAGGGCAAGCAGGGTCAACAGGCAGAACCAGGAATACGGACAGGACGACGGGAAAAGGACACAGAACTATAGACGACAACCCAACAGGAGACAAGGGAAAGATTGACACTATATATAGGGGGGGGGGAAACACAGGTGTACGGCATCAGACGGTAACGAGACAAGAGTGGCTGAGGGCAGGTGCAGGGAATTAAACAATTAAGACAGAGAAGACACAGAGGAGCCATAGGAGACACAGAACACAGGAGACACAGAACAGGGTGTTACATACAGAAAGACGTGGAACTGCCTCTCTTTGAATGTACAGCGTTGCTCTTACAGTTCAACCAGGCGCCGTCATGGCAAAACAAAACTATTGAAAAATGTGTACAATCTGAGAAAAAGTGCAATATTCCAATCTGTGCAACATCCCCACATAACCTTCCCCCACCTCTCAAAATGCGCAATATCCCCATATAACTCTCTCCTTTCCCCTCTTTCTTTTCACAAGCTAGGATCAAAAACGGTTCCTAATACTGTATATTCTACCACCTTATGTACAGTGTGTTTTTATATTGTTTCTTATTTTTATCGTGTGTTTGTACGTCCGTTGACTCTGAGAGCCTGCAAAACAATTCCAATGTGTCTGGACTGTTGGTCTAGGCACAAATGGCAAATAAAAAACCTTGAACCTTGAAGAGTGAAGCCAATGCTGACGTTTTTAAGAGCGAGCAGGGGGCGACTCCTCTGGATGCAAAAATACTTAAGTGGAATTAAATAAATCTTGTCGTAAGTAGTTTTAATTATGTATAATAAGCTGCTTAGAGGTATTGTAAGAAGGTCATAGTTTATCTCTTCTCTCCTCCTGTTGTGAAGCTGCGGTGGGACCGATGCTGTTTGGGGGATAAGTTTAGCCAACGTACAGTTAGACTAACAACGCTTTGCCACAGGCCTGTTATAGTTTCAACCACAGGCTCACACTACATTCATACTAGCTCTACATTTTTACTAGCCAAAATGTCCCATTTACTTTTTTTTGTGCGCAGTTTTTAGTTTATCCGTGTGAACTTGTTGGGTGGCATTTTTAAATCTGCACATCACTCAGGAATTTGCATCTTCACAGTTCGAGTGTCACAACTTTGTGTTCTTGTGATGGTACACTTGTGCTTTAAAGCATAAAGTCAGCACCTATACCGAATAGTGAACCACACATTCCTGTATGCGTTTCTTTGTCATTGTGTGTGTGTGTGTGTGTGTGTGTGTGTGTGTGTGTGTGTGTGTGTGTGTGTGTGTGTGTGCGTGTGTGTTCACTTGATCTTACAGCCTTAGGTCCATGTTCCTGAGCAGGAAACATCATGTTAGCATTGCCTTCCCCTGACTTTCTTTTCATTTTATGACTTTTTTCAGGGAACCAAAGAAATTACATATTTTGAACATACACACACACACACACACACACACACACACACACTCACAAACTCTCTCACACACACACACTCACAAACTCTCTCACACACACACACACTCACAAACTCAGACACATACACACTCACAAACTCACACACACACTCACACACACAAAACCTTGTACTCCTATCTTTGTGAGGACACTCATTGATATGAAGTATTCTCCAGCCCCTTACCCTCAAATTAAAATTAACGATCGCAATTAAATGGCCGACTCCGACCCTTAACCTAAAGAAAACATATTTTCATAACCTGAACATCTAAAAGGTCTTTTTAAGAGCTGTCTCCACTTTCTATAAATGCCCTCACTCTGAAGGTCTAAACATGAATTGGTCCTCACAAAGATAGCTCCAGTATAGACACACACACACACACACACACACACACACACACACACACACACACACACACACACACACACACTTCCCTGTGTGGTTTTGCCACATGTTCAGCCAACGTGTTTCCTATTAGCTTCCATTCAGCTGGCTGGTATTAAGTTGTTCAGAGATGTTTGGTTGAGAGCCTCAAATCACACCGGATTACCCAAAAACTGCAAGTCACCAAATCAGCCGGGCAATTTGTTGTCCAGCCTGGTTATGTTCTCTGTTCTCAGCTGATTCAAGTTGAAGGCTTCTGTGTGCCCAGCGAAGCTGTGTTGTTGTCATTGTGTCACTATTTGAGGACTTCGTCTTGTCTTGCGGGTGTTTGGTTGACCGCTGCGCTCCGTCCAGCTGCACAGGAGGTCGGGAACAACGATTACAAGCAGCAGAAGTTTGAAGTCACTCAGTTCCAAACTTTGTTGTTCCCCGAATGTGGATCTGTAAAATGGAAATAGAAAACGAAGAAGTCAGATGCAAAAAGGTGTTGCAGGAATAGACAACAGGTCACCATGGAGGAACAGTTAAAAAGGAAGTACAGGTACACCTGGCTTAGCCCGGCCTCCTCCGGTGTACGTTCACAGACAACACATCTGCATTGTTCTTTATGTTTGGATGGACACGTCGTGTATTTCAAGCTCCGACCGTGAATCCGAGAGAAAATATGTTTCCCTCGAAAAAGTAATTGAGAAAACAGTTTAGTTGGATGGGAATGGGAAATGACAATCTGACAGGGAATCCGTGGAAATCATACGGTTATACACCGCAGGCCTCAGGACGGAAATGGAAAATGAAAATGGAAACGGGCGAGCGGGTAAATGAGACCGTCAGGTGGGAAAGGCCTCGGGCCTTTGGCGTGCTCGGGATATAATGCGAGCAGCACAACACGGTGTGGCGGCGCTGTTTGTCTCACATGTAGAAGTCCTCTTCGCAGCACTGGGTTCTGATAACTCTCGTACAATGATGAACTTTATGAAAGTGTCTTGCCTAAAAGGCAAACATATGTTCAACACCATCAATTAGATCTTAATAAAAGATGAATGAATGAAAATGATGCATCATATAACTGATCAGCCAACGAGTTCCTGCATCACGTTTTGTCCTTTATATGCTGAAAGCACAGTTTGACCCACAAAACTGTGTCGTATGATAAGTGTGTAAGTATAAGTGTGTATGGCAGTACACATACACACTTCATCGTATGTCCTTGGCTGAGGTCCTGGACCATTTGTGTCAACATTTATTTTGCTGCTTCATAGGTCGATACATATCTTCATCAATCTGTGCTTTTATTGTTCTCCATCAGACTCTCAATTAGCCCAGTGGACTTATTTTATTGGTCACAACTGGCTCGTTATATTTCATCTTTTATTCAGAATATTTCACACATGGACCCGAGGCCTCGTGGATCAGAGCAACGTGTCGGTAAAAATACACACTGATAAACATTACACACATATGTCGGCCGACTCCATCACAGCCGGGTCTCAGCTGAGTAAGCACAGTATAGAAATCCCATAAATATTTCTGAATGTGCCCCAAAATGGCCAGACATGCAACTCTTGCCCTCTAAACTGCTCGGTTTACGTCCAAATCCATATCTCATGTTCCTTGTATATATCTACACGCAGGTCAGAGGCCAGAGCTGTACCATGAAATTAATCCGCTCTACATACTTCCACTTTATTATAGCTGACAGATTTATAGAGCGACACGGCTCCCCGATGCTGAATCAGCACAAATGAATACTTGTGAAAGCTCAGGTGTTAGAATGTCCTACCGGGTGGTTGATGGCCATTGCATGTGCCTTTCCTCTTTGTTCTTCCACGGGAAAAAGATTCGCTGAGGAGGTTTCAGTTCTCAGGTGGAAAACGTCCTTCTTCTTCTTCTTCTTCTTCTTCCTCTCTTTTTGAGCTGGATTATTGGTATGAACCCACAGCAGGAAGTCTGGTCTCCTGTGATTTTTTTCTCTCTGTGGAAAGAGAAGTTTCATGGTCTGTAGTACAACGTATCCCGCCTGCCTGCCTGGGGTGGCGTGCAGAAACTTTTTATTACCGTGGAAATGAGAACGTAACTCATGACAGTCCTCGAATTAAAGATATTTCTTCTCGTTGGTATGCTCCACCTCAGAGCTGGATCAAGTGACATTTGAGGTATTAAACCAAATGACTCTCTGTAATGTGAAATGACTTGCCAGAAAAAAGTTTCACACAGAGTGTGTGTCTCTGACCTACAGCCCGACAGCAACGTACAGTCAAGAGTCAAGCTCCAGCTGTTGGGCAACACCAGGAAGATGCTGGATATCCTAAATCAATTTAACTTCATACATGTTCACAGTATACACTACCGTTCAAAAGTTTGGGGTCACTTAGAAATGTCTTTATTTTTCAAAGAAAAGCACTGTTTTTTCCATAAAGATAACATTAATCAAAAATCCACACTATACATTGTTAATGTGGTAAATGACTATTCTAGGTGGAAACGTCTTGTTTCTAATGAAATATCTCTATAGGTGTATAGAGGCCCATTTCCATCAACTATCACTCCAGTGTTCTAATGGTACATTGTGTTTGCTAATCGCCTTAGAAGACTAATATCTGATTAGAAAACCCTTGTGCAACTATGTTAGCACAGCTGAAAACAGTTATGCTGGTGATATAAGCTATACAACTGGCCTTCCTTTGAGCTTGATGTTTGAAGAACAAAATTAATACTTCAAATATTAATCATTGTTTCTAACCTTGTCAATGTCTTGACTATATTTTCTATTCAATTTTCAATTCATTTGATAAATAAAAGTGAGTTTTCATGGAAGACACAAAATTGTCTGGATGACCCCAAACTTTTGAACGGTAGTTTGTTTGTCATTTGTATTGTTTATTCTTTAATTATTATAGAAGTGGTTACTCTGTACACATGACATTTATTTCACGCCTGCCTGTCATGGGACAGTGATTCCTCCAGTTGCTCTTCCTCAGGTGTCAGACTTTCTTTTCTTTCTTTTCTTTAACGAGAGTTGTTATCCGGATGAGATATTTAGCTGTATAAATAGAATGTACTCGATTGAGAGCCAAAATAAACGGGTGAGAAGAAAGTCATCCATCTTCGGAGAACATGTTAAAGCCAAAAGAAAAGTGCACTTCGGTTGGCCGAAGCTCAATGCCAGAGGGGTGCTGATGCTGATCCACGTCTGCTGGATGAGTTGACAAGCCGGCCTCATATCCAGGGTGTCTTCTTCACACTATACAAATAAACACACTTTTTGACATCTATGAAATACAGACACGTTACTTTATTTAATTTTTACTTTATTTAAAAAGGGCTCGAGCATCACAGTGAAAATAGCGTCTCTTGGTTTATAAAGAGTGACAATACAGAGCGTAATAAAATGTCAGAAGCTGCCTCAAAAGAAATACATTTCACATTGTCTCGGGGTCCAAAGTAGAAGATATGCACCTATTTTGAGTGATTTACTAAAACACCATCAATGTGAACCTAAATTTGAAATTGGTCCAAAATAATAGACCACAAAAAAAATTCTGTAAATACTCCATTTGCACATTAACAAAAGAGTCAGTGTCAATGTGTGACACTATTTAGTCACACTAAACAGGTTTTGCCAGTAGATTTGTTCCTTTTATTGAGATAATGATCACGTTTTATATGAGAGAGGTTTACGTTTACAGAGGTAACAACAGAATCTTCTTCTAGATTTAACTCTTGAAAGTATTTTAGGAATTGATTTGAATTCACACAATGAATAACATGTGACTTTTATCATGACATAACAGTGCGTTTGGGAACTGGAGTTTAAAAAAACAACTTATTCAGCAATGTGTTGAAACAAATGAGTATAATCCTATAAAATAAGTGTCCCTTAACTTCTATCAGATTAGTGGAAAATGACCGACACTTACAGGATTATTGCACCATTATCTGCAAATTGATACGAGTGTAACGATGTGAGCGGGCACTCGGCAGACCGACCGAGGAAAAACAGAACGGAACATAGAACATAGACCACAAACAGTTTACGGGAAAAATGGTTGCGGCATGGCAACAGTTGAGGGAAAGTGAAAAAGAAAGCCCATGGGGTGCTGGGAGCGTCCAGATTGAAAGCACATGTCGGTCTCTGGGATCTCAGCTCAAACGCTGTGTTGGGTTTTGGCTCAGCGGCTCTCTTGACACATCATACATCAACCTCGGTAAAACTAGGAAGAAAAATGGAATCAAGTGTGCAATGTGGGCGACTGGTGGGCCAGATAGTTTCCCGTCACATGTAACACGATGACAGCGGCTTTTGTTTTCTATCGCCGTGATATTCGATTCACCATTGTTACATCTCGCATCGGTGGAGAATCGAAACAATACGGAGAAACAACAACAACAACACAAGGAGGACGATATCTGATTTGATCGGCCGATCTTTTTTTTTTCATCAACATTGTTAAAAAAAAAAGATTTAAAAAAAGGGTATTTCAGTGTTGAATACTGTGGAGTAACAAACCATTACATGTGTGTTGCATGACATCTTAACGATTAAGCTTAATACTGTTTGTTACATTTTATGGGCTAGCCTTCATTTAGTAGCTACGGCCTACGGTACATTGCATTAAAAAGCATTTAGTAATATAAAAATAAAACAGTTACATTTAAAATCACACATCTGATAATAAAGTGGCTCAAATATATATAGAAAAAGACTACTCAAAAACTGTTTTGCCACGATGGACACATGGTGATATGTATCATGGTCTGTTTCATGTGACAGTTCGCAGCTTTTCATCCCACCAAGGACAGGTGCTGGCATGAAAATACTGCAGTTGAATTGCTCTGTAGTCGCGATATACATTTACATTTAGTCCCTTTGTCGAGTTGAAAAAAATAAGGAACTATGACAATCTTTTTATAACAATAAATGAAATTGAAAGTCATGCTTTCACTGGTTTCTTCAAGTTGCATGTATTACTGGTAAAGTATTTGGTCTCTGTGTCCTGATATGTTCAATAACAAAAATGATGCAAGTGTTTAACTTCCTTTTCGTATTTATCAATACAATGGCACTATGGCCTTCACATAAAATCAGCTTTCTATTTCATTTCCCACATGAACTTTAACAACAGCACTTCAAATATCTCGTGACTGGTAAAAAAAACAAAAGTGTGTTTTATACGAAACAGAGGTCACAATCCCACATGTTGAATCATGCATATAATAAACAGTGAAATATAATCATGTCAATGGCTCTGACCCCGTATACGGAATATATGGCACCTCAAGGTCAGCGCTGGTTTCTTAGCAGTGTGTGTGTGAGTCTCCATCAGTGTTGTTCCTGATGCTGAAGCGAGCGTGAGGACAATTCAAGATACTGTTGTAGCACGGCCTGCCCTGATTGGTCACTTGTGAAGGGTTAACCCCACTGGACTCTGTTACTGCCCCTTGACCCCTCAGTCATGGAGTAAAAAAACTATGTGTTGAGATATTGCTGTGAAAATAACTTGGGTGGATTGAGTTTTGGTGTTTTCTAAATGAAACACTTCTTTCATAATGAATATATATATATATATATATATATATATATATATATATATATATAGTCGGGCAGCCAACAAAATCCCAATTTTAATTGCTTCTCTAGACCGGTGAGTATTTTGTTTTCCCATGACGTAAAGGTGCCATTACCCACAATGCCTTGCGTGAGCCTGAACGCTCAAATTGTTCCTTTCTAGCTGTGTGAAAGTAAGAAAATACTATATACAGACGCACATTTAGAGTTAGTCATATGTTGCACATTCAAACACACACACACACACACACATATATATCTGACATGAGCATTCATCCCACCATCTCAAGCTATAATTGCACTTGGTGCTCACGGGGAGGGACGGGGGTGACTGCGTGGGCGTCCGGAGGGGGCGGTGGCGGCGGCGGTGCTTGAGACAAGGCGGTTTGTCGGTTCAGTGCTGGTTCTGCAAGCGGTCCAGAGAGGTGGACGGGTACATTCAGCGTGTTTACATACATCCATAGCAGAGACAGGGGAGGTATACAGGTGTCGACTCGGGGGAGACCGCGCCGGACGACATTTCTTCCCTTGCGTTTAGTGTTTCTTGTGATTGCGTCTTCTCGATTTCTTCACCCTGGAGAGAGACACAGACGGATAACCTGCACGTTAGCCTGGAAAGAGAATATCTGGAGATGTACGAGGTGCATGGGGGGTCGGCGTCGCCAACAGTGGGAGGGGGGTAAATTAACAGTATTTATGCGTGTGTATGCATTAGGGTATGCAGGTATGTGCATATAAATGTTAATATGTGTGCAGGTTTTTGCATGTCTACTCGTATTTATATATATATGATTTTTTTAGTAGTACCTTTGTTTGCGTACAATGTGTACATCTTTTCCTTTGCATGTGCATATCTCGAAAACCGATAAAAGATTTGATCACAAAAACAAGAACACACATTAAATAATCCAACAAACTCAAACTGTCCAAATATTTACACCCACTTTCCCCTTTAAGTAATACATTTAAACCTCCTCCCTAAGGTTTGCGTGCACTATGTAAATGTAGCCCTGACGACACGAGAGGAAATGCTGTCGGGGAACATAATCCAGGCAGCAATCGTGATTCCTTTAAAAAAAAAAAGGTAGTCGTAAAAATCGTATTAATGTAATTTCTGTTGGTATTAAACAGACTGGGGACATGGGGGGGGGGGGGGGCCTCAGGTGTTGATGTAACTGTAACAGAGCTTGAAAAATGCTGACATAGAGAAAGCCATGCTCTCAAAAAAGTTTCTCCTTTAAAAAGATGAAGGAGAAAAAGTCAAGTTGCGATTTGCTCTTTACATTCCGACGCTTAAATCTTTAAATAAAGTTCCGGTCGTATTCACATATTTGCAGCATGTGACGCCTCATTGAATGAACTCAAAGGCTTCTGGTCTGACTCACAGTCATGATGCATAAAGGATTTCTCCACATGCGATAAGAATATATAGAATATACACTTTTATTAATCCCCAAGGGGAAATTAGTTCTCTGCATTTAACCCATCCTTAGTTATTAAGGAGCAGTGCTGCGCGCGGCCGAGAAGCAAAGGGGGGGGGCCTTGCCCTTCACACACTCACACTTGCAACTAATGGGAGAAGAGGGAGAACCACACAAACCTGGTTGCAGCGGTTGCTGCTCTTCCCTCCCACTGAGCTACAGCCGCCCCCAAACCAAGACTTGGTTTGAAGCCCTTCTGTATTCACGCATGTTCTATACTAAAACGGTAAATATAGAATATCGGAATTACTATATTGTTTGTTTTTACATTGTGCTTGAGGTGTTTATGGTGTTTTAAGAAGCACACATGCAGCCTGGCGATAATCACCACCAGACATGTTTGGAGCATTTCTTTTTTCATGAGGAATGCACACATTTTAACTGCATCGCTCATTAAAAATCGAATGAGCTGCTCCACTTTTTTTGTGTTTTTTTACTATGACAAGATGTTACCCACAATGCTGCAATCCGACCGGGACAACTCTGATGCTGATGTGCAATTGGTGATGATAATTATATAGAAAATCTCCCCCCCCAAAAAAATCTATAAATATATGATTTGGGGTAAAAAATAACATCTGATGACTCAGCAGATTTCTGAAGTCACAGGAAAAGGAAGCGGTCACACCGGTTGCAGATTCATCCCTGTTCTTCCCTCATGCCAATTCATTTACAGATAATTACTCGGCTTCTTACAACGGCCATATCAGTGATTTCAGAGAGAAAATGTCGCGGGGGAAACTGAGAGATGACCGTTTGTATTTATTCTAAGGATCTGAACTCAGCGGAGAAGAGAGCGGTACTTCCTCTCCGTCTCTGTGAGAGACAGGCGGGCTTTCTTTCTTACTTGTTTATGGCGTTCTTTAAGTACTGCTGCAGCCACTTGGTCTCCGGGTTGATGCAAACCTCCCTGTTGTTCCTCAGTTTGGCACTGTTGGACAGAAAAAAGAAGAATTTGAGTGATTAGATGCCAGTATGTCTGTTAAATGTCTTCACGCACACAGTTGTTCATGTGAAGCAGAGACACGGGGGAAGCAAAGTATTTCAGCCTAATTTTTATTTTTTTAATAAAAAATAAAAAAGGTTTATAAGGGACAGTGCACATTGATAAAAACATTGCAGTAAATGTGCCAGAGTTAGCCAAGAGGCTATTTTTCATCTGTAGTCCCAATGTTGCTGATGTTAAGCACAAACCTAAAAACATAAGATTACAAATACAATCTACAGATAAAGCAAATAAAATAAGGGAGAACAATGTTAAAACAGAATAAAAACATAATGTTAGAGATACAACGTAAAAGCATACAGACTAAATGTGATATATAACTGAAAACAGGTGAACGACAAGAGAAGACAGGTGGAGTAAACGGCCGACCAGCAAGTCAAGACATACAGAGACCGGACAACAGACAGACAGACAGCAACTGACAGACAGACAAAATGAAAGTCCAACCTGGACAGATGGAGGAGGTAGTTACAGTCTAGTGCTAACAGCTGGGTAGTAATGAACCATTTCTTTGTTTCCGCTTTAAAAGAGTTGAATGATTGTAGCTCTCTGATAGACACTGGAATGTAGTTCCAGTCAACTGCTGCTTGTACTGCGAATGCAGGATGACTGAAAGCACTTTTCCTGAAAGGGACGATACAATCCCCTCTTGCTGCACCTCTTGTGAGCCGATATCCAGTTCGTGTGGTGACAAATTGTTTGAGAGGAGAGGTCAATCCATGTATGATTTTGTACATCAGACAGACGTGCACATATTTAATCAAGTTATCCCAACTAAGCAAGTTGTATTTTTTTAGTATAGGACAGTGATGTGACAGAACTTTTTTTTAATCAAGAGATTTGAGCGTACGCTTGTATAATGACTGTAATGGTTTGAGCGTAGTGGCACTAGCATGTGACCAGGTTGTTAAACAGTAGGTGATGTGGGAAATAACCATTGAATGCATGAATGTTTTAGCTGTCACATAAAATAAATCGGCTTCAAAGATTTTAGTGGAGAACATTTTCACCTCGGGGCTTCCTTCATGGCCCAACAGCTGGCGATGTGGGACAGTCGATGGATTATATCTATGTTATTAGCTGCGTGGTCAACCAAGGTATAATAACACCTCACAGCAACCCCGAGGAAAAAGTGTGGCAGTTTATTTAAAACCGATTCCAAGAGAACTTTAGCTCCTTAGTTCGGCTCTAGAGGAATCTATTTCAAGGCATTTTTAAGGACCACATGTTTAGCTCAGTCGCTGTGCATCGGAGATGTGGATAAAGGTTGTTATTATATTGTTTGTACTCTGATTGTCGACCATTTTCCAGAGCAGGGATTTTTAAAGTCTGACACTGTAGCCCCCCATCAGGGGAAAGAGATGACTGAAAACTGCCACTCCCATAATGCTTTGGGAGATGGAAACAGGAAGTATAACGTTGCCATGGAGTCAGCTGTGGGCTACACATTTATCTCAAGTTAATTTATAGACATATATACAAATATATATATATATATATAAATACATAGATATATATACATATATATAAATACATATATACATATATATATATAAATACATACACATATATACACACATATATATATATAAATACACATATATACACATATATATGTATAAATACATACACATATATATATATATACACTCCAATGGATTTGGTTAATTTGTGATATTCATGGTCATCATGAGGTCGTCCTCAGAGTGAATCAAGGAATGTTTATCTGTGTATAGTTACGCCTCTGAGATGGAGTATGAATTTTGACACCAACATCAATCAGGTTTAACTTAATCACCTTAATTGTCTTTCACTTCACAGAACATCTTTATCCCACATGTTCACTCTCTGCAAGAATCCATTACTCACCGTTAATTTCACCACTTTATGTGGGAAAATGAGCCAAAAAGTCATTTGGATAATGGTGGAAAGGCATGTCAAATATGGTCTTTTAAAAATTAATGCACAATGAGTAACATTTATAATTCCCGAAAGCACTACACAGGTGGTTATACTGATTGTTGGGAGGTGACATTGTTTAAATTGAAGAGACAATATCCAAAAGATATGTCTTTAACTTTTTATGACAAAAGAATCTAAATAATGTCTTTTATTTTTCATGAAAGCCCACTTCAATGAAAGCTCAACGTTATCTCCAAAAACTCACAGAAATCTTCCAACACATCCCAGTTTAAACCAGAGGATTATAACGTCTAACAAGCTGTCCCCTTAATATCAGTCAAAATGTCATTTTAAGTGACTCTGCATATTTTTTATTACTAGAATATAATCCAGATTCCTTTAAAGCGGATATCATAATGTAAAATAGAAGTATCTTTATTTATTGTCGATTCCTGCTCAATAAATCAATGGGCTTTAATGTTAAAATAAGCACAATATGTCAGGATAATATCTGATATGGTTTATGAAGGCTGAGCTCAGAAACACCTCGGCTAATCTCCAAGAGCCTCGCGGCATCCGAGCTGCAAAGCGGAGGATTACTGCACATCACAGGCCGTCACTCTGCAGCTCTCTGCTTCCACTCGGGGACAGCTGAAGGAGGAGGAGGAGGAGGAGGAGGTGCACCGTGTGGCTTGTAAAGCTGTCCCCACACCGCACGGCGAACACCAGAAACCGACTTTTGATGTGGAGTTTGTCGGGTGAGAGAGAGGTTTCAAAAGAAACCCGCAATCTGGGCTCACGAGTAAGAGGAAACCCCTCAGATTGGAGAAAAAAAAACACATTTCGAGAAACAAGATCTCTCTTTTCTGTCTTTCAAACTGGAAAAATATAAAAATTCTCCTGCGAGAAAATTAGATTTTACTACACGAATGTTGGATATTTTTGTCTTCAGAATCCAACTTGCAGGACGCGAGGAGCTGAAGCCGGAGCGGGGGGGTGGGGGTGGTGGTGGTGGGGGTTAAACCGAGACCACTTGCCCGTTTCAAGTGAGTGATGACCTGTTGATGGAGCGCTGAACCAAATATTTAGGAGAGGATTTGTTCTGTTATCAGAAGCTGTTGAGAGAGTGTCAGATCTGTTGGCGTGAAGGGGGGGGGGGGGGGGGGGGGCAGTGAAGTCCCAACATGTGGATCTCACACCTCGGTGGCAAAAGGTCGTGTATGAGAGTTAACAACCCGGGAGGTGTCTCGCCTCACCGTTCCTCCTTCTCTCCGCCCTCTATCTCTCCGTCACACGGCTCTGCAAATTAAAAGACATTCCTCTGCGCCTCATCGCTGCCGTCTCATCACTGCGCTCTGATTCAATTTGAAACCCCCCCACCACCACCTCCTCCTCCTCCTCCTCAGTCCCTCCGCGACCCCCCTTTGATACGCCACCTCCCCGATTCCTCGCCCCCTCATTAAGATGCGCACACGCAAGGCAAAATGAGCAAATGGCCCCCTAAACTTACAAAAAAGAGCAGTTCAGGAGCATCGACCCAGGAATCAGCCCCAAATCCCACAAACTAACAGCCCAGTAACAGGATCTGTGTTTGCGTTTCCTCCAGGGATATCTCCCTTCCCCCCCCCCCGACTCCTCTTTTATTTTATTAGGGGTGGCCGGCTCATCCGCTCGGTGCTGTTTTGATGAATCTGCCTCCATCCTGTTTATCTGTCTGCTTGTCTGGATGACCCACCGAGAGCCCAAACCCTAATTGACTTGGCTGGAATTTGAGTTCCACAAGCAGCAGGTAGTAATTACTTCACAGCAAGTTAATACCAACGGCATGCTGGGGGCGGGTGGGTGGCGGGGGGCTAGGATGAGGGCGCACGGTGGGACACAGGGCAGCAGGGCAAGGGGGGGGGGGGGGGTGTCGTGTTACCGGCTTTCTTTCATCTGCCTGAACGGAGATATCAGAGCAACTCGCTGAGCCCCTCGTCTGAATGACTTCTTGACTCCTCTGGCAGTTTTTCTCTGGAGGGAGGTTAGAGGGAGTTTGTGTCCCGGCTGGAGCGCCGTGTGTCCTCTTTGACCTTTTGCCATTCGCTCACCCCTTCTAACAGTCATTAGCGCCCCCCCCCCCCCCCCCCATCTCCCTTTCTGGCAGAAGCCCATCGGCCTTTTGGGCTGCAAGGCTTTCTGCCGTCCCGTTTTCTATAGCGAACAAACGGATGAGGCCTTTGAGTACGTTTCTTCCAGACTGGTGACATTATATTCACTGTTGCTGGGGCAGGTTGGACACAAACAGTGTATATACGGGACACCGGGGTCAGCGGAAACACAAAGGCGATCACTTTGACCCTTAATTGTCGCTTTCTTTGCAAAACATGTACGTCCCCCTTGAGCTCAAGACGTTACCGCTTTCCTCTTTCTGAGAGGATCGTGTTGTTTTAAACTCAGGCCTCTCATTAGGAAAATAAGACGAGAATATTAACACCACACACACACACACACATCCACTTTCACTCGATCTGCACTGTTTTTACTTTTTTAGTTTGGAGTATACATTTGTTTAAACTTCCCAAATTAGTCAAAAGTGAGGGAAATATAAAAAGTTGATGCAATAAACATAATTAGGATAATGAATCAACAGGCTAATAGCAAGGATTAGACGTCATGGGACACGGCTCTAAGATGGTGTATTTATGAATAATAAAATGGAAAGTAAATGGAGATAACTCATGGTGAATTTGTGTAATGTAACAGACGCTTTTATAGCTCACAAATACATGTAAATGCCTTTTTTACCCTTGTGTTGCCTTCGGGTCATTTTGACCCGATTCAATATTTAACCCTCGTGTCGCCTTCGGGTCAATTTGACCCGATTCAATGTTTAATGTCGGTGTTCTTTCGGGAGTCAACAAACAAACATAAAGTACCTCACACTTAAACTTGGAAAACAATATTAATTCTAATAATTTTCTGGAGATTTTAATAGCTGGGGTCATATTGACCTCAAGGGTAAAATATGTTAGTAAATATAAAGGTAACAGGAGGGTTAAACATTGAATCGGGTCATATTGACCCGAAGGCGACAGAAGGGTGTAATATTTAATCGGGTCAAATTGACCCGAAGGCAACACAAGGGTTAAGTGAAACTGTTGATGGTTCACACGCGCTGCTCTCCAATCTGCTGTTGTACGATGTGTGTGTGTATATATGTGTGAGTGTATTGTCTCTTTATTATCATAACAACAAAAGACTCTTGTTGGATGTTTTTTTTAAACGATAATTTCAGAATTAATCAATCGATATTTATGATGTTATTATAAATTAACTAATCACATTTAATAATATGTACATGTCTGAAGGATTTCTGTAGCAAACGTGTAAATAAGTACCGTTTACATATACACTTTTAATATTCCTTAAGCTCTTATTTTTGTCATCATTAGGCACATTTCCACTGAGTGCTTCATCTTCTCGGCGTATCAGCATCACGACGTTCACACTCAGTCACTCAGGGACAGCAACGATATCGAATCACGCAGCGAGGATCGGACACAAAGCAGGTTCACAAAAAAATCTATTTAAAAGCCCCAAAAGGTTATTTGTCAGAGAGTTGGAGAGCAGCCAGAACTCCGACTAACACGGCTACTAAAAAGCACCTGAACACACCAACGTGTAAAATACTTCCCTTGAGTGGAAGAACCTTTCAAAACAATTCAACACACAATATGAAATACATTTCTTCCGAGTTAATCACCCAAATAAATTCACAATCATTCACTTACATGACTTGGAAGGGGCAGTTGGGTGTGTGGAGGAACTTGAGCTCCTTGATGGACCTCTGACGAACCGTGTTGAGGGTGGACCGACACCAGCACCGCTCCACCAGACTGATGGGCTTTGCTGCAAAGACACAACGAGGAAGGTCACATGTGAGCATTAGAGGTCAAACAAAAAAAATGGATAAACCACACAACAGGAAATGGTGCGATGTAGACGAGTGGTCAACGTTCAAAAAGAGACTGTTGTGTTCAGCCCACTTAATAACACACTGAACAGGAAACAGTTGTCATGAAGTTAAGTTAAATGATTCACTTTGATTTACTTGGTTTTAATCTTAGTTAACGCAATATAATCTAACCCTAACTGTAAAACCTCCACCCTAAATTGTAACGATTTACATGATGGTGTCATCTTGTCCCCATGGGTCCCCACAATGTGTGAACAGATTTATGAGTAATGCACACACACACACACACACACACACACACACACACACACACACACACACACACACACACACACACACACACACACACACACACACACACACACACACCTGCTGCATTAAATGTACAAACTGTGCAATACATTAGGAAAGAACTATAACGCTTCATTATAACGGATGCTGTTAACTTGAGGAAGAAACATTATTTCTATAATGTTTTGAAGTTCCTGATCACATCTAAATATTGTAGTTTAAAAAAAATGCATTTTAGCTCATTGTGGCATTTTACAAATAATTAATTCAATTATATCAACTCAATAATTGACAAAGTAGTGATTCAGAAGTAGATAGAGAGATTGTTTTTAAGCTTTTTCCTTTTTAACAATTTAAAAATGTCACCGTTTGTGTTCATTTGAATTAAAGTCAACACAACTTTAGTTACAAAATGATATCACAGCAGCTCATATTTCATTTCACTTGTAACTACAAGCATCACTTCCCTCAGCGTACCAAAGCATCGTGTGTGTTCTCTACTGTAACGGGCCCTTACAAAGCATGGGAGCGTATGAGTTTACCTGCTACTGCTCTGAACATCATGTTCATTAAAAAGAGATTAGCCCTTTCTGACCAGACACACACTCAAACACACATGCATATAACCCTTCACTCCGAGAGCATTCAGCGTGGCCACTCTGCAGGAGAAGGGTCCTCCTCATTCAATTTCCAATATTTGCCCCTTTTATGAAAGAGCACTCTGCGGCTCAGACGGCATCAAGGAAATCACCTCAAGTACATTCTTAAAATGATTACAAATCACCCGCGGGACTCCATGGAGGCTTGTGGGGGCCCAGAGGACCACAGACGCACACGCATAACTCGGACTACACGCAATAACAAACTGCGATTGTCGTGTTGCACTTAAGTTGCCTTTTTGAAGGATGATGGTTGTAAAAATAAAAAAGTGAAAAGATGAAGAGAAACTAAAGTGCAATACCACTCCACACTAAAGGCCCTGGAAAGGTGTTTTATTCCATTCATGTCATAGACATGTTTTAAAAGAGGAAAATGAGGCTACAGAGTGGCACTTTTTTTGTATCAATATATTCCTGCCTTAATAAATTAGAATACATGTAATCAAGTGAGTCGCGTGTAGCAAACAGACCTTTGTTCTGGGCTTAAACATATTCCCATTGATATGCATGTGTGTAATGCAACACCAAATGCTCTGCCACAAATGGCTAAATCCTCAGTAATATCAGCCTAATGATTCACACCATCCAGGGTCCTTTCTCATGTAAACTAGGGGATCATTATGCAGCACGGAGCACCGGGCCCAGGAGCGAGCATCCACTGCTATCACCGCAGCATTGTTTATCCCTAATTAGAAACTAATTAAAAGAAAGCAAAGGGAAAAGACAAATACACACATTTAGAGCTAACTCTTTTAAATGCAATCGGGGGTCTTACTGGGGTTGAAACAACGAGTTTAGCATAATGCGGGCCAGACGCCGCAACACCGTGTTGTCTCCCACCAAGGTTAACATGTGGGAGATTAATGTGGGGTCACGCTGTAAAACTGCTCTTCTTCATATGGTACATTAAGGATTTTAGTCCAAAATACTTAATACTATAGTCACTGGAAAAAATTGCAACCAGATTTATTGCTCAAATAATTAAATTAGAAAAAAAGGATCGCTTCAAATGTTTTACAAATGTGTAGTAATAATATAGATTACTAATCACAGGCAATATGATGTAATTACACTGATATACTAATGATAAAGGGTTGCAATTAACTAACCAATTACCAAAGCATTATCGTCACTTATTAATCTGCTGATTTACTACAATAATCATTTTGATAAAACAATTTTGAATTTCCAAGGGTCCAAGTTTTTTTTCAGTCTAAGATCCAAAGACATTAAATTTGCTGGCGCAGAAAACAACGACATTAATAAAACAAAAGCACATCTTTGAAAGGCAAAACAAGTGAATTCTCTGGACCTTTCCTTTAAAAACTTGCTTACAACTTAATGTGTTTAGCAGATTACTTTTCTGTGGAATTGTTATCAATTAATCGTATACTTGTTTAAGATATTCAGTAATCATTTAGTGAATGCAGATAAATGACCGATGGATCATTTTGTAATACATGTCTCTCAGTGTTGGGAACCATCTGTTGATGAGCTGTTAAACACCCGAGTGTTGGAGTGAAACCGCCACAAGTGCAACAAGGAAATTGTCCAAAAAGTCTCTTTTTCCAGCAAAAAATAAAACTTCTCAACCACCAAAACCATCAAAATTCAGTTGTCCAACAATGCCAGAAGTTAAGCTTTAAACAAACAAGAAGTTAAAACATGGAGCCAAAATTAATTTTCATTTAGATTTAGATTCATGAACACATTCACCTGATTGTCTCACTGATTCCAGAAATATGTCTCCCCACACAGCCAAGTTACAAATAATTCAAATGCTAAAAGTCTCAACGTCCCGTCATCCCCATTTTTTAAAACATCTCATCCAGCAACATTTCTTCACCCAAGAATCAGAGAAAACCCTCAAACGGGACCAAACCAACACCAATAAAAGCTCAAGTCTGCTGGACTCACCGCTGGAGGTTGGTACATGTGTGGCCACGGCCATCAGAGCCATCAGCGCCAGCAGCTTGACATCCATGGTGGTGGGCGAACGGGCTGCAGGAGGGCTGCTCTCTCTCTCTCTCTCTGCTACAATCCAGGGAGCAACTGTGACGCCAGCTCTGCTCTGTGCTGTGTTAAATCTTCAGATGGGAGAGAGAGAGAGATGGGTAGAGAGAGAGAGGGAGAAGGGAGTTCCATGTTCTCAGCAGGGAGGGGGCAGGGTCCCAGCATGAGAGGGGAGGAGGGGAGGGGAAGGAGTGAGTTTAGTATCGAGACTTCCTCGATTTGAAACATGTTGGCTGGGAATCAAGGAGAAAGGGAAAAGACAGACGGGAAATCTCTCTATTTCTCTCTCTTTGCCTGATTTCTCTCCATTGTCTTTGTCTTCTTGCCACCTGTCTCTCTCACACACTTTCTCTCTCTCACACACACACACACACACACACGCGTTTTCGTTACTTTTGGGTATTACATTGAGAAAAATTAATTTCCTGGAGACCTACCAAGTCTACAACCTAAAATGTTATGATCTATGTTATGGGGACGTGCATTATGTCCCCACAAGGAAGGCGAGTCCCCAAAATGTGTCAACAGATACAGGTCCCCATTAGATGGGTAAAACGCGCCAAGACACGCACACACACACACACACAGACAAAACACACACACACACACACAAACACACACACTCACACACAGTCCTTACTTTCCATCGCCAGGGCTCCCTGCTGTTGCACTAACATTGTTGTATATTTCAGCTTTCTTATGTCATCCTTCCCGGCTCATATCCACGGCGCCTGGTTCATGTCTTTATTTAATTCTCTGGGTTTCATGTCAGTTTCACCGTCTGCTCCGTAATGGCACTATTAAAGGACTGTTTAGACTTGCCATCTGCATCATTAAAATGAGAATAGGAGAATCTGTATTGAAAAAAAAGAGTCATGTTTGCAACTGACTAATGTGACTCTCCAGGCCAAGATTCTTTTTATTTTTTTATAAACAAGCTGATATTTTTTAGAGGAAGCTTCTGTGATGGGCTGCTGTTTGTTTAGTAATGAATGAAAATGATGAAGACATGCAGATTTGTTTCTTCACAGCTTCCAGTTACATATTTAAAAGGAGGAAGAAGAAAAAACTGTTAACAGTTCTAATATGTTGGCAATTGAAATGGCAGTTAATTCCTTATTATGTACATTTAAACTCCTGAACCATTAATTATGGCATGTCTCATGCGCTGTCAAATAAATCATCACCTTTTCTAACATATTTGCCGCATCTGTTTATTTCCCCCTCCTACAATTTATCTATATGAACAGTAAGAATTAATTTTATCTTAATATACATGTAGAGAAAAAAACAATGTAAATAACTCCTGTAATCATTGTCATGAAAACTAACAAATGAATACTAACTAGAGAAAACATTTAGCAGTCTGAAAAAGTAAAATATGGTTTAAAATTACAACTATAAAAAGGCATGTCATCATTCCTGCTCTCCCAAGGTAATAACTCTGTAATGGTGCAGCCAAGCTGCAAAAGCTAATATCGAGTAAAGCGAATGAAAAGAGTGGGAAATATTTTTAGCAGCAGATAAATTAGATTAGATTCGATATACTTTATTCATCCCCAGGGGGGAATTTATCAATGTTCTAAAGCTAGCGAGTGTGAGTGTGACTTATATAGCTGTGTGTAAAACTACAGATAGTAGTGATTGCAGGAATATCTCTTTCTTAGACGACTTCTGCTCGAGACGTGATGAACAGACAGCAGAGAGAGAGCGCGTGTTATAACAGGTGGGAGGTAATTAAAAGTTTTCTGGGACTTTTAGAAGTTCTCACGTGTTTCTGAAGCACTTATATTCTAACTGACGGAGAACATTCAACTTCATCTGGTAAAAATGGACTCGAGCAGTGAGCAGCAACGTAAAGGGACCCAGATGTGTGTGTGTGTGTGTAGAGGTTGATGTGTCGTTAGCAGAGTAAATATGTGTCCGTACATGTGTGTGTGTGTCTAAAAACATGCCCGCCACTAAGCATGTTTTGGTCCCCTTTCCCTCCGTTCTGCTGCCTTGAATCCAGCAGCTGGTGAACTGAAACGGGTCTTCATGCCAGAACTTGACGCCTTCGCGCCGGTCAGAGGTGTTGGAGGTGATTCAACAGCCCCGCCTCCGACCACCAGCCGCAGCAAGGCAACCGTACGTTGCTAAAGACCGCCTGTCGATCCATACCCTGAGAGTCGTCCCCTGCAGTTTACAGACCCGCAGCATGGCAGCGTGCTGAGAGAAAGTCCTGCTGCACGCCGTAAACCCGAGGAGGGTGTTTACTGTCAGCCCGAGAGCCGTCCGATGCAACTGCCGGGAACAGCGGGGAGATGAAACCGAGCTGTGAGGAGACAAACGACAAACTACTCGAGAGGAATTTACTTTACTTTTCTTTTTTTTACACAAACAATGTTTTTTTTAAATTGTTTTATGGCCTAAGTAGCACACAGGTTAACATCAGTTAACAGGAATACACTGCTTCAATCATGCATGTTATACAATTCATACTTTATAAGCTAAATATGACGAGTATCAACCCACACAGGCAGGTTTCTATGATACATGCTTCACAGATTTCTGATGCCGTGTCCAAAAAAATATTTTATTACCATGGATAATTCCCAGACCACATTGTGAACAGTTTTTAATGGGACTTTAGAGAGAAAAAGTCCCATCATAAAGTATCCACTGTGTGGTTTGACAAGAATAAAATCGATATAAAAGGGTTTGTGCTCCTGAATCATGAGCAAAAATAAATAAATCAGCAATCTCATTTTCATAGAGAAGGAATCCTGCACACTGAAAAAATAAGTAGAGGAGGCTCTTCAGATGAATATATATATATATATATATATATTCATCTGAAGAGTGTGTTTCATATGCAGAGGGTGAACAA
This sequence comes from Pseudoliparis swirei, assembly GCF_029220125.1. NCBI lineage: Eukaryota > Metazoa > Chordata > Actinopteri > Perciformes > Liparidae > Pseudoliparis > Pseudoliparis swirei. Next base: position 23,179,065 of record NC_079411.1, read on the forward strand.
CATTTAACTTCATTACATTGGGGTTAAAACAGAAATCTCACAACCAGGAAAACAAACAATTTCACCCTAGTGAAACTAGTGGTAATTAAACAAAATTATTGTATTTTGGATGAACTGACTTTTTAACATAATGTGTGCATTATATAATGGCCTTTAAAAAAAGGACCTCAGCACTAGTTTTTAATGGCAGATTTAATTTGATTAATTTAAACGCTGTGCTTCTCAATGACGCTAATCCTCTGAGCTCCACGCCCTCAACACCGGATTCAACGTTTCTATGACGACACGCTTGATGGACAATGTGTCTGTATGATGTTTCATGCGAGCAATAACATTTACAAGTCAGCTCAGATAAACCCCAAACTATTTACTGACGCACAAACACAAATGTCACAAGTGTTTGAGGCGCTCCGGCGCTAACACGCCACAGGGGCGAGGCTGCGACGGCGGCCGGGAATGCGTTTGGCACGTTTACCGCCGACCTGTGGGACGACACTGTCACTTGCGTCACCCGTGGAGGTCAGAGGTCAGCGTTTCATGTCCCTGTCTAGAATTACGGGCTGCCTGGTCTTTGTTCTGGACCGGTCCTGATAGACGAGCTCGCACAAATGGCTGCCATGATGAGGGACATGATGGAGAGCGGACGAGTATTTGGTCTGGGTGGACGGTCGGCATCAGCTCCACACATGCAGGAGCATCCCATTTGAATTGAGTAATTGCCCAATTAAAAAGTTATTCGCCACAATGAAGGTTTTCATGTGACGTCTAAAACAAAACCTTGATCACAACAGGACGTATCAGGATGTGGATAAATGAGAACTAATGGGGCTTTAAATGAGAAAAACATCCACGTTTGCTGTTTTCCTGCCATTCTTCCACCGATGGTTCGTAGTGGAATTTAAATAGTAAATAGTCTTAGACTTAACATCTTTTCAAAATAATATACACTCACTTGAATGGCCATGAACTAAAAAAGGATAACAGACGCATTGTGTCCACTTCAATAACCATCTTTCATCAGCAGGTGTGTCACAGCACTTAAAGCAAACCTACACAAACACATTATTAACGTATTTAGTGCCCCTCCGTGTTTAAATGAACCCAAATAAACAGACTAATCTTTTTGGGTAATCTCCCATGCCACGGCAGATCCCGACCTTCCTGTTGGGATCTCCGTGTGGAGATTGCTTTGCGCTCCACAGTTTATTGTGTTTGTCCAGCAGTTTGAGTCTGGTGTTGAGTTTTATTTTATGGTGGCAGGGCAGATGAAAGGTTTCCCTCCTCTGGGCTAAAATAAACAGTAGTTCAGAATCACAGTCGGGGCTGAATGAGAGGCTCAAAATGTGGCACGTAAACACGCATTAATCAACACGGGGAGAAATTCTCAAGAGCACCAAATGTATCAGCGGGATCATTAAAAGGGAAAGTGTTGAGTTAAACTACGCCGACTTCATCTAAGTTGGGCTCCGAGAGATTTACAGTCTCAAGAGTCTGGGTTTTCCCAATAACTACAAGTGTGAGTGTGTGTTTGTGTGTGTGTGTGTGTGTTCGTGTTTATGGTGGTGATTTGCAGCAGGGTCCTGCAAACAGGCTAAATGGGAGGTTTTGGGGTTTATTGTGGCTGTGGGGGTTAAAGAGGAGGATATGTATGTGTGTGTGTGTGTGTGTGACGTGAGTGTGATGTGGCTATTATCAGTTGCCACGTTTTCCCCTGATCCTCAGCAGCTGGCCTCTCAAGGGGAGCACACACACACACACACACACAGACACAGACACACACTTCTGGTTGAGGATTAATATGGCGAGATGGTAAACCTGTTAATCAGTAATGAATCAAATATTCTGTGTTGCACTTCTAACGGATCAGATTGAGATTAAAAGACTTAGTGACGGAGCAGCGTCCTGATTCAACGTTGACGTTGATATTACTTTGTTGATCCCCTGACTTCTCATCTAGAGCGCAACCATCAGGTAACAATGTAAATGCACAAATGCCACTTTAAATCATACATATTTGTCAATACAAACGGATGTAAGATGCAACATTTCTGTGGAACAAAGGAGATATTTCAAATATAATGTATTTTTAAGCATTAAGTGCATACAGTGTGCTACGGATGAACTAAACATTGTTTTCACTTTAACGACATTCAATCATTTTAAAGCACATTGAAACATTAGCAATGAAATAAAGACAAGCTGTCATGACAGACATATTGCCAACACACACACACACACACACACACACACACACACACACACACACACACACACACACACAATACAAGTGCTTAAATGAATACTACAAATACCAGCACAGAATTACATGAAACACCAAAGATGTTTTGGCTGAACAAAACCCGGAGAGCCGTCCTCATTGAGTTTCCCCTTGTCCATTATAACCCTGCGGTCCCCGTTCACATGTACATACAGTCAGAAAGCGATGGACGCCGGCAGAGAGGGATGGAAATGGCATTTCCATTTGAATGAGCGGCTGGTCTTGAGGTAGAAACGTCCTGAATGCGTTTGAAGTTGTCCGCTCTCCTTGGCTGTGGGGTTTGGGAGAAAGGCTTCTCAGTGACTAATCCAGTTCACTTTGTGGCTGTCTGGGGAGGAGAGCATCTGGCATGACACCAAATGCCACTCAATGGATGCTTTTCCAAACAAGACAACATGGCCGCCCCTCCCTGCTCCTTATTTCCTGCTTGACAAGCGCATTTGAATCCCTCTGGTCTTTCATATATTTGTCAAGAGCATGGTTTTTATCTGACCCCGTTGCCATGGTTTCAGCTTCTGTATAGGGTCCGAACATGTGTTTACTTTATATATTATGGGATGCTGAGAGAAGAGAGGGCACACTGGAGCGCCGGTGCCACATTCAAGTGTGCGAGTCTTTGTGTGTTTTAAATGCTGGAGGCAGTTGTGTGCTCTTGTTCTCAGGAATACGCCGAGAGCAGGAGGCCATACGATGGGACGGTCATCACGACTCAGACTCTCATTGGACGGACGTCCTGTGAACGCTCAGTGACCGCGGCCGTGTAAACTATTGCGTCTGAAGGCTGCTGGTGAGAACAACGGCCTGGGACAAAAAGTGCCCTTTAGAGTTAATTGACTAGCCACACATTGTTAAACATCAAAGCAAATAAATGCCCGTGATAATTTCAGATTTAATCCTATTCAAGTTTAGCGTTTGGTACAATAAAAAGTTATCATATTTGCTTTTTTTGTTTTATTAGCGTTGTCCGTTTTGAATTTGTGGGTATTCTTGTTGCATGTCTTGTTGGTACTTGGCAATGTCTAAGAGTACTCACTATTCTCACTATTAATTTTGTGTGCACCCATTGGAAAGCGTAAATATTGTACAGACATTGTATGTTTAATCTTATATTTGTATTTTTAAATTTTTTTTTACATCTGCCTCTCGGGACTACAGATTAAAAATAGCTTCTTGGCACATTTACAGAAATGTTTGTATTAATGTGCACTGTCGCTTATCAAATAAACCGAAGTGTGAGGACATATTAGGTTTCAGGAAGCAGTTCAGTAAACAGCGTGACGTTGCAGACAATGTCGGCCAGCTGTGTGAGAAAATATGAACCCTGGACATCAACAGAAGAATAATACAATCAACAGAGTACAAAATGGATGCAGATTTCCAGGAATGCGAAAGAAGCATAAATGTTGGAATGCAGTAAAAAAAAAAATAAAGAAAGTGAAACACGATCAGCTGCGAGTTTGCTGAGCATTTTTATTATTTCACAGATCCATCAAATGAGTGAGCAGCGAGCAAGATGGCACACAACACCGTGCGGGTGGTCTCATTGTGGATTCATCTTGATTTGACAGTTTTCATGACATCACCTCTGAGTAGAGACACACTCATGCCTCCCCCCCCCTCCTCCCCCTCCTCCTCCTCCTCCCCCTCAACAGTCCCACGGCGATGCGTGATGAAGGGGTCCGTTTCAAACGGACAAGCTTAATTTGCCCGAGTTTGTCTTCAAGCCAAATCTGACGGAGGCCAAGAGGAGTCGGAGAGAAATTGAAAACACCAGGTTGCGTGGCAGAGTTTTTAAAGAACCCATTCCTCCTCTGAGCTGTTTGGGCTTTGACACATTAAAGTGGATTTGGCTCACACACATCTTCAAGCTTTGATATAGTAGCAACTCTGCAAACAGCAGCACATTGTTGAGCTAAGTCTGCAGTTTGTTCGGCTGCGGGGGAATTCATTGTGTAAAGACCTGCGCAGACCAATAAGAAAGGATGCCGTCTTTGTGATGTAAATTACTTATGGGCTCTGAAGGCTTAATGGAATGTACGTCTGGCATATTAGGAACAAATCTGTTGGCTTTGGCACACCAAACTTTTATTTAAAACGCCACACATCCACGTGTTTTCCATGATCGCCGCACAGAAAAGCAGAGCGGCGCTGTGGACGGAGTCCAGAACCGAGGCCAGACTGGGATCTGATCCTCAGAGGTGCGGGGACGGAGCTGAGGTCACGACCCCGGCAGATTGGAGAGCCAGTATCAGTGAGTCCGACTCTCTGTTCCCAGTTTGGCCAGAAGTCACAAGACTGGCAGGTGGGATTCAAACAGGACTTTCTCTTTCCAAACGGTCAGAGCTACAATAGCGGACAGAGAGAGTGTGTGTGTGTGTGTGTGTGTGTGTGTGTGTGTGTGTGTGCTTTGACAGTCACCAGTGTTGTGTGAAAGGGAGAAAGCCTGTTTCGGGTTAGGTGTTTTATTCCAATCCACTTGCCAAACAGGACTTGGCTAAAATTAGGTTTGGACAGTTGCCATGGTTACACTGACTTTCGTCATCAATGCTGGGGATGACAACATCACACCGTTCCTACTCGTATATGTCAGAATGGTCCAAATGGATTTGTTCTGGACTGTTGTGTCAGCGCTTCAAACAAAGATGGAACATTTGAATAACCACCTTTCTTGAAACATTGTATCAATTACTAAACACATGTGGTAATTATCTTCCTAATTACTCACAGTAACTTGTTACAATTTGTTACATTGTTTATTACATATTAACTTTGCTACTCAGCCCAAGGGTCTAAACCAAAGGGTACCAACAACCTCTACAGCCGGCCAGCATTGGGCCGCAGTTGGAAGAATTCACTGACAATCAACAGATGTCGTAGACTGCGTGGAGCACTTCCGTGTTGCTCACAGTGAAGAGGTGAAACCCTCAACTCTGATCGAAACTCGTTGATTAGTTTGGTTTATCAGTGGCTACGGTTAGCAGGCTAGCTCTACATCCACGTGCCACCATACCTTTGGTAAGCCAACATGTCCTCAACAGAGATTTAAATGATCAGCTAGACAGCAAACAAGTAGACCCTTCATTAAGTAACGTTACTGAGAGAACTTCAAATGTTAAGGTTTAGAGGTGTGTTACTCGTTATTAACATGTATTAAGAGGGATGACATCACTCTTAACGTGTTACTAGGTGATGCAACATGCCCGATGCTGACGTTTCAAGAAGTTGTCAAAAGCCCTTTTCATATTTCACCTTGTATTATTTATTAATAAATGCAGGTCATTTCATCTGGATCCTGTGTGAATCTGTCATCTCCATAACTTGAGACGGACGACTCCATCTACCCATCATATGTCTCCAAACACAGATGTCATGTGATCATATGAGTCCTAGGCAAATTGGCATCTGGATGATTTGGGTTGTATTTTATGTTTTGTCGTCTCTTTCCTGGTCGAGAGTTATGGAGGCCACATGTGAAAATATATATGAAAGATTTGGCAGTATTTTGACTGCATATTCATCAAACTGAATCACATGACATTGACAATATTAAATACAAATATTCTTAATATAATTTACAATCTGTACACCTACAGAAAAACCCTTGAATGCATCTTATGCATAGCTTTGCCATCATTTTCGGGGACAACGTTGATAAATTTAAGTAAAATACAGACTTCATTTATCCCGTGTGAACTCCTCCAGTACCTTTGTTTATTTAAGTGTTTCTTTACAAGATTTCTTTCGAGCAATTTAATTGCACCAAATACAAATTGAGGTTATGAAAAAATAGGAATATCAGTTTTCAGAAGATATGGTGAGAACTTGTTTTGTCCGATACATGACAGACAACATCTTGAGTCCATTTGTGTCAAACGTCTCACTCCGATAAACGTCCGGTCACAAGCAGAGACAGATTATTACACGAGACATCCTGAATGGCCTCGCCTTAGTCTCCCGCCCCTCGTCTTTTTGAAATGTTTTTCTTTTTAATCCACACTGGTCTGGCCTCTTCTAATGTTACCAGTCATTTATTCTGTCCATCTACATGCGCAGCGGGCTTGCTTTCAGAGCACAAGAGCCTGTTCTCCCCGTCAGCAGAGAAAACACAGCAGGGAGAGCGGAAAGGATCCAGAGGAACTCAGCAGCCGCCCTGCCAACAAAGAGAAAGGTTTAAGTGCACCCAGACCGGTTAACACACACACACAGGTTTGAAACATGTGTATTTCCACACACACTTTATTATCAAGCCACCCTATATTTGTATGTTTTGCTTTCTGTGCACCACTATTCATGCATAGACCCAATAACGGTTATTATTAACAACCAGATGCATCATGTATAGTTTAGAAAACTTTATTAATCTCTAGTGGGGAAACTCATTCGCCACCGACAAGTCATACAGACAATAGACACAGAGCACAACAGACAAGAAACACACAACAAACAAAACCAGAAGATGCCCCATAAAACATGACCATCAAAAAGTTGCTAAATCTAAAGAAATTCATTTAAAAAAAACCGACTGCTGCTGGAACAAAAGTTCTGAGTCATTCAGTAGAACACTGAGGCATCCTGAGTCCCTCACTGAATGAACTTATGGGTCCATTTAAAACAGTGTAGTGGAAGGCCTTCAGAATAAATGAATGTTTTTAACTTGGCCCTTGTCCTCTTTTGTGTGATGCCGGTCTTCCAACGGTTTCTTGTTTTTGGACCACAACGCGCTCCGGCTTCAGCGAAGCCACATATCAGGCAGCTCACTGAAGTCGCTCTAAATAATAATAAAAACAACTTTATTTATACAGCACCTTTAAAAACAGAGTTTACAAAGTGCTCTACAGAGAATCAAATCAAAACAAACATAATGGTAAGATAAAAATATAAAATAAAAGACAACAGACAAACTAAAATAGGGGAACCAAAGAACTGCATAACAGGACGACATCACTTCAAAGCTGTTCTATAACAATTTAAGATTTTAAAGAAGTTATTTAAAGTTAAATGACATCAGCTGTTTCACTCACGCTTCACCGTCTGTGGGAGTTGGCTGGACGTGTCTGCTGTAGCTCGACTTCCACACAGCGTTCCCTCAAAGTGATATTCTGCAGAGCTGATGATGACTTGATGGATTGCAGGTGTGCGGCTCTGAGCAGGTGAAACAGCTTGGCAGCAATCAGGGAGCCGAGAGCGGGGAGACAGGAGCGACACATACACACACACACACACACACACACACACACACACACACACACACACACACACACACACACACACACACACACACACACACACACACACACACACACACACACACAAGGGACTGTCTAATCAGGCATTTACAGCTGGACTTGAAGTTTTTGGCTCGACTCGGGTTGCTCGTTTTTTGTCGACCGTGATGATGAGCGGTTCTGGTTTAGGCGGTGTTCCCTCAACCGGTGAAGACCTCGTTCAGTTGCAGCTGAAAGGATTCAGCGAGTGTCGAGTTGAGGACAACTTGTACAGTTATGAACGGCAACTTGTACAGTTATGAACGGCAACTTCTACTGTTACATAGTTTCACAGCCCCTAATGATCCCGCCGATACTGAGGGGCTACTACCCGAGTACCTTGATTGAGAATGAACAACCACGGTTTCATCCATTCTTTGCACTTGTGTTTCTGTTTGTTAGACAACAACTTTCCCCAACTGACTCTTTCAATCAAAACTTTCCCTTTCACTAATATCCTGTAAACGTTGCTCCATTAAGACGTTATAGTCTCTAAGACATACTATTTCTAATACATTTGTTTCCATTACAAACCTTTTCATGACAATCATCTGCATTCTATGATGAACTAAAAGCACTTGCATCACAGTGAACATGTGCAGTTCCTGAGGAATGAGATGTTCAACATGCTTCTCGATCTCGGACTTATTTCTCATCTCCAACAAGCAGTTCCTCCAGTGGGATTGGGCCAGTGCGCAATGTTTTATAATTAATGGCTGTTAAAATACAGACATAATAGAATACAATATCATTGAAATAATCAATGATACATCAGGACATGTTTTGAAATGGGGGCCATGTATATTTAGTGTGTAGAAACAAGAAAGAATACCGGTCCCATTATAGCTGAGAGGTCTTGAAATTCAAAACAAGCCGCCTGTAATAAATAAAAAGTCTCTTGGCTGTTAATCGTAATGCGCTTCAATGTAAACATCCCCCCTTTTAATCCTGCAGTTGATCTCAATCACATTATCTAATACATATTGCAATTTTGGACATTGAGATGAGTCTAATTTGGAGACTGAAAACATTCTGCTACTCAAATGAGTTTTGTCCGCTCAGCTTTTTTACTGGAGACTCATAAAGTGTCATTATGACTCCCCGCCTCTCAGTATCGACGATTTACGACCCGCTTGTGAAAACATGACAGGACTTTCTCTCCTCCTCTTTCTTCTTCTTCTCTCTTAAAGGAGGGATACCAAGAGGATAGCTTCACTCGCCCATTGAAGTCCCTGTGAGATGGTTCCCAGATGGAAGAGTCATAAATTGTCACAGTAAATGTGAAGCGACAGATCAAAGTCAACATGTCACTCTCCACTGAAACAGTGGCAAAGGTTGGTCACGGCTTGTTTTCTTGATCCCTGTGAGGAATAAAACAATCGCCTTATATCTTGAGGGAGTGAAATATGACAGGCATGATAGGGCTTTGCAGATGTCGACATGGGGGAAGCTTTATGTCTTTATCTTCAACGCCAATAATCACTGTGTTTTGTAAATCTCGTGTTCTTTTGACAGATGGAAAAAAATGCATCATGTGGAATAACGTGTGCATCATGGAGTTGTGAGTGCCTGCATCAGTTAGTTTGTGAGTGTTTGATCATCTAAAATGAACATTAGAAGAAGAAGAGTGTCTGACTATTACTATCTATTCAACATGTGTCACACCAGCATAAAGGATGGGGCCGTCGTGGTTTTTTATTTTTAACAAATCGCATACAAAAATAAACATAAACCAACGATGAGTTAGTCCGCCTTTCAATATTTCCGTACTCCTCTAGCGTCTCCCGGTCTCAATCCAAGCGTCTATAATCAATATTTTATAATTACAATATATGAACTGAGGAGGGTGTTCAATGCCAGGTTGTTCCCATGTTCTCCAGCTTCCTCCAACAGGACTTGCAGCTCAGGATGAGTGGTGCCTCTAAATCAGGGGTGCTCAATACGTCGATCGCGGCGTAGTATTGGTAGATCGCATGACATTAAAATAAATTGGCCCGCCCCCCTGAAATCTTCGCCCGCCACCCTGTAATTTTCTCTATCGCGCCAGATTACAGCAGAAGTAATTTAAGGTCCCTTTTCTTAAAGACGTCTTTGTTCTTTTATTAAACTAAACGTCTATTATTGATCGTCTCTACACAGCAGCATGTCACTTCTGTCTCTACGTGTCGCGTTAACACTTCTCGGCTCGCCGTCTCGCGCACCGCAGAGCTCCGATGCCGGCGTGTCTGCACGCATCGGAGCAACAAAAAAAAAAAAAGGTAGGTAGATCATTTTGACTTGGTCATTTTATAAGTAGCTCGCATGCTGAAAAAGTGTGAGCACCCCTGCTTTAAATGGTCCGTGGCCCTGCGATAGTCTGGCAATCTGTCCAGATTATACCCTCCGACCCTGCGGTTATTGATAACGGACGTATGTATCACATGACAACGTGAAAACAATGTGAAAGCTGTTGTTGTGATGAATCTATACATTTAAAGTATCACCTGAGGCTGCAGCTCCCCTTTGCTCGACAGCTATACGGTGAGTGTTGGTTCAATGTTTGGCCATCAGAGCCACAGCGTTACTGTTCTGCTCCACTCTCACTGCTCTAATAGTTTTGTCTTTTGCAACAACACATGCTGTTTGTGTCCAGAACTACTGTCCACTACCTGCTCCGCACCAAACAGCACCGACACAGACAGCGACTAGCTGGGGACCATTTAGCAGCTAAAGACGGTGATGATTCATGGAGTGTGGAGGTCTGGATCGTGGTCCATGCCGACTACGAATTAGTCATACGATGTCATACTCATTGAATGGGATGCTGAATTTTTCTTCTTCTATTTTTCCTTTTTTTCCCTATTTCTGGGGAGTTTTCCCTGATCCGATGTGAGGTCAAAGGTCAGGGATGTCGTAAGTGTACAGATTATAAAGCCCTCTGAGGAGAGATTGTACTTTTTGATATTGGGCTGTATATAATAAACTGAATTGAATGGAATATTTCCCTCTAGATTTGGAAGAGACCAAAAACAGAGCTAGAAGAGTGAATATCGGGCTTCATCATGTGGCCAGAAACAGGATTCCAAATGAATGATAATGTTCATTTTTAACAGCTGGTTGTGTAAACAAGCATATGTTCACCAAATGTAAGTATAACATTCATAGTATTGATAGTTGATACCCATGTTACGTTTTATGGCAGACAAATCGTCTACGCAAATATAGCCAATGAACACAGAGGATTTCCAAACGCTCTTTATGTTCCAATTCTCTTCATATTTCTCACCTTCGGCTCCGCGAGGACGCAAAGTGAAACGAGGTGCATGGAACGAAGCCTGGCAAAAGCTTTGGGAGTGTTTGGCCCTTCAAAGCTTTATCTCTGGCAACGCTAGATAGGTCCACCACTGGGCCATGACGGAACTCACAAAAAGAAAAAGAAGAAAAAAGAAGCTTAAGTGTTCCACAGCTCAGCCACCCATAATGATCTTTCCTTTAGAAATCAATGAGAGTAAAGGCTGACATTACTCTGGAGGGACGAGCAGACGTTAACGCTTCTGGAATGTTTGTATTGATCAGACGCTCATCTGCGCTGCTTTTAAGGGCCTGATCCTCTTGTGTATAGAAACAAACGCATGGCTAGAGATGTGGATGTGAGCAGACGAGGCTCATAGAGAGAGGCACACACACTTGACCTCCACTCAGAAACACACACACATGAATTCCATCCTCCTCTCTCACCCCTCCGTGCACCCAACACCCGTCTTGAAAGATGCCAACGGACTGGTCGCGGTTTAAAGTCTCATTGTTTGAAGTGTGTGTGTGTGTGTGGGGGGGGGGGGGGTTGTCCGACTGGATCGTTGTCCACTGACACACACACTCTGTGACCTTCGGTGCCAGGCCCGGGGGCCGAAGACCCCGCTGACTAGGAGAGCAGATGGTTCAAAGGTGGCTTCAATGGAAACTGAGAAAGAAAAGAAAAACAGTGCAAGGAACCCAAGAAAAGATTAAAGATGCCAAAAGAGACGACGGGCAGGTGTGTGTGTGTGTGCGTGTGTGTTTCTCTGCATGTAAAGCGTGTCCAAGTTTGAGTCTTTTTAATGTGTTTTCTTTCAGCGCTCAGTATCTCTCTGTATCTTTCCATCCCGGAACAGGCGATTAAAGCTCCCAGAGAGAAACTTAATACAACGGTGTTCACGCAGCGCAAAGTCGACTGCAGGCCACACACACACACACACACACACACACACACACACCGGCCTCCACTGGATCTGGTTGTGCGCCTGGACTTCCTACAGGGGAATAGTGTGTTAGACTTCTGCCTCTTTAGTCAGCATTACTTATCAGATTCAAAGTACAAAACATTTTCTTTTTATATATATATATTGATTTTCTGCAGCTGTCCCTGCACTCAAATGTGTTTTTCTTAAATGGGGAACCAGGTGAAGCATCAGATGACGTCTGCGCATAAAATATGTGCTGTGCAACTTCTACAACTTTAATTAACCTGCGCTTTGAGGAAATCGAGCCACGCTTCGCTGCAAAAGACAACGTATATTAACTGAAGAACTGTAAGCAGGCCAAAGAAGAGGTATTTTCAAGCCCTCTGAATTGTTTCTGTAATGATGTTTAATATGAAAAAGGACTAAAGGAAAAGTCCCCATAGCTTCGATAAACAGATTCCCACACCGAGGCTCCATTAGATTTGAGAACAGTGAGTCCCAGAGAGCAGAGCTATAAAATCAGAACATGAGCCTAAAATAGTGGCCAGCACTGACCTGGGATCTGCCTATTGGTACAAAGTTTCCATGGCGTTGGCAATACTCGAGGGGAAATGTGGGTTCCCATATAATTCAGTTAAAAAGTGCGAGTGTATCAACTGAGATTATGATCTATATTGAATAATCTACCGACTAAGATCTTAAAGTATCGATGAAACAAACCAACTGATTTAGATTCATCAGCGCAAAAAAAAACAGGAGGGTTTGAGAGACAGGAAGAAGAGAGGACACCTGGTTTGTTTTCACATCTCTGACTAAGTCAACACTCGGCGTGTGGGATCGGCCATCTGTCGACAGCTGGAGTCACCGAGGAGGAGGAGGAAGAGGAGGAGGAGGAGGCTGAGGTTACAGGGGGAGAGCAGGAAGAAGGGGGAGGGGCTGTTGTTAGATCTGCTGAGGTGCGTGTGAGAGTACTGAATACGTGTGTGTGTGTGGCTGTGGTTTTGGTGTGTGTGTGTGTGTGGCTGTTGTGTTGGTGTGGCTGTGGTTTTGGTGTGTGTGGTTTTTGTGTGTGTGTGTGTGGCTCTGGTGTGTGTGGTTTGTGTGTGTGGCTGTGGTTTTGGTGTGTGTGTGTGGCTTTGGTTTTGGTGTGTGTGTGTGTGTGTAACTCTGGTGTGTGTGGTTTGTGCGTGTGTGTGTGTGTGGCTTTGGTTTTGGTGTGTGTGTGTGTGTGTGGCTGTTGTGTTGGTGTGGCTGTGGTTTTGGTGTGTGTGGTTTTTGTGTGTGTGTGTGTGGCTCTGGTGTGTGTGGTTTGTGTGTGTGGCTTTGGTTTTGGTGAGTGTGTGAGTGTGTGTAACTCTGGTGTGTGTGGTTTGTGCGTGTGTGTGTGTGTGGCTGTGGTTTTTGTGTGAGCGTGTGGATGTGGTTTTGGTGTGTGTGGCTCTGGTGTGTGTGGTTTGTGTGGCTGTAGTTTTGGTGTGTGTGTGTGTGTGGTTTGTGCGTGTGTGTGTGGCTGTGGTTTTGGTGTGTGTGTGTGTGCTCTATCGATACTGCCCCTCATCCAAGACCTCATCCTCCATAATCGTTATAATTAAACTAATAATTCTCGGTGAGAGCCGGTTAACGGCAGTGCACATTGCAGGGATACCAAGGCAAAGCGGAGGTTCAGGTCATGAAATTGTTTAAGAAAGGCAGGCTAATTAGGGTTTGAGTTTCTCCACGCAGCCTCCAAAACAAACACATGTTTCAACATCCGCTTGTCAACACGTCGGCGGCGTGTTGACGCGGCTTCCTCCGCCATCTGAACACAGTCTGGCGTGTCAGCGACGAGCCGCTAAACTGTTTGCCGTCGGGATGGAGAGCAAAGAGCCGCCGGTGTGCGCCGCATCGCGCCTAAGTGCTGCTGCACGTATATGTGAGATATGTGCGAGACAGGCGAGCAGAATCTGGCAGACATTATCGCGTCTCGGCCCGGCCCCACAATCGCGAGGCACTTAGCGGCGTGAGACAATAACCGTGAGGTCATGAGGTCACCACATCAACCGTGCAGCAGCAAACAAAAGGAGAGCGTGTCGGAGGTTAACACGGGAGCCGGTAGAGTGCCGAAGAACACCACTTACGCAAATGCCCGGTGAATGGGAAGAGTGGAGGAAAAAAATGATGCCCGGATTACACGGCGGAGCTGAAGGAGCGTTGCATTCCGGGCGTCAAACTACTGCTAGTTGTTTTTGGGGGAGCCGGAGGGGCAAGTGTTCCTTTTGTTATTTTATTTAACAGCAGCTGACAGCGGCGTGGTGAAGAGGTCTATTTCAAATCATAAAAATACTTTCCCCATTGCAACAGTCTGCAGGCGGAGTTGTTTACTAGGAGAGAGACATGTTTTCCATTTCCTGCTCCGTGAGGCTGCACACAAAGTTCAAGAGAGGCCGATGGGAGAATTTGGCACCAAAGTGTTGGAGATATTTCGACTCGACAGTGTAATGGTAAACACACTGGAACTCAAAAGCACGAGAGGCAGGGTCAAAACCGGGAGATCAGTCCGGGAGGCAAACGAGTCCAAAAAAAGGGGCGGGCAGAGAATCAAAGGTCAGGACAGGCAGGTCAGGAATACACACGAATATAAGGCTGGAGGACTTGACACAAAAACACACAAGACAATCTGGCAGAGGACACGTGAGGAGAACTAAACACTGACAGACTAATGAAGGGATGAGCTGCCGGTGAGATCAGGTGTGAATGGTCAGGTCTGAAATGACATGAGAGTTCATTAAAAGTTCAGCAAACGGAACGAAAACAACTACTATGACGAGGAATTCGTGACAGACAGAGGCAGGAAATAAAAGTCAGAGAATCACAAAGTTATTACAACGCATCCTGAGTGGTGCACATGTGTGTGTGTGTGTGTGTGTGTGTGTGTGTGTGTGTGTGTACCAGGTTCCTGTGGCATACAACAGAAGCAGAGGTATTTCACTTAACCCTCCTGTTACCTTCACATTTACTAACATATTTTACCCTCGGGGTCAATTTGACCCCAGCAATTAAAACCTCCAGAAATTTAGGAGAATTAATATTGTTTCCCAAGTTTAAGTGTGAGGTACTTTATGTTTGTTTGTTGACTACCTAAATAGCCCTTTAAATATATTAAAAAGTTGATATTTCTTATATGTTTGACACAGTGAAAAACAGGCTGGGGTCAAATTGACCCCAAAGAACATCGACATTAAACATTGAATGGGGTCAAATTGACCCTAAAGGTAACAGGAGGGTTAAATGCACAAAAGCGAACTGTCGTGCAACAGGAAGTCAGAAGTCCACCATGAAGTCCTGTACTTCATGTCATGGTGACCCATCCATTAGTGGTGATATTTAAATCTGGACCAGCAGACAGGCAACAGGCAGACTTTCCTACAGCCACCATCATGGCTCAAAGGAATCAAAGCGGTTGCAATTAGTAGCATGAAAGCATAACTTCTGGAAGTTCAGGGCAGAGGTCTACCCTGCCTAAGTGTCCCTGAGCAAGACCCTGCATCTCCCCCCTGCCCCAGGGTGGATGGTCAAACCTGTGCTCTGACCTCTGAATAGGAGTACGTGAAAAGAGGGTTCAGGGATACGCCCTGTTGAAAAACTGGTGACATGAATGTCGTGAATGAAGCGCATCTACATTTTGCTCTTCATATTCCATCCATCTGATTCTCTTTCATCGAGTGACTTGAATTTTCCAGTTTACCAAGACCAAGAACAAATAATGATGGTGTGCACAGTGAGGGCCAAGAGGAGCAGCGCCCAGAAAACAACAGAAACTCAATATATTCCTGGTCCGGTGTGGTCGGGGAGGATGGAGAAGAAAAAAAGAATTGGAAGAGGAGAAAGAGAAAGAAGAGCCGATGAGATGACGCCAAAGGAGTGTCTCGTCAAGAGGAGGCGTACCGGAGCACGTCGAGGAAGACGACACGGGAGAGTGAAGCGTGACTCGGGAGGAACAGACGTTTATGAAGTGGAATATATTCTACTTCTGGTAATCTTTGAGAATCTAAAAATGTCCAAGTGAAAACCAAATGATTTCTTATGGCACTTTTATAAAAAAAGAAATGCTACTGAACCTCTCGCATGCACAGCGGTCCAAGAAATCCATTTAAAAAAGAGATTTTTAAGAGTGTTGGTCTCAGCAGTGATATTACAGCCCATCCATCATCCGGAGCTTAGACATCTCTTCATCCAGTCGAATCTGCGATGCATGCCTGAACACACACACACACACACACACACACTTACTCCGTCTGGTCTGCATTACGACATCATCTTACATGCATTGTACACTTTTGACTCCTTCCTCAAGACAAACCCTGTGAATGAAATCGCCTCCGAGCAAACAAGCGGCAAACGGATTTCTCCAAACAAAGTCCACGGCTTCAGCCTCCACACGCCATCGCCCCGGGCAACCACCTTCAGTTCATCTCGCCGCGTTGAACAGGTCAGAAAGGCAAACAGTGGGACCTGTCGCCCAGGTGGAGGGCAGAACACGTCCGTCCACGGCCGGCGGAGCCCAGACTGAGTTATGGAAGGAGGGGCCGCTCGGCGGGGCGCCAGGGCCCGCTCCACTGTTTATTTACACTCCTGTTAAACGAGCGTTATGATTCATACGCCGCTGCTAACGGCCTTTATGGGACCAAATATTTATGTAAGTTAGACCTCTGGTCACTGGTGAGGAAACTCACAAACACAGGCAGGCAGACACACACAGTGGTGTGTTTTTGACTCTGCCCAAGAGCTATTTTTCATTTTTGTGCACGTGGCCCCAAAACACCTCAAAGCAGACAACTGAGATTAGCTACTGATGAATGGCTAAAACACAAGTCTGTGTGTGTGTGTGTGTGTGTGTCAGAGAGAGTGAAAGAGAAAAGCAAGACGGAGAGATTAAGAGCTTAAGGCAGGACTGACAGGTTGAAAAGGAGTTCCAACAAGGATAAGGGAAATGAGATGACAGTGCAGTAAAGTCATAAGAGGAATGACCAGTGAATGTGTGTGTGTGTGTGTGTGGGGGTGTGGTGGTGTCGTGAGAGAGCGATGGTGCCGCTGTCTTCGCTGGTGGCTGGTGTTCTGGTTTCCATTACCGCCCAGTTCAACCCCTCTGGACCTGTCTGCTGCACGGAGGATGATGCAGGTATGGGGGCGGAGTCAGTGATGTGGGGGACCAATGGAAACTCAGGCATGAGGCCACTGTCGTGCCTTATTTTTTCATTAGGAATTAGAGACCGACTGTGAACAATAATTATAAAAGTAAAATAACTTTATAAGAGAGTCATGAAAGAAATGTCTGGACATTTCACTTTGTTGTCTAGTCAACAGACATCCCTCTTTACCACTTCAGCTATTTCCTCTAGTCAAACTACAGTTGCACACTTGTATAAGTAACATTGAATGTTATTTTTTTTTACAAATAAAGTAATTAATGTAAATAATAATGTTCCACTCTGAGTGTAGTGTTGTAGATGCTTCACAGAGAGGAGTGTGTATGACGTGTGTTAAAGAGAGCGGTTCAACCAGAGGGCCGAGCAGCATGCAGTACAAGTCATTGTAATAATAATAATGCTGCGACACGACCCCGTCGTTTAGGAAATGTTTTTTTGGAGTGGGTACAGACAACCTTGATTGTACTCATGATTGAAAGTATTTGCAAGCCAGCCAAACGGACTGGTCTCCAGCGTGTAAACTGGTGTGGAACGTGAAGCCTTGTTGGTTAATCTTCTCCAGACCCTTTATAACCCCTCAGATCCCTTTATGATCCTTTAATAACCTCTGACCAGAACCCTGCTTATGGCCTTAATCATGATGTCTGGGGTCAATCCACTTAGCGCCAATCCCTCCCCCATCACTTCCTCTTCCATCGTGAGGGCATGCAAATTATAAAGCTTGTTTTCACTCATCAGATAACTGGCCTTGATCCATAATCATTACCAAGATCAATTTGATCATTGTGTCTTTGACAATAGAAACAAGGGCATTTAAAGCTACCACCCAGCTGGTTAAACATCTAAAAATCAAATTGGACTCTAAATGCCCAAAAGCATGTTTCCCTGTTTTTCATAAAGCATTCACACACACAGGCATGTGGTTGGACGCCCGTACAAATCAACATGCTGAATCAGTTTCAAGAAGACCGAGGTCATTCCTACATAAACAGTAGATGTCTCACTTTCTCTATTGTTTGCTTTAATCAGTGTCGAGTCTCAGTGATTATTATTCAAATGCCGCTTTGGGATGATTACATTCATGCACCAGCTGCACTGAGGGGGGATCCACTACATTACAATAGAACACACGGTGTTATTATGTGTCCCAACATGATTGATTTAATATCCTTTTAGTGCCAAAAATCATTTGTTAGCTTTAACTGAACACCCTCTGCTGCGTCTTTATGTGCAAGTTAATGGAAACAGAGGTCTCATGCTACTAGAGGGATAACAAACATAACACATACAAAAAAGTAACAGATACCAACTGTTAGAAGACGACACATTTAAAAGATTAACGTATTCTTGGGTTGCAAACGAGAGCAGTTGGGACCTTGTGGTTTTTAAGCGAAAAAAAAGGATTTCCAGTGTTTTGGAAATGAACTCTCGGTGAGAGAAAATTCCCCGAGGCTACACACTTTGCACTTAAACACATCATTTACACCCCAAACGGCACATGCTCGCCAGCACGAGAGAAAAAACACAACACCCAATCTAAACGTCTCAATCACGGTGTCAATCTGTTTGGACTCAGAGTGTTGGGAGTCTCCTCATGCCTCCACGTCTGAGGATTAAGGGGTCTGTTGGCATATCGGCTCTGGACCCCTATAGTCTTCTATCCTTTTTACACCTCGATCACAGCCGGTGTGCTTGGAGCTCAAATCCCCCTCAGCCTCCACGATGACCACTTGGCTGCCGGTTGTCCTCCTCGAAAACTCAATGGACACGCCAGGAAAACTGTCCCCGCGCTTCAGGCGAGCGTCACCAAGGCGATGGCAGAGATCCACTATTGTCCCTGTGCCCAAGAATGCTTCTCCAGCATGTATGAATGACTACCGACCGGTGGCCCTCACCTCGGTGGTCATGAAATGCTTTGAGAGGCTGATAAAGGACTACATCTGCGCCTTCCTCCCTTCCTCCATGGACCCGCTGCAGTTTGCTTATCGCCCAAACAGATCCACGGATGATGCTGTCTCCCAGGTACTGCACACCACACTCTCTCATCTGGACAGCCAGAGGGGGGGCTATGTGAGACTACTGTTCATTGATTATAGTTCAGCTTTCAACACCATAGTCCCTCCCAGACTGGCGGCAAGCTGATTGAGCTGGGACTGAACACCCCCTGTGTGCTTGGATCCTGGACTTCCTGACCGCCAGGCCACAGGTGGTCAGGGTGGGCAGACACACCTCAAATCCCTCACCCTGAACACAGGATCCCCCAGGGTTGCGTCCTCAGCCCCTACTGTACTCCCTGTACACACATGACTGTGTGGCCAGGTTCAACTCAATACCATCATCAAGTTTGCGGATGACACAGTGGTCCTGGGCCTGATCTCCGTGAACGGCCAGAAGGCCTACCTGGAGGAAGTTGCTGATCTGTCACTCTGGTGCCAGGACAACAGCCTCATCATGAATGTCACCAAAACTAAGGAGCTGATTGTGGACTTTAGGAAGGTACAACAACAGAGGACGTACTCACCACTGGGGATTAACGGGACTACTGTGGAGAGGGTGAGCGGGTATAAATACCTGGGAGTCCACATCACCGAGGATCTGACATGGTCAACAAACACAGACACTCTGGTGAGAAAGGCAAGGCAGCGCCTCTACCACCTCAGGCAGCTGAGGAAATTTAAAGTTTCCCAGAGGATCCTTCAGTCCTTCTACTCTGGAGCTGTAGAGAGCGTCCTGACAGGAAGCATCACAGCCTGGTTTGGCAACTGCTCCGCTCAGGACAGGAAGGCTCTGCAGAGAGTAGTGCGTTCGGCTGAGCGCACTATTGGAACTACACTCCCACCCTGCAGGACTTGTACACCAGGGTGCAGAACCAGAGCCGGCAGGATCATGAAGGATCCTCACCACCCCAACAACAGACTGTTTCAGCTGCTGCGGTCAGGCAGGCGCCTCCGTAGTCACGCTGCAAGAACAGAGAGACTGAGACGGAGTTTCTTTCCTCAGGCCATCAGGATTGTGAACTCCGACCTCACCAGGACCCCCACATAGACCCACACAACTGCCCCTCTTAGGCACACACACACACACACACACACACACACACACACACACACACTTACTGTAAATATTGTGTTGTTTTTTATTTGTAAATAGTGTGTACTTGTTGCCCTTGCACATTCCTGCTGAGCATTGCCACTTTCATTTCACTGCACACCCTGTGTGTGTATGTGACAAATAAAACATCTTGAATCTTGAATCCACGCTCACGGAAATTGGATTCTCCATTGAAAAGACATGAAGTGAAGTCTGAAGTCCGGTTCTCCTTCACAAGCCGACTGTTCTCGACACATCTTTGCACAGATTTATTTGTTAAAAGCACAAGACGATGTCGACACAGTGGGTTCTCGTCATTAAATAATGAGCTACGATGACCTCCTTTGTGGACTCTCCGTGTCGAGGTAGCTTGATCTTGGTCAGCGGTATCAGGGCAGCAAAGTTGACCTTTATGAGGAATCAAAAATGTATCATTCATTCATTTAATTTCATGTTCGTGTCACACACATATTCATGTGAGGCTGAAATAACTTAATACACATCTCGTAGCTTTCATTTGACAAACTGAGACACACACACACGTCGATTGAAAAATGCGATTCATTGACACAATGCACCACCCAACAAAGGACACCCAGTCAACAAGGACCACTTCAACACTGGAACCCAGTCCTCCAAGAATACCCCATGACTTCCAAAGACAAAAGACAAAAAAATACAACCTCTATAGGATATTATCTTAGTTAGTTTCCGCAAACGCAAACAGGGGTCCTCTCCTGCCCTTCTTTTCACTCCGCATTTTTTACTCCACACAAAACGGACAGCCATCATTCAAAAACCCATCTCGTTCCAGTGGCCGACCCACAAAGGCTGAGAAGCTTCCATTGAGGAAGGAAAAAAATTGCAAGAAGAGGGGGAGAAAGAGTTTTCACGTGTTCGAGTCCGTGGTCAACCTCTGAGCACCGGACTGTGAATGAGCCTTTTGGTGACGTTCAGGCTTTTGATGAATGTCATTAAGAACATCTTGAACAACACCGAGGTCCCAAGGCCAGCTCAGGCCACGCCTCTTCACCCTTTAGAGCGATACGTCTTTATTCCGCCTCGCCCTGGTTCCTGAATTACAAACCTCTGTCAGTCTGAGCACATGCCTCGGCTTTGGAGTAACTCTCAAACGGTTTCTTTAATGCACAGATGTTCTTTTGTGACCTTGTTGACCGTAAAAAAAAGTAAACATGAAAGATTACGGTGAGCTTTGCGCTGCAGTACAAAATCCACAGTGTGGATTCTGTTAAGAGACGGGCTCTGGAACACTCTTAGCTTTAGGATCAGGCAACATAGTCTCAGTCAACACTTTAACAGGAATGAAAACAGAGGGATTGCGAGAACACGGAGGACTGGTTATTTCTGCTCATCCTGTAAAATAATTTTTGACGTACTCAATCTTAGAGCACGACTCCCACCTTTCGCTCCGGGGAGTTCAGCTTCTTCCCTCTAGACGGAGGTATGTAGCACCGCGGTGCTGAACAAAGCGGTATTTGTTCCAGCAGCACAAATTAGAATGATAACACAGATTTGTGGCTTTGTCTCTTCTCATTACCTTCGCATTGAAAATGCGGAAGGTTACGTTTTGATCGCCGTGTATTTATTTATTTGTATGTGTGCGTGTTATTCGCATAAGTCAAAAAGTATTAAACCGAATCGCATGAAACTTGGTGGGATGATTGGTTATTATCCGGGGACCATTTGATTAGATTTTCGGATTGATCGGGTCAAAGTCAAGGTCATGAAAAGGTCAACATCTTCTTAAATCGCATGACATTTGGTGGGATGATTGATTATTATCCGGGGACCATTTGATTAGATTTTGGGATCGATCGGGTCAAAGTCATGAAAAGGTAAAAATCTTCTTTTTACCATAGCGCGGTCAACTTCTATCCAATTGGCATGCAACTAATGCCAAAATGTTCATAATTTAATGCCCAATCTTGTGATATGCGAAGGTATGCGCTCTACCGAGTGCCCGTTCTAGTTTCCTTCTTGTTTTTCGTTGTCGTTTGTAATGCGAGTCGAGATGAATGCCTCACTTCCACCTACGTGTACACATTAAGTAACCTGAACCTCATTGGCAGATTCTTTAAATTATTTTTGGATACAGAGCCAGGCTTTCTGTTCAACCGGTTTCTAGTCTTATCCTAAGCTAACCAGCTGCTGCTGCTAACTTCACACGCGAGTGGTGTCAATCTTCTTCTAATCCAACTGCAACTGTGCAGGAAAATAGTGTGCAGTGTTGCCGACGTTGTTATATCTCTACTGGTCAGGTGATTGGCAACAGCTGACTCAGCAGTTGTCCAGAAGATGTAAAGGTGTCTCCACTGCAGGGAGGTGCATCGCCAATTCTAATAAAAGCTTTGTGGACTTTATTTCGTTGCGCTTGCTGAGGAATAGGAACACAATGAGTGCATTTTGCAAATACTAACACTGGAATATATCAAAATGATTTTATTTACACAGGATCTGATTATTTATTTTTTACATTGGCCGTAGACCATAGACTCCGAGACTAGATTGTTTATGGTTGCAATGTGCTCCATTGCTCTGCTCAGTCTTTACGTGGTCTCAAGTTCCCTGCATCTGCTTTGCAGCCAAACTCATTGATATATAAACAAACTCATCGCCTCATAAACAGCCCTCGTCAGTTCTCCAACTGTTTGCCTCCTCTTTCCCAATCCGTCTTTCAATATTGTTTAATTCTCCCACGCGTCGACCATGTCATACCTCTCCCTCCATCGACTCTCCCACGTGGACCGACGGCTCCGTCTTATCCCATCAGCGAGTCGGTGCGAGCGCCGTCTCAGATCGCCGTCACTCTGCTGACAAACAACGATCCCCCACAATCCCTTTGGGGAAAGGCAACACCTGCCTGGATCTCCTTTCATCTCTCTTTATCTCTGAAAACCAAATGGTTCCTGTTGTTTGTGCCAGAAAACACACCCGAAAGACTTGAAAACACTTTGCCATTGCTCAACAAATGCAGTTATATTTCTATCTAACACACAATAATCATTTGCTGGAGCATTTAAGCTCTGTTATGATAATAAAAACATCTGCCCCGTTTCATTCCTGTCTCTCACTCTCTCCTCCTCCATCTTGCTTTGTCTCTCTCACTTTGTCGCCAATCAACACAATTGATAAGTGTTAGAGCAGCTCTGATTGGTGCAGATAGCAATAGAGTTAAACCCCCATAGAGGTTGTTAAACCAGACCAGATGACTTTTAGTTGAGAGTTATGGTCCACTTAGAGGGAGCAAGGGGTCAGGCTGTGGGACACACACGAGCATTTAAGGGAAGTGTTACTGCGGCCTTGGCATGTGTTTATCATGGATTTAGTTAATGGAGGAGTGGATTATGTTCTGAGGTCTGAAGTGCTGTGGTACCAGACGCAGCTGGGCTTTTAATCAGCAGCAGAGTGGTATATATTATTATTGATATGTATTGTGTTGAAATGCAAAATCAAATGTCCGGAACAAGATGCACAGATGTGTACAAAGTTTACGTGTCGTTTCTGAAGATGAAATCCTTTATTTAAGAATGCAGCTCTGACGGCTGAGGTGCTGCGGTCACCACAGGCAGATGTTTCTTTTTACTATTCTCTACTTCTGAGTTATACGTTTAGAACGAGTAAGTTATGTTGCTTGAGTCAGATATGTGGTCTTAAGTCCCACATTTGAAGTGTCAAAAATGTATTTTCCTCCTTATTAAATTCCCCCTTTGATTAAATTTGAACACCAATAAGATGTAATGTGAAAACCCCGCTATAACCCTCTGGCATCTGTCTTTTGCGTGCAGTGGGAAGTTTACTAATCTTTTTAATTATTCCCAGGACAAATGACTGCAGTAGTGACGGGTATTTAGCGACACCCGGGTGGACGCGCCAATTTTTGCAACTCTTCCCAGCGTGATGGTATGTGACGTAAAGTAATGAATGTTGAATATCCTGTAAACAATTTGATTTGGCTGCAAAATATGAACTCAAATGTAGATTTTTAAGACGTTTCGAAAGCAAAAAAACTAAATGACCTTCATAAAAACCTGTAAATAGTTCTTTTATCAGTAAACTTTACTTCTGACTGTCACGTCTCAAGAGTTTAGACCGCTGCACAGTACGGACAAACGTCAAGAGGTGCACAACCAAGTGTGCACCTCACAGCAGCTTCACGACAGAAAACAAATAAAAAGGGCAATTCTCCTATTTTATCTTCAAGTTTTGTCATGTTCATCTTAATTCACCCTGTAATCTCAACTCCAATGACACTCTTGAAATTGTGTATTTTGATAATCAGCTCCAGTTTTCAGCATCTTTTAATTCACATACTTGGTTTAAATATAACGTATAATGTAATACACAGCTGAAATGAAAACAAGTTAATGTACAGACCGGCTCTGGAGGAGCGGCTGCACGGCCATTTCTCAGAGAGGCGGTTGTAAATGGATCTGGAGGATGAAACTAAACTACATGTGTGCTTCTTGTCCATGCGTGAAATAAATCCAGTCATTGTGTGGTACTTACACAATAAGACACAAGATTGTTGCATAAATAAATGTTTGAATAAAAACGTCTGCATCCCTCCACATCCAGGGACCGGTCTCAACTCGCTTTCTGGGGGAGAATGAATCCGATTTAGAATAAATAGCCCCTCAGTGGAGGCCAGTACTTATTGATAACAGCTGTGCAAAGAATATAGAAACATGCACATAACCATAAGAAGAGGCTTTGCAATCTTGGGACCCAAGTGACTCTGAATGATGGTTATAGTTGGTTCAATATGGAAGATGATGATTTATGTTTGTGTTTATTTTTTATTTTTTTCCTTCCTTGTCTGATTGTTCGTATAGTTGGTTGTTATGTAATTTTTATTTATTCGTTGTTGTTTTTGATTGTCTGGTGTAACTTGTAAAAACTTTAAATAAAATGATTGAAAGAAAGAAACATGCACGAGTGAAACAGCTTCAATAAAACAAAATCACAGCCCTGCAAAAAGCTAAGAAGATAATTATGTTTTTAAATGTAAAGGAAGCAGGTGGAGTGACTTCCTATTTCAGCACCAACTGCCGTTTTATAGTCAGTCGAGCCGTCACACTTCCACTCACAGCCTCTGAGGGGCGTTTCATCCAGCGTGTTATCTTAACGTGTTAATCCTTCTGGAGAAGGAAAGAACCACAAAGAACTAGAGGGAAGTGCATCTTTTCTGTTTTTCATGTTCAGAACCTGCAGGATGTAAAGTGTCCAGTTTCAGGGTCTTATTAGACAAAAGGTTGAAGACTATATTGCAACAACATATATAAATGTAATCAACCTTGTTTACGGCTCAATAACAGCTGCTGACCGACGCCAATCAACTTAATCATCAGGTTATGTTGCACCTGTGTGGCTTACGCTGTTCCTCTCGTCCATGTCCATGAAACAAGCTTCAATAGTATTTGGAAAAACAACTGAAATAAAACTCAAGGCTATAAAGAACTAGTGTAATGAATTACATTCGTAATATAATCACTGAACTAATCTGATTTTTTTTTTTAGAAATATCAATCTGCAAAATGCAAAATGTCAAAATACTAAAATCAAGATTTGAAAATCCAGAATGACTCGGGTCTACAAATTGTTTGTAAAGCCAAACTTTAGTGTTCAGTTCTCATCTGTTTTCAGTGATGTAGAATAACATTCATGTCGAAATAAGCAACACATGTTTACATCGGACTGATTTAGGTGTAGTTTGTTTGTACTGTGACTGAAAGAGGAAACTAAAGCCCAAAGTACATCAAAATAAAAAATACGAAAACCTCAAAACAAAAACAAAAATATCAAAATATATAGTCAGTGAGAATGAGAAAAATTTAAATCTCAAAAACTATGGCACCAAGTGTGAAAAGATAAATGTATACAGATACACGTACTCTCCAAACAGCTCACTTTAAGATGCATTCAAAGACCGTAATGTGTGAAACATTGAATCCTTCCCGCCTTGATATATGGGATACATGTTGGTTTAGCCGTAACTCATCCATCTGTCATGTAAATCTTAATCAGGGACCGCCGTGTAAACCCGGGGCACTGACCCCGGCTGACGATTTTATGGACGACACTGACCACGTTTAGTGGCCCCGTCTAAAACTGTCACCTCCAATTTGTGGCTGCACATGTAAGAAAACAACTAAGTTTGCTTTGATGGACATTATAAGCAAAGAAAGCTGTAAAGTTTGACAACCAAAAGTCCCAATGAAGGAGTAAAAATGCATAAAGTCCCACGTTTCCAAGTGGACAGTTAATGTTAGAGTGTTTAGAAAAGACAGAGCGCGATTAAGGAAGAAAGACAGACAGACAACCAAAGAGAGGGAACATTTTTAATGTGTCTTCCAATTCAATTCAGTTTATTTTATATAGCCCAATATCACAAATTATGAATTTGCCTCAGAGGGCTTTACAATCTGTACACATACGACATCCCTGACCTTTGGCCTCACATCGGATCAGGAAGAACTCCCAAGAAATAGAAAAACTTTCACGGGGGAAAAAAGGGAAGAAACCTTCAGAAGAGCAACAGGAGGATCCCTCTCCAGGATGGACAGAAGCAATAGATGTCATGTGACCAGATGAACACTAGATGTCATGTGACCAGAATGAACTGAATTACATTAACACATTCAATGAATATGAGAGAAATTATGAATAATGAGTGGTAGGCATGGACCACGATCCAGATTTCCACAATCCATGAAACAGAAGGTAGAGAGCAGGAGGGGGGGAGAGAGGAGAGAGACACATCAGCAGGGCCATGGCAGGAGGCATCAGACCCAGCCAGGTCCAATGGACCCTACGAGACGTGATGTCACAGGAGTACAACAACATACACCATCTTTACTCCTCGTGGTGGATGTTCACTTGACATCGAGCATTTCCCAGAGGTTCCTAAAGACGACATTGTTTAGATGCCGTTCTCACTACTAATGTTGGGAGCTTCTGAATCTCTCTTCAGCAAAGTCAACCATCTGATAAAACACGCTCCACAAACTGTTAACTTTAACCTGTGGGAAAATCTGCTCCCTCTTTATTCTTTCTTTGTGTATTACTTGGACTCCTGGACATTATGTCATCGGTTAGAATTTGGGGAGATAAATAAACAGAGAAATAAACTCGGTATTTAGAGCGACAAAGGAATGTTCTTTGTTTTGGGAATAGGTTCATTCGTTTTCTTTCTGAAATGTGAATATTGACTCAACAACTGGAGGTTACTTTAGCTTATTTTAAAGCATAAAGACTGAACACTGGGAAACCTCTAAAGCCATCTAAGTAACACATTTATATCATTAATAATATATTAATTGAAAAAGATGAGTGTTCTCAATCTTCTCTTCTGACTCTCCACAAGAAAGTGAATAAACGTTTTTCCAAAATTTCAAAGACTTTAGAAAAAAGAATAGAAAGTTAATTGGAATGAAATCATGACTTTTGTAAGAACCCAAAGTGCTTCAGATTATAACCTATTGATACAGAGCGTGACACTTAGGACTGAGACGCTGTTGTCACACTTTAAAATCTAACCTGGCCTTAGATAACGTGAACGAAGGAGGCAAATGGAGGAGTGGTGAGGGGGAAAAGGTGGTGAGTTTATTGGGGTCTCCTCTACTATTTGGACACAGGAAGAGTGAACTGGGGCTTGGGTATGAAGAGGGGAGATGAGTTAGGGAGCTTCCGAACCACAGCCGTGTATTTATTGGTCAGCCATAACCTCCGATGATCCCGGGGCTGACAGGGTACCCATAAAGCGGCAGTTAAGAGGGTCCGGGAAAACTCTTGAGCCGAGACTGAAGCCGGCTAGGTAAAAGGACACCGTCGGGACCGACAGGTTTACGAGGACCCCCCTCCCCCCACCCACCCCTCCTGAAAACAGACAGGCTTTTAGCTGTCTCACAGGACAGAGAGGATACTGTTCCTGTTGATGGGAGAATTCCAGGCATTGGTGAACCAGAACAAGTGGGATCAAAGCCCCTCTGGTGTCGACCCAATGAGCTGGAGAAGAGGTGTCAAGGATTGAGTCGGGACGACGGAGGGGAAGAGGCTCTGTGTGTTTACCTCCACACACGGCTGCACGCCATTGTCGGCTTGTCAGCGGTCAAGTCGTTCTGCCAATTAGACACAGGCCATCTTTCCCCAGAGTGTTTTTTTTTAAGTCAATAAAATAAAAAAAAGATTTGAGAGATCTTCATGGCTTGCGATGCAACTAAATCAATCTTTCATTTTATCTGTCAACTATCAGCAAATCTAATGAGCTTATTGGGTTACACGTACAAATCCAGACTTCTGTCATTATTTGATTGGCTTTAATCCAGAATATTTGAACATCTCATGAGAAGAGACCCTGTGTTTTCATTCAGCGGCCATCGCCCCGGTCACTTCTCAACAGCCAGATGTTGCACTTGGACTCCCATTAAGCTCCTCTCGTCACCACAAGTGAAAGGCGGAAATAGTGTTGTATCAAAGTGGTCTTAATGGATTTGTTATCTGGATGATCCACTTGTGATACTGTGCAGCCGGCCGTGACCAATGTTTATCTCCACACACAGTGCTCATTTATCAATCTCTCACTCAGGCAAATGTCAAACACAGATATCACAGTTAGGCCAAAAGACAAATGCAGAAACAAGTAAAGGTCACAAAATAATCATGCATTAAAAAACATTTTTTTAAATAGATGATTTTTTTTATGTTTGAAAGTATGAAACAAACAACTTCCATCATGGAAATGATTCACTTCCCTGTGCTGCTGCAGGGTGGAGGACGTGTTGCTTTGTTTCGCTGTAAATTGAGGAAACTTGGAACAAAGAATGAAGCAAGCGCCCTAGCCCCAATGCTCCTCCGAGCACAGACAGCCGCTACATTCCAGTGCCAAGTAGGAGAAATGTAAAAAAAAAATAATAATAGACTGGAGGATTTTTGGATTGGACTATTTCCACATCCGCCTTTTAGTTTAGCTGAAAAAGCCTTCAGGGTTCAGAAGTTTTAAAGCTGAATGAAGACATTATGAAAAATTTGCCAGAACCGAAAAAGACAACACCAGAGAGAGAAGGTTTTTTATTTTTTATGTCGAGAAAGTCAACTCAACCTCTTTATGCGAGGTGATGAGTGATGGACGCTGACCCCGGGAGGGTGATGTGTGTATCAGGCAAGTCAACAAATGAGCGTGTTAACATGTGTTTTGCACATGCACCCACATGTTTGAGTTTGCCGAGGAACAGATAAGATAACAGTTTTCTGAGAACCAAGAAAGGCAACGACAATCTGTTGGTAACCGGTAACTGATACTGGGAATTCTTGGAATCATGTTTCTGTAACTTAATTTATTTTATGACAATATCCTTTCAGTCTTAAAGAACCATCCTGTGTCCTATTCTCATAGTTACACATTGACACACAGGTATTCTTTATTTGTATTTGCGTTGTTCATTTCCATTCTCCAGTGTCCCAACATGTGATGCTAACGTTAGTTGTTGTGGCTAGCCCCGTTCCGCTTTGCCGAGTTAAGTAGTCCTAACCATGTTTGTTGTGGATTATTGGGCCTTAAGGGGGCATCCATTGTTCCCAGAGCACCACAGCACATTTGCCCAACAGTCAGTTACCCCAAAAGTAAATGCCCAGTGTTTCGAGGTCCATGCTCCACACTCAGAAGCTAAAAATAAAAAATGTCAATGGTCAAACATATTTATCCTGTGGAAGTCCACTGAAATCGAGGTAGGTCCGGTTGCAGTCAGTGTCAAAAGGTGTTTCACCTCTCATGTGTTGTTGAGAGATGAGGTGTAGAGAGCACGAAGTAGAAATACAGCAACGGGCTGTTTAGAGTCCTGTTAAATCCACATGAACAAGTCAGCAGACAGCAGCGGGCCGCAGTGGAAACACACTTCGCCGAAAAACAGCTAAGACGTTTAACTAAAATACTAATTTTTGAAAAATGTTGTACATTTAAAGATATGTTTTGTAGAAAAAACTGTAGAAAAAGATAAAACACAAGAACAGCATAGAATTGACCTCTTTCTTATTTCTACCTTAAATATGTCAAAGAAATCAGAAAGTCAAGATGTGTTGGATGTGTTTGTTTTAGAAAGGAAATACAGACAAACTGTTTGATTTGAACACTTTCTAAAATGATGATGTATGTGATATTACCGGTGATTATGAACATTTTGATCGCGTCAGAAGCCTTTAAAATTCACAGGATCGGTCACTTCCAAAACACAGAGGAAACACCATGTACGGTCTTGTCAATGCCTCATTTCCTCTTACCTCCGACCTCCGACTCCCGCCGTGTGATCATCACAACTATTAAATCACTGAGCTGGAGCTCCTCCTCCTCCTCCTCCTCGCTCCCTATCAGATTATAGTTTAATCTGAGGGGGAGGAAACCCCGTCAAGACGCTGTCTGCATTTTGGGTAGGACTCTCCGCGTTTATCCCCACCGAGTAACATATAACGCGACTTCACGTGAGACTTTCCTCCCTTCTTCATACAACATAGCGGCCTGCGCGTGCAAGACGAAACGCCCGTTACCCGTTGCCGTCTTTGCCGACACGTTAAGATGTTAGCTGGCTAACTAGCTGGAATAAAAGAGTAACTAAATCGGATTAGCCGAGCTCGGAAGCCTCCCTCCGGGTACTAGTTCTACTTGAAAACTAACTAATACGCGGCCAACTCGGTTCTTTCATGTGAATTTAATTTCTCCTTTAAAAAAAATTATTCTCCATGTGTCAACATTACTATTACTTTGTGCCATAATTGTTCGCTAGCATTAAATGTCGCCGCTGGATAGTTAAGGTAATTAGCCGGCCGACCAACGGCAGGAGCGCGAGCTAATCTTCCCGTTCGGCTGGGGGGGGGAAAAAGGGTCGACCGTCCCCCGTCAGAGCCTCCGACCGCAGCCGAGAGCCGAGGCGGAGCGGGGCAGCCACCCGGCGGATGTGCTAGCTCGTGTGCATGTGCCATGATGATATTGCGTAATACTTTTAACCAGAGCTACCAATTCTCACGGTTTCGCCGTGTGACACACGCTTTTGCATGTTTTCACACGCTCTCACGCCACACAACCAATTTCTCACGGCAAAAGAAATTCTGATTTTGGGCCGAGGCGCGTTGGTTTCTTTTCAAACTCATGACGATAGATGGCGCTAAGGAGCGCATCTATAAACCTATTCGCTGCATAGACATCCTATTTACCCCAAAGAGTCCCGAAGTTAGCAACAGAAGAAGATTTTCAAACAGACACAACAAGCAGAGACTACGGTATGTTAATGCAGGGCTCTCAAGTGTCACGCATTGAGCGTGACAGTCACGCATTTCGGTCTTAAGTCACGCACTCCCGCCACACATCGTATTTCTCACGCTGAAAAAACTCTCGGCTATTTAATGTTTTAATGTGCCATCACCGTGGAGGAATCAAGCGCTCCCCTGGAGTTCTGCTGTGAGGAGCCACTTATCAGCCAATCAAAAAAAAGAAATGGGCTACACAACAGCCAATCAGAAAAAAACGTATCTGTTGTATCTGGGTAAGATTTAATCCAGCAACCAATGAAAATAAAGCATCCTGGATAGATATGTCACTCTTGCCTGTCTTCAAAACTTAAGAGCCCTGTTAATGACATGTGGTTCAATTAAGTTCTCACTCTCTTAAACTTTAAATCTTGAAATAATTGGTTGGGTTTGTGCGTGTGATTTTGTGTGGTGATGTAAACTCAGCTGTCATAACGAGCAGCAGGAGAGCACCTTGTTAACCTCTTGGTATACTGCATGCTCAACACATCAGAGCATTGTTTGTTAAGGCTGCCCACATTGCATTTATCACTTTATTTGCAGGCCTAGGAAAAGGACCCTCTCAGCACTTTGAACAAGTAAAATGTATTATAAAGAATTTAACATAAAGACAGGACATTTGTGCAATAGAATTAGGCATGTTTTTGTAAATGAGAGTAGAGTTATTAAAAAACATTTTAATTCTTTAAGGTAGCAAAGATGCCTCGTAAAAGACCTTGGCCAGGCCAGAATGCAGGGTACAACATTCAATTCAATTCAATTCAGTTTATTTGTATAGCCCAATTTCACAAATTACAAATTTGTCTCGGAGTGCTTTACAATCTGTACACATAGACATCCCTGCCCCAAAACCTCACATTGGACCAGGAAAAACTCCCAAATAACCCTTCAGGGGGAAAAAAAGGGAAGAAACCTGGAGGAGAGCAACAGAGGAGGATCCCTCTCCTAGGATGGACAGATGCAATAGATGTAATGTGTACAGAAGGACAGATTTAGAGTTAAAATACATTCAATGAATATGACAGAGTGTATGAATAGTTCATAGTAGGCATATTCCACGATGGAGACCTCCACGATCCATCAGGCAGATGGCGGTGGGGAGGAGGAGGGCGGAGTCTCAACAGGACAGTGGCGTAGTCATGAGCAGGAATTCCGACCCAGACGATCCATCAGGCAGATAGATCTATGCCGTCTCATAGGGTCCGATGACCCCATGAGACGTAAAGTCAAAAGGACTTCCGGGAGAAAGCAGAGTTAGTAACGTGTGATTGAGAGATGAAAATTCATCCTTAAGAGAGAAAAGAGGAGATAGGTACTCAGTGCATCCTAAAACGTCCCGCAGCTATAAGCCTATAGCAGCATATCAAGGGCTGGACCAGGTGAACCTGATTCAGCCCTAACTATAACTCTGTCAAGAGGAAGGTCTTAAGTCTACTCTTAAACGAGGTGACTGTGTCTGCCTCCCGGACTGAAATTGGAAGCTGGTTCCATAAAAGAGGAGCTTGATAACTAAAGGCTCTGGCTCCCATTCTACTTTTTAAGACTCTAGGAACTACAAGTAGTCCCGCATTTAGTGAGCGTAGCTCTCTAGTGGGGCAATATGGTACGACAAGCTCCTTAAGATATGATGGAGCATCACCATTGGGGACAACATGGGTACAACGCCACATTAATTCAAATTTCCTGATATTTGAGCCACCAACGTGTGCAACATTTTGGTCACCCCCGACAAAATCTCACTCCAAGGTTTTTTGAAAAGTTGGCAGCTCTGTTTTAACACTGGTGTGTTTTGGTGTATTGCCACTCAGTACTGGTTTGTAATGGGTTCATAAGACGTCTTCATTTAACGTAGCCTGACCTCTGCTGCTTGTGAATCAGGACCGGTGCCGTTTGGATTGAAGGAGTTGAAGTCCAGGGTTTTTAGTTGTTCAGTATCTTTAGGCTTTGTTTCTGAGTCGGTACGGAGGGGTTTCTCCTCTGCGGTGCTGGTGGCGTCCAAACGAAATGATCTGTGAAGAATCTAAAAGACAACGAGTGTAACTCCTCGACTGTCGGCGTCACCGGCCACGAAGCCGTGAACTAACCTCCACAACGCAGGAGGTCGTAATTATCTGTGAACTGGACGGCGGGCCAAGTTTGACATTTATTATTGTAAAGAAATAAAGGTTGACTATCCTGTAAACCATTTGATTTGGCTGCAAAATATAAACGGATGCAGATCTTTAAGGCCTCCTGTTTCTGAAGCGTCTCAAAACCAACTGTTTGTATAATCCCTCTTCATTTAAATACTCCACTGTGCGTCACCACGACGAGTGTATGCTGAGCTCTACGCCGGCGGAGGGACGGCCGAGTGTCTTTCATTGACGGGGAGCTGCAGACAGACGGGTGGCAGCGTTTAGGATGGGCCACAGTTTCTGGGATTTATGAATTTTAAAAGGCTTTAACACATTCCGGAGGCCGCCGCCGGTTTGCCTGGCCGGCTCATCTCGGCGACGGTGGTACGCGTGAACGCTGGACCGAACACAAGAACATTCTGTGCTCTTATCTTTACTCTCTACTCTGTTTTTATAATTGTATTTTCTTTTTTCCGTATGTTGGGCTGGTACAAGTGTGCCCCAACCGCATCAATGGAACATGTAAATGAATGGTGATGTCATTAGGCTGTGTTCATTTAAGTGAAAAACTTTGTTTTTATTGTAATTTTAGTTATTTTTATTGCATAGCTTTTAGGATATTTTAACTATTTGTTGTAAAGCGTCTTTGAGTATTTAGAAAAGCGCTATAGAAATGTAATGTATTATTATTAACCCCACGGATACTCTGGGATATTAGCAGATCCTATGAGGTCAGAGGTCAAGTTTAGCCCTCTTCATGGAAAGCCCTCCTGCAAGCTGCCGATCACAACCATGTACGTCTGAGCCTCTCACAAAGTCTGGTTTCTCCCAACTGGAACTCAAATAAATTTCAACCTGAAGTGAGTTTGGGAATTTAAACCCAAGCTGCTCTGGGTGATGATGTAAGGACCGAAGTTGCTGTCACTATGGAGAAGAGAGGTGCTCATGGGAATGTGTAGAATGGACTAGAGAGTTATTTTTTAAATGAAGACAAACCAAACGAAGCACTTATGGGCATATGAAGCTGCAAAATAAACATGCGTGTCTTTATCCCATTATAGTACTTTAATATTGCACCATAGACTTAGTTAAGCTTCTTATATATAAACAATATCCATCTTTTTGCTAAGATATTAAGTCTTTGTTGAAACTGCGAGGGAGTCTTCCTAAAAACAAGATTAGCCAACGTGTTCAGCGCCAGCCTAAAGCACATGATTAAGTTTCAATAAGTAAATCTCAGCCAAATATCTGACACACTCCTGTATGTGAATGTGTATGTGCGTTTCAGAATATAACACTTCTATCAACTGACTTTAAAATTATTAATCTCTGTGGGAAACAGATGAGAACGCATTCATTTCTTTTCTTGATCAAGAATCCTGCCAAAATGAGACTTAAAATTCCAAGCCACGTTTTTTTCCCCTCAAGCTGCAAACTGCAGCGTGGACTTCAAGCTGAACTGGATTTAAACACAGCAGAGAAGCCAAAACCAACTTAGGAAACATTTTATCTGTGGATCCAAAACAGTTTTTTGGAAAGACATCTTAACTAGGGTGACCAGACGTCCTCTTTTCCCCGGACATGTCCTCTTTTTGAGACATATAAATGCGTCCGGCAGGGATTCCAAAAACGTCCGGGATTTTGCTTCGTCGGATATTTGTGTTTCTCTGGGTCTTTCACAAACTAGTTATTACCCCTTACAAGTTTTGGAAATGGTATCTCCCTTACGTTCCACCTTCTTGCGCGAGCTCTGACTGTAGAGAGAACAGTCATTGGTCGACCGATCTCAGGGTTGCCAGATACACGATAATTATCCTCCAAATACGACCATTTTGAGCATTTGGTACGATACTTCACCATTTCCTATCTGGCAACACTGAGCACCTTGCCGCCTCCACTAGTTCATTGTTGTTTGTGCGGCATGCTATAAACTACTACCAGCGCCGCCGCTCCCATAACACGCACTGCGTAGGGCACCAAGTCCTGAGGGGGCACCACAAAATAGGCAACTAAAAAAATCCTCATAGTTATAATAATTATAATGCCGACCTGGCATCACAAAACAGCCAAGTATGCTCTTTCCGTTTATTCCAATTTCTAATAACGCTAATAGTTTGTCTGTGTTCCTACTGCAGTCATTTAATGGCCGACTCATCTGTATCTTTAAAGGAGAAGCTTACACAAGTGCAACTTCATCTAGGGATGGCAAACATGAGGCGAATGCAAGAAGTGGAGACCAGATGGAACAACACATATTTGATGCTGCAACGTTTGGTGGAGCAAAGGGAGCCAGTAGGAGCAGCGTTAGCTGGGTTACAACATGACGTCCCCTTCCTCACAGCAGAAGAGTTCAACATTGTTCGAGCGTGCCTCTCTTTGCCGTCTCCCTTCTATGATGCCACTGTAGAGCTGTCGGCAGAGGAAAATGTGTCTGCCTCCAAAGTTGTCCCTCTCGTGAAGATGCTGGAGCACACCCTTCAGGAGGAAAAAACAAAGCCGGCACCTGCAGCAGCATTGGAAATGGGAAAGCAGCTCATCAGGCAACTCCGGGAGAAGCTGTACACTTTGCAGTCTGAGCATCATGTCTCTTGCTACCCTCCTGGACCCCCGATTTGAAGTAATAGGATTTTTCAGCCAAATAAAAGCTACCGAAGCTATAAAACGACTGACCTCAGAGTGTGCCACCATTATACGGTCAAAACAAAGCAGAGAGGAAATCCCCCAGGCTTCCAGCTCTCATGATGTCACAGGAGGTAATCTATTATTTTACATCAATTATTCCGATGAGAACACTTAGAAACATGATCTGTGGTTTCCTCTTAGGTAGCAAACTGTGGCATCGTTTAGACACCAGCGTCATGGAGGCACGGAAAACTCCAAATGTAACTGGAGGTCCAGCGCTACCTTTCCGAGCCAAATATAAGCAGGCTGGAAAACCCTCTGGAGTACTGGGAGAGGCAAAAATTCCTGTATCAAAATTTATGTAGACTTGCTCTTGCGTTTGTGCACGCCAGCATCTTCTGTATCCTGTGAAAGAAAGGGTGTTTTTCAAAGGCCAGAGAGGTTGTCAAAAAAAAGGAATCGTGAAAAACCCAAAACTGTTGAGAAACTGTCATTTCTGAATAAAAATGAATAAAATATCCCCTGTCCTGTACATCACTGTCCAAGTTCCACAAGCATATTCAGTCCCCTCTTCCTAGTTCCACAAGCACTTTACTGTCCTCTGCTTGCTTGAGCCCATGCCATTTTCCTAAAGTGACATAATAACATTACACAACATGCCATATATCTGATGATACTACCATTTTGGGAAAATTCACACAGAATACATTACAAAAATATTTTATGATGCAGATATGTGATAATTTATCTACAGAAATGATTTGGTCATACATTTTTGTAATTCATAGTGATTCCCAACAGCCATAACAGACACACAAATTCAATGCATCACATTATGTGGTTCAGATACAGCTGCCTGTGATTATACACTTGGCCAGTAGGTGGTTTCGTGAGCACATGAAGCTTGGAGAAATGAACCCTTTCTCGAACCAATTGGCTGAAGTGGTTCGATGCCTCATGAGGCTTCAACTCACCGTCACGACAGAACACTAAGTAATATATGGACCTATGTAACGCATGAGGGCTTGGGCTGGAAAACACAAGCCAAACTGGCCCAGGGCAAGTGAGGGAACCTAAGTAGACAAGGACTAACGAGGGAATGGGCAACAGGTGAGACGGGCATGAGGACCAGGTGAAGGGAATGAGGGATTGACGAGGTGGGCGTGGCCAGAGGCAGGTGAAGGGAGTTGGACGAGATGGGAAGCAGGATCTGGAATGTCATGATGGTGAAACAGGCAGACAGGAGGAAAACAACTAATAAAAAGAAGGTGTGGAGCTAAAACGTCACACACATGTACAACTGCGCAACAACAAACCTAAGCCAGATTCATACAAATCACATTTTGATCACTACCAGGATGTGAGGCACTGGTTTTCATAATGATCATGAAACAGTCATGGTCTGGAGCACCAAAATGCACTTCCTGAATTACACTAATAACACAAGTCTCTGCTCTTTGATACAGAGAAGAAACGGGGGATAGAGCCACATTAACCATACACAATGTAAGATTAGCATCTGAGTTTCACATTTAGCTGGAACGGTGACCGTAAACCAAACAACTTAGAGCATTAAAACCCACTCTAAAGTTTAGATTTGTCTATTTCCTCTGGATCCACAGCGAGCTCCAACTCTTCTGGTCACCGTCTGATTTATGATCCAGATCTGATCTCGTCTGCCACAGAGTGCTGTGTTGTGGTGAAAGGCCGCTCCCCACGGTGATGCTTTTGGTCGAGTGTTTATGGTTTTTGGCCCTCGAGTCTCATCTCACTCAACTGCAGATTTTATTTGTTTGGTTTGTTACAGTCTGGATGCTTTTTGTTCCCCCTTCTCTCTACTGTTGAAAAGCAGGTGCAGAGACTTTGTGGCACTAAATAAAATAGTATAACTTCTCAAATTGTGCTGCTCGTTGTGATGGCCAACCTTAACTGGAAATTAAGCAAATATTTATGTTTGTTAACTTTAAGAATAAGAGCCTTATCCACATCGTAACTAGCCTGACCTGTCGATGGTTTGTTCGACCCAAATCAGTCTGCAGCAAATTCCAAGCCGCACAAGATTTGTGTTGACATGTGATCCTCCTATTCACACGTGAGAATCCATCTGCCGTGCAAGGTAACATGACAGTGACCAAAAAAAACAGGGCAGAGAAGATTCTACTGTTAGGGACCGTAGACATTGAGTGCAGAAATGTGAACGCGGTGGGAGAAGGATCGAGGGAAATTAAGGAACAAAATATTCAAATCCATCACTGCTGAAAAACTTGTGGTATGTTATTGTTGAACTCAACATTTAAATACAGGAGGCCCCAAAATAGTTTCCAGATACCAAAATGATCAGACTAAGCAAAAACTGTTATATTGTCTGTTTCTTGAGACATTATTTGTGCATAAAAAGATTTCTGCCAAGAGTCCTGATCAGGCCAAGCTGTTTATAGAAAATATACATATTTTGGTCAGACTATTGCAGTAATTAGCCCCCTAAAAAAAAGATATATACAAGGGTTTCTATGGACAATAATGGTTGATAGCTGCTGAGCATTTGGCCGGTAATCAAGAGGACAGACTGCAGACAGGGAACCTGCTCCAGACAGTCATTTATCAAAAGGGCAGAGACATCATGACACCGTATTCCGAAGTTGAAGAGGAGGTCTCTGGGTAATGTTTCTCTTACAGGAGGACTGGTATTTGAAAGGAGCAACAAACGAAAATCCCAGCAACCTCATAATGTACTCTTTACTCAAAATAAATTTAGCACAATGTTCTTTACATCGTGAATAAGACAAGATGGAAACCAACTGGCTCTCAGGAGCAACGGTCCTCCAAAGCAAGGGGTCCGCGGGGTCTTTACTCAGAACGTACAAAAGCTTATCGAATCAATGAAATGAAATATATACTTCTAGACCATGTGATTTGTTGGCTGGATGCTTTGCTTCATTACTGCAGGCACACAGGCTCAAATGGGTGTGTTTGAATTCAACAGCGTCTCCGGTTGGGATGGATGTGTGTGTTGATGTTAGCGAGATTGGATCTGTGTGTGTGTGTGTGTCAGTAGGATGAGGTAGGCAGGACAAACACTGGGCCTCGTTTATTTAGTATAGTTAACACTGCAGGAAATGTAACCGAGGCAATAAGAGAAGGCCAGTGGTTTATTTCAATGTCTGAACCAAAGTTCTCACTTTCCGCTCAGCATTATTTTGATAATGTGTAATCCCGTGACGCAAATTAAAGAAAGGCCAAAAGGTATGTCACTGCATGTGGACAAGAGACTCAGTCGAGAAAATGAGGAGGACAGAAGATGAAGAGAGAGATGGAGAGCAGAGAAAAATGACCAAAGCAACACTGTGACCCCTTTACAGGAATTAAGAGGCCAACCAAATTCCCCGTGGGGGTGTCGATTCCATCAATGCAGTCCGTCTGCGTTAGTATGACCGTTTTGCCATGCTAATGATCCCCACCCTCATACTCCTGCAGGTCGGCTGCATGTAGCCGACCTGCATCTCAGAGCTTGGAAGGGAACTGTCTGCGCACCGCCATCCCCTTAGATTAAAGTTGGCTTATTGCTGAATGCGTTATGGTGGTCGTTTAAGGGACACTTGTTTTTGCCTCTAAACATCTGAATGATCGTATGAACCAGTGATTCCCAAACGATGCTTATTTGAACCCCAACCAAGATCTTTTTCACAAACCCCAACGAGGTATTTGTCTTGCTTTAGCCCAGCTGAGTTTCACACGTTAAAGTCAACCACGCACACACCTTCTGTGATGTGATGATCCAAAAGGACGCCACTTTTTAGGCAAAATATTATGGTTAGTGACAAGATCACATTAGTGAAATCTAATGAGTAGGGACCCAATAGAAACCACGTCAAAGTACTGGGGACAGCCGAAATAGCTACCATTCATTTAAATGTCCATCTTCTGCCACTGCAAGCGTTAAAAGTCAAATTCAATAGTTTTGAATAAATACTAGTGACATCCATTTTAAAAGTCAGTTGAAATCAACTTTGGAACATGATTGATGGATGAAGACGGATACTCATACTGCTTGTTTAAGAGTCTCCAACGTCTCATTGACCACCACCAGTCAGTATGAGTTTATTAGCCCAAGTATTTATTCAGCGGTGAGGAAATACCTTGTGGATTCACGTTTGTAACTTTTATCAAGACTTTGGCTTCGGTGTCTCTGAGGAGCCTCATATCACAATTACACCCTGACGATAATCACTACAGCACAACTTATTAGCAGCACCAAAAAGATTATGTGAGCTTTAATAAAGTGCCAACTGCGCAGACAACTCAGCTGGTTTCCATTTTTATGTCATCATGGTTTTGTGTTGAAACACAAACGACTGCAGAACAGGATAACATCAACGTGTATATGACCGAATACAATAACAGTTAATGGTTGTGTTGCTTTGCTCCAATGACGACTGCAAGATATTAATGACCTTATGGGAACTGGGACTTTGCACTTCTGGAGGGCTTCAAGATTCCTACACTTGAGATTATTATGAATGTTACCGTTTCTATGGAGAGCCAGTGGATGTTTACTCTCCAATGAGGACTTGAATTAGCCAACTGTCCTTGTGATGCCATCCTCAATCACAGTGATAAGTATTTTATTATAATAGCTTTGTTTATATAACACCTTTAAAAACAGGGTTTACAAAGTGCTCGACAGAGAATCAAGGCAAAACAAATGGAATTGTAAAATAGAAATACAAATTTAAGAACAGACGAACTAAATTAGGGGAACCAAAGAACTGCATAAAAGGATGACATCACTTAAAAACAGTTCTATAAAAATGGGTTTTAAGAAGTCATTTAAAAGTAGTTTCTGATTCTGTGAGCCTTATCCCTTATTGACCTTTAGAGTATCAGATTGAGCTCTAATCAAGTAGAAATAATAAACTCTCCCCGGGTTCACAACGTTAGCCGGAGGTGAGGTAAAGCTAACACAGCCCAGAGTCTACACGTTGACAAGCCGATCACGGCCTGCAGCGCGGACACTGACAAAATGTTCCGGGTAACGAATTGACACTTCTGAGGTCGTACCCCGACCGGGCTCTCGGAGCGCCCGTTAGGAGAGTCCTTGTTGGTTTTCCCAGCGCGAGGGCGCTTTGAGCGCATTTGAGAGATGTGGTGGGAGTGAGGCCCTCACAGGCAGAGGGTCACTTCTGTTTAATGTTTGACCAAACCTGCATGTGTAGGCCTCATTGTATCCCGGCGCGGTGAAGATCCATGCGATTGCTCACTTGTCCAGAATTAATCATGTGTCGTCATCCCTTCCTTCTACCGAGAGAGATTTGTACATGGCGGAGACACATTTTATAGATGCTCTCCTCGTATGCTTTCACAATGTATGGAGTGACACATGGATTCACGCCTGATCTTTTTCAAATATGACATTTGGCCGATCCAACTCTGAACTTGTGGAGGAATTTAGTGTATGCAACGCCATGTTTGACCTTTGCTTTTTAAAATAAACCCTCCAAGTGGAGTTCATCCATTTAGGTCTGCAAATTTATGATTACATAAACCACAGATATATCTATTTAATGTGCAGAACCCATTTAGTAAGAACACAAACCAGGTGGTCATATGTAGTTGTATTTTTCCAACAATTATAAAGCATTTTTAGGTTGTAACATTGAGCTGTCCGTTTAAAATCTTTGCAAAGTAACTTTGACCTCCAACAGCCTCTCCTGTGTCTGCACACATACTTTTTTAATTATAATGCACAGTTTGATAATGGGGCTGTGTGCCAGACAAGAATAATTCAGCTTGTGAAAGTTCACAGGAGGAACTCACACACCTGGATATATTCGATTACCCCAGAGTCATGGGTTATGTTGTGATCTGATACAGCGGAGGGGAGAACAGCAATGTTGAAAAATGGGGACCAGGGATTTCTGCTATAGGACCCAATCTGTTAGGATCTGGAGCTTTTGGATTGTCTCCTGTTTGGGTCCCCTTTGTCTCAGGCTACAACAGTTCCCAACTCACACAACATAACAGGTCACCAACGCACATCTAAACAGTGCAAAGCAACACTGGGGAATGAGACACACAGGGTTTAAACACAGGTGCAGGTGATTGGACACAGGTGGAAACAATCAGGGACCGGGCAGACAATCACAGGGACAGGAAGTGCAGGGAAACGAGAGACGGGGACTTTAAAATAAAAAAGGACACGAGACACAAAAACTCCAGATCCTGACACAATCAAGTAGCGAACTCAACCGTCTCCATCGTCGTTTCCAAACGTGTCCGTTCACGCCCGTCAACACCAGGACGTCTTCGGGAGCTTTTCCAAACGGGTCCGTTTCGGTGCTATAACTGGTGGTAGTGTGGAAACTTCTTTGGAGTAGCTTTAAGTATTGTACTTAAATACAATTTGGAGGTGCATGCTTTTAAATGTGTGTTATATATCCTTCACAACATTTTTAGAAGCAAAATATTGGAGGCTCCACGACTTTTATTTGACACAAGTTACTTTTTAAATCAAAGGAAAGTTGGTCATTAAACTGCAGACATATATCATTGATAATTGTTCAGTAGGGTTAATTGCCATGGTATATTTTTCCATCGCGGTAACTGCTATCAACATAACATCTTTTTTTTTTAACAATCATTTCAGAATATATTATGCATATACAGTGGGTACGGAAAGTATTCAGACACCTTTACATTTTTCACTCTTTGTTTCATCGCAGCCATTTGCTAAAATCAAAAAAGTTCATTTTATTTCTCATTAATGTTCACTCGGCACCCCATCTTGACAGAAAAAACCAGAAACAGATTTGAGCAAATGCTGCAATGAAAGTGAACAATTTAAAGGGGTCTGAATACTTTCCGTATCCACTATATGTCATTGATAATAGTTCAGTAAGGTTAATTGCTATGGCATATTTTTCTGTCAAAGTAACAATACTATCATATAGTGAAGGATCTTAGTAGTACATAAAATTAAGAAATATGTCTTTTTTTTTAAACAATCATTTCAGAATATATTATGAACATATATTTGAATGCCATGATATTAGAAGTAATTATAACATTTGTTTTATATTTCAGCAAACATTGCAATGAAGATTCCGAGTTACCCTAAATACTCCCTAAAGACAAATATGTACCCATGCGTCAGTAATTCATCATCAGTGATTGTGATCAGATGAATAACTCAGAAGGCAGTTTGATAAGGAGTGAGGATTGAAAGGGCTTAGCATAAGTGCCTTCTTAAAGCTCTGTGATGATTGGCCGTGCTCAGAGCAGTGTTCCTGATACAACTGTCACCAGTAAAGTCCCCTTTTTAAAGGCCCTAGATAGAAGATGAAATGATGAATAATAACTGGTGTGGATGATGGTGTATGGATGTGACAGTTCAACTATTCAAATGATTAATTTGTTCCACTGAGAACTATCCATAAATCAAAAGGATTTATGGATATGACATCTTCTCTTATACTAGTTGACAGCATACTTCATCATTATCGGCCAAATATAATACAATCCCGCATTGAAACGAATCAATCAAGTCAAAAGCGTTCGGATATTCTATAAGTGGACTTGAACTATGACCTCCACCTTAATAGACATAACTGTGGTTTGGCTGATAAAACAAATACCACATCTATTAATATATTATTTTATTAACATTGAATTATCTGTGGTGGTGAAAAACATGAATATGCATAAATATAGCTGACCGAGCCAACTTCTCCCCGAAAGAGACAAATCAAAAGCATTATTACAAGTTTTAGTTTTTCACGTAGGATGTTTGTTGGTTGCATGTCACCAGAAATAGCCTTTTATAATTAATTTCATTTTCCAATCATCCATTATGAAAATTAGGAGGGGAAAAAAACAACCTGAAAAGTAAAAATGTATTACATGTATAAAGGAATTGTAACGTTCAACTCAACTACAGTAAAGAGTAACATTTAAGACTTCCGAATAAAATGGTGAAAGAAAACTACATTATTTTAATAATCCAGATGTGGATCACATGAGATATGAGAACAGTTCAACATGTTTAGACTAAAACAAATTGTCATCTTCTCAATCACTTGCACATTCAAATGGTATGGCGCAATGATACACACTGATCTCTGTGCTGGTCAAAACGTGACTGTGATGCAGATCTAATTTTGGAGTTAGACTAATCAAATGATCAAATGAGTACAAGCATCCTGTCAGCGTGCACTGATTTGAAAGATCCCCCCCCCCCCTTGGTGTCCTAGTCGTCAGCAGGACCTGAGGAGTGAAGGATCTCCATCGCAGCGGCCCAGTCCAGCTGGTGGAGGCCTCCCAAGCGCAGCATCTTCGGTGCGTCAGATCTCCAGGGAAGAGAACCCAATACCTCCCTCCCTCCCCGCCCTCCACGCCTGGACGAGCGCGCTCACTGTACCGTGAGCCGCAGAGTATGCGATTACACTGTTTGGGTTGGCAGACCGGACCCAGAGAAGCCTGTCCGACTGCGAGGGGAAGCGACAGGCAGCATTAGAGAGGAACTATTTGAACGATCCCCCATTTGGGTTGATTAGGAGCTCAATCACTTCGGTGCAGAGTGGCGTTGTCATGTGTTCATGTTTTTGGATGCTCACAGCGGAATAGAGTGAGGTCTCTGTGTAACATGGGGTCATATACAAGCTTTGTTTATGAGGTGTTTAGGCCAAAC
Organism: Pseudoliparis swirei; assembly: GCF_029220125.1. Taxonomy (NCBI): domain Eukaryota; kingdom Metazoa; phylum Chordata; class Actinopteri; order Perciformes; family Liparidae; genus Pseudoliparis; species Pseudoliparis swirei. The sequence goes on from NC_079411.1 coordinate 23,223,814, forward strand.
TCTTAAAGCAACATACTCTGGGTTTTACATGCTGAAGCCCAGTTATCACAGATTGTGAATATTTTGTGCCGTTGACCATTTTTCACAGCAGACCATGAGCTTCAGGTTCAATTCACTCCCTTTTGAAAGTTGCTTTAACAGTTAACCTTGTAGATATGAAAACCTTGAGATGGCTAATCTACTATGTTTTCAATTTATGACATACATTAAAACATCAGTAACGCTTTGCGGATGCTGCTGACTCAAGTGTCGGATGTCCGAACTTCCTTGAACAGGCCACAGCGAGCGATTTCAAAATGGTCTCTGCTCATATTTACTGTCTGCACTACCACATGAACATTATGCTATATTTTTATAAATAAATTAGCATAACAAAAGGTTGACTTTCATGGATTTACTATTCAATTTGAGTGCCAATGTTCCTAGGTTGCAGAAAGGACTAAAAACATGACTAATAACTTAATATAACTAGCATTGTATTCTGTTAACTATGTGTCGATGCACCATGTTTGACAGGCAGATTTCTGGCTTGCTGGGTTTTGAACATACAGCTACACATTCTTCTCTTCATTTTGACATTTTAGTCAACATGTCAGCATGAGGCCTGTTTATATTGTGTCTTTCCTTGATGGATCAATGCCTTTTGGAAAACACAGCATTGCCAGTTTGATGGCTTGTAGTTAAAAGCCAACATTCTTTGTCCCTCCAGGGATGAGGCCTAAAGAGAAATCCCAAATTTACTAAATTTAATATTAGAGATGAACTTTAATGTGGTCGGTGCTTCGACAGCCTCTTTCCCATATCCATCCTGTGAAAACAAGGAAAGGGGGGAGCTGCATTCCTCTAAACAACTCCAGACAAGAGGTCCGTATCTATTCTTGGACACAACTCCCGCGTCCCACACTTTCATGATCCCCACCGAGGTGGTGACATCTTTTTTTCCCCCAGAGAGTTATGTATACATGTGTCCTGGGTAGGGATGGGAATCGAGAACCGGTTCTGTTTTAGAACCGGTTCCCAGTGAACCGATTGTTTGGGATCGTCAGCCAACTTCTTTAACGGTTCTGCTAACGGTCCTCTGTGGCGTTGCGCATGCGCAAACTTTTTTTTATTTCTTCTTCAGACTGCAGCAAACATGGCAACTAGGCAGAGGCGTTCTAAAGTTTGGCTCTATTTCACACGACAAAAAGTGCTAGTGTGAGGTGAGTGTGCTCACCTGTGTGCGCGCATTACGGCTGAGCGCTGCGCGCGCAGACAGCTCGACACGGAGCAGCGCGTGCGCTCTGATCGTTCTCTTAATGAAGTATCGATACTAAAAATATGCTAAATCACATCGTGTTTAACGTACGGGTACTTTGTTAGCATCGCTGCACCGTGCAGCGTGACAGCAGCAGATGTAGCGGGCTAACATTCAAGCTAACCTAACTTCCCAAACGCTGTGGACATCTGAACGCTGATTGGCCGAGACGCGACACGTCCCATCAAAGATGTTTTATTGCGAAGAGCACCACTTCACATTTTCTCCGCGTCTCACTGTAATCTCAACGGCAGCGGGCCAGGTGAAAAAAATAATAAATCGGAACGCGTCTCTGATATTGTTCAGGGGGCCGGTCCAAATGTGGAGGCGCCGGGCCGTAGTTTGGGGACCACTGGTCCAAGGTAAACTCCTCCAAAGTGATCATAACCACTCACTGTGTGAAGCCATTTGCCTTTATTGTGTGGAGTCGATCAAGTTATCTTCTGTCCCTTCGTTTGAAGCATACATTTGAGCTCCGGCATTGGTCTCCCATTATTGATCACTTCACGTTTGGATAGTAATTTCTAGGAACATGTTTAAATTAAACAGAATACATTTTATTTAAGTTATGTAAAGTTTTATTTTAAGTTCAAGAGTAATATGTATAAATGTTTTGGGTTATTAAAAAAAATGTAAATGTGTATGTATACATACTGTGCATGGCATGCAGCATATAGAAAATTATATAAAAGAAAATTAATGTAAATAAACCCGTTTGTGCTCTTTTTTCACCTTGCCCAATAATAAATCGAAAAAAATCGATAAAAAAATCGAATCGATATAGGAATCGATAATATCGCAATCGAAAATTAAAAATCAATTCTCCCTCCCCTAGTCCTCTTCATCTTCATTTGTGTAGGCATCATCCCAAATCAAGTTGTTTTTTCCAGTTTGAGTTTTTTTGGGCAACATGGGGAGAAAAGCAACACAGTCATAGTAGTGTTTGCCAATGCCAACATCAATCAGTGGGATTCAGCATCGCGCATCAAGAAATGGACACAGATTAGAAATAGAGAGAGAAGAATGTGGATGTGCCCTGTAATATGGCGCTGTCAAGATTGACTGTTTTACTTAAGCCAAAGAATCACATCTTGAACTGTGGAAAAATATCTTTTATATAATAGCATACATTCTTGGATTAGATTTTCCCTGTAGTTCTAAATAAACATGTCATATTAAATATTTTTGATTTGATTTACATCAGATGTTTGGTCACTGTGCATCCTCTCCAGAGGATGTTAGTGGAAATTCCCCCAGAGTGGAACGAGGTCTGGATCTTATAATGTTCAGTTGTTCTCCAAACACTCTGACATGTAAGATGCGGTAGCTGCATGTTCTCTGCTGCGAAGCATTAAGTGTCAGTGATGTCTTCAATTTATGCACCGTTTGAAATGTGTTATGCATCTTTTACATACTTTAAAGGAAGCACAATGAAAAGACCAGCTAAATGAAACCATATGTTCCTACTTTCCCTCCCTAGTCTTACAATTTCTGTTTTATTGGTTAATTTCAAGGTCTCTGTTTCTGCGGACGACTTTATTTTGTGTGACTGAAACGATTGAAAAACTAAATTAGAAAACTGGAGTTTAATATCCAAGTCGTCAAACTATGCGATTCATCAATAGAAAAAAAGAAGATCAAGTCACTTGTGTACTGTATAATCTGGTTATCATTAGCCACATATATCTCAATAATTACTGTCTGGATTGCCATGACATTCGGGGCAGATGTTCACGTGGCCCTCAGAGTGAAAACTTTAAGAATGTTGCTGATCCCGAAAATGTTCCAACACTTTGTTTTACGACCAAATACCTTATAAACTGCTAAACTAATTATGCCAGCATGATACAGACGGTGGATATTGTAAATACTATACATGCTGAACATTAGCGCGTTAGCATGGTCACTGGGAAATTGGTATGCTAATGTTAGCATTGAGCTCAAGTGCAGCATTCACAGAGCTGCTACAGTAGGCTAGCAGGGCTTGAGCCTCTAATAGAAACACCATTTGAGAGGTCACTCTGAGTTGAATAGGACATATTGATTTAATGCGATTACTTACTCCTACAGATATAAAACCTGACAAAACAAGCAATGCTGACATTTAGCTTCAAATACAAGATGAAGTGAAGCTCCCTCGAGGGCTGAGAAAGCCATATGACTTGTAGCGTGATGGATCATCTGCTCATCTTTTTTGATACTGCTGCCAAGTGTTTTCTTGGCTGTAACAGAAGACACCATTTCATGTGCACTTAAGAATAGACATGTAGTCCTTCTTTTGATGGAAAGATAACTGACCCATTGAATTGAGCAAGTGACTGACATAAACAACACGAGACTGACCAAACAGGCTTCCATTAAAGATAGGGTTTTAGGTTAATGGTCAGGGTATGGTCGACATTTTCTCCTTTGCTTCACCGTTCCTACTTGGATGTCTCTGAGACATCAGTGAGTCGGCAATATTTTTTCCTACAGCGCTTTTGAAACTCTTGGATAATAAATGTTGTTTTTCATCTGAAGAACCAGATGCCAGGTAATAAAAGTATTGGAGAAAACATAAAAGGGAACTGACATGCAGTGGGCAGGTTAGTCAAAAGGTTAAGGCATTGATCTCCTTCAGAGAGGGAGAATTTAAAGCTTATTTTTTATAAAAAGAGTATCTTCATGGATTGTCATCAATGGGGATGACGACAACAAATAAATAAAAACTTTCTTTCAGCTTGAATGTACTTAAGTTACAACTTAAATTCTTTGTTTAATGACGATATAAATTATACCTTCATATGAAGGGTTTTTGTTTTAGTGAGATTGTTTACTGGTGTTGTCATTCAAGATTCAAGATGTTTTATTTGTCACATACACACACAGGGTGTGCAGTGAAATGAAAGTGGCAATGCTCAGCAGGAATGTGCAAGGGCAACAAGTACACACTACACACAATAAAAAACAACAACAATATTACAGTGTGTGTGTGTGTGTGTGTGTGTGTGTGTGTGTGTGTGTGTGTGTGTGTGTGTGTGTGTGTGTGTGGGTGTGTGTGGGGCAGTTGTGGGGTGTGGGTGAGGGGTTCTGTCTGGTGAGGTTCTGAAACCTGATCCTGTCTCAAATCTCTCTCTCTCAATCTCTCAGTCTGTTTGTGACGCCTACGTGACCTGCCAGCTGAAGCACAGCTGAAACAGTCTGTTGTTGGGGTGGTGAGGATCCTTCATCTGCCTGCCACCTCCTGGTGTACAAGTCCTGTGTACAAGTCCTGCAGGTTCAGGAGTGTAGTTCCAATAGTGCGTTCAGCCAGCACACCTTGAGCTGAGTGTCTCCTGTCCTGGAGCCAGTTCTCAACCTGCAGCCATGATGCTCAGGGACCTCTCAGCTCTCTCAAGTCAGAGACTGGAAGGACTCTCTGAAGCTTTAAACCCTGAGCTGCCTGAGCCTGGGCCTGGAGGCCTTGCCTTGCCTTTCTCTTTGTGTCTGTGTTTGTGTTGTGTGAGATGATCATCCATGTGGACTCCAGTTATTTATACCTATACCGCCTCTCCACAGTCCACCCGTTAATCCCCAGTTGTGAAGTGGTCCTCTCCTCTGTTGTTGTACCCTCCTCACCTCAATCAGCTCTATGTTTCATGATGCTTCTGGATGAGGCTGTTGTCCTGGCACCAGTGTTCCTCAGGTAGGGCTTCCATCAGGTTATCCCGTCGTTGCACCAATGTCGTCTCCAACTTCATGTGTCACATGAAACTGGATGATGGTGTTGGAGCTGAACATGCCCACACAGTCATGTGTGCTGGGGGCTGAGGGGGGGGGGGTGGGGGTGTTCAGGGGGAGGTGAGAGGGGTGAGGATTTGGAGATGTGTCCCACCAACCTGTGGGCTGTCAGTCAGGCCAGGGGGAACACAGGGAGGGGGGACCAGGGGGTGTTCATCAGTCCCAGCATCAGCAGCTTAATCAGTAGTCTTGAGGGGTGAACTGCTGAACAAGTATAATCAATGAACAGCAGTCTCACACCTGGCCCCAGAGAGAGAGAGTGAGGTGTGCAGTACTGGGTGGTCAGTGGTGAGAGGAGGGATCTGTGCGCACCTGGAGGGTTGGGCAGCTTGGAAACTGAGGCGCAGATGTAGTCGAAGGAGCAGGAGGAGTCATTTCATTCACCACGGTGAGGGCCACCTTGGCCACCGGTCATACATGTGAGGTGATTGCATTGTGACAATATGGAGATAGCATTCTTGGAAGGGGGATGAGGCGAGATGAACATAGGAGGGAGGGGGAATAAGGACTCAGCCAGGAGCTAGTGACTGTTGAGGTTCTACGCCTGCCTGGTTATGCCATCTGGTGCCCAGCACTCCTCATGTGCCGCCCAGATATGCCATCTGGACCTGCAGCTTTCACACTGTGTGTGTGTTCACAGTCACCTCGGTCCCAGCGGTGCTGGCTCACAGAGGTGTGTTTGTCCGCCTGTTTCAGCGCGCTGTTTGTTGTTTGCCTTGAATTGCACCGTTAGCGCTAGCGGCGGTGTCGTCAATGAGGATAGTCGGATAGCCTCCATAAAAAGAGAGTTCAGGTAGGTCCGCTCGGATGTCCTGGATGTGACCATAGCGCCTGCCTGGTGCCCTGTGTCCCCTTCTCCTCCTGCCTCCACTGCTGCGCCCTTCCTCTGCGCTCTGCAGTCCATCTTCCAGCCACCTTGTCTCCATACATCGCTCTGCTCCCTATGTGCTTATACCGCTGCCTTGCGATGGCGTTTCGGCAATGTGATCGATCACTCAATGACGAGGGGCTCCGGCTTGGCTTCTAACTTTTGATACGTCAACCACGATTTCCGTTGGTTGTTACTAAGACTTATTCGTTGCTATGACATGAGTGCTATGAGCGTTGCTGCTACTGGGAACTGGATTGCTCATGTCTACTTCCGCGGCCACTGGCGTACATATCTGGCTGATCTCTCGATCCTCGAACGCCGCTCTCGTCCTCAACCTCTTAGCATGATTTTTGCGCCCGGTTTCAGAAAGAGGCGCGGCGGTAGATCTTTGAGCGGCGAGCAGGAGGGAGAGAAAGCATGCTCTGATTTCTTGTATGGCGTATAGAGGTGGTTCTCTCTTCTTGGTAACTTGTAGCTTATGTGCTTGCGCCTGGTTGTCTGCCTTTCTTTTCTTTCTAAAAATTTATTTTCAACACCACTGCCAGCGTATCCCATGTTTTTTTTTTTGCCCGACATAACACATCATGTACCATCGATGATGCTGCGCGTCGGTCCTGGGGTGGTGTGGGGATGGCATCGGGCTGGTGAGATGTGGTGCTGAACGAGGGGGAATGAAGAATGGAGATGAAAAGGCTTGTGGTTCCAGATGTTCGACTTGAGCGAGTTAAATGAGAAAGATGGGTCAGGTTGTCTTGTTATTCAAGAGTTCGACCCCAAGCCAACCTCAACCTTCGATTTGACTCCTCTCTCACTCAATGCGCGAAGGAGAGTTTCGGGAAAGAATCCCTTCGGAGATTGCAGAGACAGCGGTCAACCAAGTTGGGAAAAAGACAAAAGATATTCCAGTCCCTCATAGTCCCTCAGATCCTCCCTCTAACATCATCATCAATCTTCCAGAATCCGCATCGCGTTACGTTATGTCATGTGAGGTTGAGATGAAAGCGATGGCAGGCATCGAGTCTGTGTTCTGCGCTCCGTTTCCTTTTGTTCGATGCCGTTTCTCCCGTATCTGCGGCTTGTGTTGGTCATGTCATTTACTGTCTTTTTCGTTCTGTTCCGTGGAAACGCCGCTGAAAAATGGGAAAAAATGATTGTTGGAAAAAGTGGAAGTTTATGTGTTTATGTCAAGTTTATGTCCAAAGTGTGCTGGCGTGTTTGTGCCAAAATTGCGCGCATAAAAAAAAAAAAAAAAAAAATTAAAGCAAAAGCCTAAACTGTTTCTGCCGATGTGTTTGTGGCAAACTGGACACCTGCCATCAGTGGCAGGTTTCCCTCTGCGGTGATGTGGACAGGACACTTAGAAATAGCTTTCAGATGAGTGAGAAATTGCACCGGGAAAAATAATTGCCATCATTCATCTAAAACCATGGCTTCAGTCTAATTATCTCACAAGGGAGTCAAAGGAAAATGACTTTTTGTTCCAAAAAACAGTCAATCATTTTGACTATTTACTGTAAAAATGTGATCATTTGTATGTGCATTTGAAAAGTAAACACTTGCATCCAGAGATTTCTAGCTGAAGTGTCTGGAAGAAAAGACATGCATGCTTGTTATCTGATAAGAAGCAGTTGTGTGTGTGTGTGTGTGTGTGTGTGTGTGTGTGTGTGTGTGTGTGTGTGTGTGTGTGTGTGTGTGTGTGTGTGTGTGTGTGTAAAGGGTGTCTGGGCAATAGAGTCTGCGATGACTATGATACAGTACATTCCTCGCTGGCATTCACCAACCTTTTAATTCCTCTGTAGCATTAAATCTGATTGTAATAGCTTATTTTGAGCCTTTAGGCCCGACGAGGCGGGAGGTCCTGATGTCGAATCGTTGCGCTGCTCTGTACACGGCAACATGGAAACAATTTGATTTAATTGAATGATCCCATTAACTTGAATACATCTTTTTACCGAGGTTTCTTTAGCCTAAAAGTATCGTCATCACTAGCGGACAGTACTCTGAACCGCCGCGTCTGGCCTTCTGTTTACAGTGGCGTCGTCGAGTGATGAGCAAGGAATGAATCCTTGATTCTTCCTTTCATCTATTTTCTGAAATCAATATCTATTTTGTTTATCACGTGTTGCTGTGTATAGTGTTTTCAGAATCCATGTACTTGTAAGCAGAGATGGACAACCTGACATCACACGACAATCTAAACAAAGCTACAGTAGAGTTCTTTGTCTCCGTCCTGTAACATCGACCCTTCATTTCCATCTTCTCCAGTAGCTGGAGACCCACAATGCACCTTTGGTCAACGTGTTGGAGCCTGAATGGAGCTCAGCTGGGTCAAGTGGCTTTGACCTCTGAGTGTTGAAACTTGACGGAGATATCAGTCTATGTAAACACACCGTTTTGACTCTGACCTAGTTTGTATTGTTTTTAAGTTTCATTATCTTCCATCTTTTGGTTTTCTTTTTCTTTTTCCTGTTCTGGTTTTTGTTGTTGTTGTTGTTGTTGTTGCTTGTACGACATTTTATGTTTTGATCCATATATGTGTGTACTGTCTGTGTGCCTGTAATAGTTGGGAGGGGGCGGGGTTAAAGGGTTAGGGGAGGGGTTAAGGGGTTAGGGGAGGGGCCGTCCAACTCCTCATCTCAGAGGAGCCTACAGACCTCGGTCTTTGGACGGTCCTCCATTCGTACATTTTGTTGTTAATGTCTGTCAGTATGTACACGTTATGTATGTACCTATGGAAATAAATTACTTACTTATACACTTAAAGTTTGATTTTGCAATCAGCCGTTAAAGGAGCTTCATCTACTGGAAATGGATTCTACATTCAGCCGCTGTGAGAGTCACTTGTTGCTTTTTTGAGAATGTGGCGTCGGAGCAATCACACAGTTCAATCATGAGACACTCCTCAGATAAAGAAAAGATAATAGTTCATTATAAACAGATATGTGAAGATAAAGTCTTTGGCGCTTGGACTCTACACAGGGTTTTGTAACGGAGTCTGACCCGATCAGGAACAAGATATATCCCCCAATGGAGTCCAGACCTGGTGGTGATGGTGCTGATGAGGCTGATGGGATGATGAGTTGATGAAGCAGATGCACCTGCGAGGTGGAGGTGTGTAACGGCAACGTGAAAGAACTGAAGATTCAGAGAGTCATATTTAAAAGAAAGAGCAGCACAATGAAAGGCTAACAATGTCATTGTTTTGTTGTGCTTGTTGGATCCAGCTGGATTAAACCGCTGATGTCCTGATTGACGGCCTCGAGAACTGACAGCGAGTGAATAATGAGTGAGCGTCTGTGAGAAGTGATCGTCAGATGTATGAGAAATAAACTTCTAACCTAATCACACCAGAGTGTATCCTTCCTGAGTGAACTTACGCTTCATATAAGTTGTTTAGGCTTTTTATTACACTTTCACGTCGCTTCCTCTTCGGTCTCAAAGTCCAACCTGGGACATGTTTGAAATCCCCAAATGAAAGTAGATGTATATGGGGTCAGATCAGTCTCAATAATTGCAAATGCACACAGATTCACGAATGCAAACACAAAGATTCACAAATGCGCGCAGAAGAATTCACAATTCAATTTACAAATGCACACAGAAGGATTTACAAATAAATTAGACTCTCAAATGCACGCAGTTTTTGAAGGTACATAAAGGTGATGAAGGAAAACGAATGAATTGCCGTTTACAGTTTCTCCAAAGTCTCTTCATACACAACTTATATGACTGCAGGCACATTGAACTGAGGCGAAACAACTTGCTCGTGATCCTTGTGGATGACGGTAACCACGTTAAGATGAGGAAGAGTGTCGGTCACGGAACGCTTCGCTCTAGTCTGAAAATACATCGTCATTTGTCTCAATCAATGGGACCAAATTTCATTTAACTTCACTTTTTCTTCCTTAGACGTTAAACAGGTTGCTGAAAGGTCAACAGGGAAATTCGGCTAACGACACATTACCTCACAAAGTGCACCGGCCATTTGTCTTTCTTCCGAGTCACTGTGAATGGCTCGTTAATCTAAATACAATCTACACTAATGCGATTTGAACTGTCGCTTCATCGAGTGACAACGATCATTCTACATTCTCCAGCGCTGCTTTTCAGGAAGAAAAAAAAAGCCTTATCTCATCACGAAGCTGTGAAAAAATGAAAAAAACTGGTTTGACTTGATGGATCGCAGATAGTAGCTTTATTATCCATATCCAGAGGTTAATACAGCAATATTGGAGGTAAATGATCAAGAAGCGGGGCTGCCCTTGTCTGGGCAGGCTTGATAAATCTGCTCCTGTCAAATGCAATAAATGTGTCCTGCAGAGGAAGAATTTGGGGAAGTGTGACACGAGGGAAAGTGATGACAACGTTAAGACCGCAGTCCTTTGTCACACATGTCCAGATTCATAAACTCCTTCTGACATGAGCATATCCAACGGTGAACGATGTTGTTCTCTGTGCTCCCCTTCTCTCCAGAGATCATCTCTCCGTTCCCCTCACTCCAGTTCAGACGGCCTCTGGCCAACAGCGGCTCGAGGAGAAGGAGTTTGTTTTGAAGAAGATGTTTAACTAAGACTCCCCAGTCTGCTTTGTCACACAGACCAAGATAGATAGACGTCTGATGGACTTTGTTCAGATAACAGAATTAACTTGCGGGGGGGAACGCACACTGCAGGGTCTGCGCACACACATGCACAAGTGCAAGCTCGTAATGTGTGCACATATATGTGAGCGCTAGTATTTCCCATGTTGTTGGGACTTGCCTTGCTTGTGGGACAACATGCATGTCCCCATAATGTAAATCATTACATGTTAGAGTCAAGACTTGGTTTAACCCTCTGAAGTCTAAGCCCGCTACAGTGCGTTTTGACAGCTTTACGTTTTTAAAATCTGTATATCTCCGCGACAATACGTCGCCGAGATACGTTTAAAATACTGGATGAATCCGGAGGATTTCCTCTTCCGTTTACTTCTCTACCGTAAGCTCCTCTGCGATTCACGAGAAAGATAGGGGGACGAACGTGTCGGGTGACGCGGCACCGAGTACTGTGATTTGCCAATGCGGTTGTCCGTCAACATTTTGCGGAGAAAAACAACCAATGAACACTCAAGAAATCACAAGGACCTACCCACCTCCCAGGTGAAGCTCATTTGCAGTCTGTCAGTCAGAGAAGCCATAGAACACGGCGCGAATGGACTTCACAACAATATAATGTATAACACATTTATTTGAAGAAAAAAAAATGTAATGGTCATTTTTTATTTGCACACACCCCATGAATCTTTATCTGCAGTATGAAGTCATTTCTCAGTCCCATCTTTATCATTTTGGTGAATGTGTGACGGACCACATAATTTCTACTCCAAAAACGATAATACCATTTTTTTGTTTGGACATTTATTTACATGTATCTAGCATTGTATTCAAATATTTCACTGCTTTTGTGACCCTATGACCTTTGGTAAACCAATTTCAAACACCAAAACAGTTCGTCCACATGAGTAAAGGTGTGTTTTCAGAAGAGATATGAAGAATTTTTACATTTTCAGCTTTAGGGCCATATTTTTTCTTTCCACTTGTACCTGAGGACAATTGTGCCTCATTATATAGATAGCTGAGATTGTTCTGGAATTTTTTTTATTTTTTTATTTATATTTTATTAGTGTTCAGTCTCACATACACATATTGACATTTTTCAGATTCTTTGTATAAAGAGATGTAAAAAACAAAAAAAATAAACACATATGCAAATAAAGAAACAAAAACAATACCATAGTAACAAAACTATAAAATAAAGCAGGGAGAAATCATTTTCTATAGAGTAAAGAAATACAGTCAGGCCATTTATCTGTGACATAGTTGCACCACTTTTGCCAGTGCTTAAGAAATGTTTCCGTTCTTTGGTTAACATGGGCTGTAATCTGCTCCATTCTGTAGATCTCTGTCACAATGTCTCTCCATGATGTGATTGTTGGACACTCTGGTAATAACCATTTTCTGGTAATAGACTTTTTACTGGCCACCAGCATTGCATTTATCAAGAGTCTGTCCCCTTTCGGCCAGCTTTGAGGTATATTTCCAAGGTACAGAATCTTAAAGTCCAAAGGGATGTCCTCGTGAAAGATGTCCTGTAAAGCATTGTGTACCACTTTCCAAAAGTTTTTAATGATGGGACAGTCCCAGAAGATGTGGTAGTGGTTTGCGCTTTGGTGTCCACACTTTCTCCAGCAAACAGGAATGTTATCGCTATAATGAGATGTCTGAGATGGTGTAATGAAGTATCTTATACAATTTTTCCAGTTAAACTCTCGCCAGCTCATTGAACTGGTACATTTCCATTGATACCCCCATATTAATGTCCATTCTTCCTCAGAAATATCTATCCCAGATTCCTTTTCCCATTTTACTTTAATGTATGCTGTTGAATGAGTTTTAAGCTCTAGTTAGCATTTATATATGGCTGATATTGCCCCTTTATTGCAATTTGACTTGTATGCTCTTTTAAACAGTTCTATGAGACTGGAGTTTACCTCTGTTACCTTTTTAACATTTTCATTGACAAAATGCCGCAACTGTAGGTATCTAAAGAAGTCCTGTTTCTCTAAAAGATAATTTTCTTTAATCATTTCAAAACTAAGCAGTTTGTTTCCCTTCATAATATTGCATAAAGCTGTTAGTTCTGGAATTTTTGATGTATAACACATGGGTATGTGTCATATGCAAAAGCCTTTTGAAGGTGAATTTAATTTTGTTTGTAAAATCGAGAAAATGACCCCAGACTCCAGAGGGTTAAGGTGAGGACAAGTTGGGTTTGGTGTGTGTGTGTGTGTATGTGTTGCTTTGTTTTCGACACCTTGCAAATGTTTTGGCAATTTCACGAATAAGGCATATTTTTACCCATTCTTGACTTTTATTGGTTTATTTTTACGTACGTTTAAAACAAATTTCAATATTAATGTTCGAACACGACAGAGACACAATCAAAACTGTTTCAGATTCCAAATAAATTGTGTCATGTAGGCATTTTTATTTTTCATGAAATCTTTACACTGACTTGATGAAACAAAACGAAATGCAATTTAACAACTGGCCAAAACCACCCAACAGCTGAACATCGGTCACCTTCTCACCTTTAACCTCCGTCTGTTGCACTGACAGGATATTTATATTGTAATGTTGTTTTTGAGGCTGAAGTAAAACGATGTTGCGATCCTCTTTTTCCCACCGAGCAGTCGAGAGTCCAAGAGAGAAAGAAACGTGGCCTCGGTTCATGGGAACTTTCGTCTGTTCTTGTCTCTCTTAAATGTGGTGAAATTACAGCGAGTGACATTATGTAATGAGGGATACAATATATTAAATAAAGTCCAACCTGCTGGTAAGCAGTCATACACCTCTAAGTGGTGGATCATCGGTGACTTTTTGTGGAGAGCTGCTACTAAGAGCTCTTCTACTGATATTTAGATCAGTACATAGAACAGTAAATCATAATTACATGCATTTAGAAACCTGTTTGTTGACGTGTGCTGAATATAAAGGGGATGCACAGCCAGACAAACAGTCTCATGAGAGCAAAATACAACAAACTTTGTTTGTAACAGTTGGCATTTATTATTATTTCGTAAAAAAAGAAGATGAACTACAACATATCCTCTTTCCACAGTTCTCAGCAGCAGCTCTTTCAGTGCGTCACAAACAATAGCTGACCTTTAATTACACTTCGGGAACAAATAGTGAAATTCAGTCATATCAACAACCTAGTTGAGACAAATCTCCTGTCATGTTGAGACACTTAATTTCCTTCTTGTGGATGTGCAGCCTCCTCCCACAATCCCCTGCAGATGCCCTTCCCGGCCTTAAGGAAAGCCCAAACACAGAATCTGCCTCTGAGGCCCATTTTACAAACTCCAGCGACGACCGGGCAGCAGGAGATTGGACCTGGACGTCAGGAGATTGGACCTGGACGTCCTCAGGGGAGCAGCAGCCTCTTGGTGCCCAGCCAACAGCACACAGAGCTGGGCTGAAGCTGAGCGTGGTGCGGGGGATGAAGCGTCCTACTTAGTATACTGAGTTATTATCGTTGGGTTTGGTGATAGCTCATGATTTGAGAGATAGATGTGAAGTGTAGTTCGTATCTTAAGAAGATATGGTGCTGCCATGGGATTGTAAAGATAATTCAAAGAGTAAGCTAAGGCTTTAAGAAAAAGGTATCCTCACTTGAGATGTTAAATTACCACACACACGCACACAAAGTTACTATCTTAGTTATATTTCATTTGAAATAAAGAAACAGTGTGAAAACTTTTTTAAATGTGCGCGTATGAGACAATATGATGTGTGTGTGGTGTGTTTGTATGTGTGGCTGTGGTTTTGGTGTGTGTGTGATGTGGCTGTGTTGCGTGTGTGTGTGTGTGGCTGCGGTTTTAGTGTGTGTGTGTGCATGTGAGGCTCTGGTGTGTGTGTGGCTGTGTTGTATGTGTCTGTGGCTGTGGTTTTTGGCGTGTGTGTGTGTCTGTGGTTTTGGCAGTGGCGGGCCGTCAGGGCCTTCTAAGCCTTCTCTGAAGGCCTAAACATAATTAGAAAGTTAAAGCTATATTATCATTAAAAAATATATATATATATAACAAACTTTTATTTTCTTAATTTTTATTTTCTTATTGCACTATTGTCTTCCTCGTTTGCTGTGCTTTCATCCGGCATGTGGCTCTGGTGTGTATATGTGTGTGTGTCTCTGGTGTATGATTATTGCATCTTTTTGTAAACATGGCTTAATGTGAAAGACTAAAACGGAGCTAAAGGAGAATTTTTCTGTTACTATGATTTTCACAATAGCGGTGACGCCGTTCCTTTCACAACGAGGAAGGTGCACACAGGTGTTTCCACTTAGCGGCCTAATTACAACTCTTCCTGACAGCTTTATCATCCTGTTGGAGCGGTGCTGTGGTGGCCTGATTAATCCAGCTGTGATATAAATAGCCAGAAGAATTGAAAACGTCTTTGTGGGTGAGTCTTTACAGAAATATCAGTCAAAATATATTGATAAATGTCAAAAACGTGCATTTCAATGTGAGCATCCTCTTCATAGAAACATAATGTGACCACAGGTCTTTTCTCATACTTTAATGTCACAAGCGATAGTCGGGCTTAAGCAGTTACCGTCTTCAGCCATAAGGGAACAAATAAAAAATAGAAATGGAGATTTGCAGACACCATTACATTATATTGTCAGATTTTAGGAGATTATGTATGAGCTATTCTATTGTTCTATGATAAATGATTGTTTTTATAAAAACTGAAATGAGTAATGGAGAGTAAATTTATGATGTAAATTGTCAAGGAAAATGGAAAGCATTAACTGACTATGTTAATGTTCTTTGCTACAGTACACACAGGACACTCACTCGGACACACACACAGTTCTATGTTTCTCCTAGGTATTGGTATGTCACTGTTCCTCATTCCCTGCTCACTCCTGTGTTTGTTTGACACCATTTGTAAATAAACTGTCCCAGAGCTCATTTCCTGTAGAGTACAGTTAAGGGTCAGTCGGGGTCAAGGAAGTAGCGCATTAGCATGTTTTATGGGCCGTGCATCATGCACAAGCCTCTTTTTGATGGAACTTGGTGACGCTTCACAGCCACTTTGAGCCTCAACAAGTCTGATTCTCATTGGACAGAGCAGCGATGACAGCAGAAATCATTTAATCACATGTCTAAAAAAATACGCTGAATATGACTATTGACAGCTCCTTTGCGTCCAACACAGTTTATTCTCTATTAGTTATGAACTTCATGTTGCCAAGAGAGCCCATCATTCCAACATTCGCCATAACGAGTAATTTTCTCTGAAATTCTGCCTTTTTTTTACAGGACTAGAACAAGTTTGGGCTATTCTAGTGGTTTTCTTTGTTTCAGCAATTTTTAATAAATGAGCTTCAGGCCTGAGCTACACACCTTGAGCAGACAGACTATTACAGTTTAATATTCTTAAATGTTCTTGTTTTTTTTGGACATAGAGTATGTGCCCCCTGAACTCTTACTGGATTACCCTGGTGACACAACCGTGAAATTAAACAGGAAAAAATCAAATGAATACACAGGATTCCACTGCTGCACAACACATTTGAACAAGTGTCATGTCCCTTTTTTAAAGTGATTTCCTATCATTTACATTATGCACATAATCTGATTAATTTGAAGTGTTTGACGCTCTCTGAATGCATCCATGAGGGTTGATACTGTAATTGTAAGGATCAGATGTGAGACTACATTGATTGAGGAAAAAAAAGTTCTGCAAATGCTGTAAAGATTATGTTTGGTAACCATGATTCATACATAACTCGTATTTCTACTTTCTAATTAACAATTATTTTCATTCACTCTCAATTTCTAGATTAGGTCTTTGAATACTTATATAATACGCAGAAAATTCTCTGAAATATCATCGGAATTCTCATTTTCCTCCTTAGTACAATTCACTGTATGAAGACATTTCACAAGTTCCCTCTTCACATCATTTGAACTATACAGGCTATCGTGATCGTGTGTTTTAATAAAAGTATCATGCAAACGTAACAACATTGGTCCTCATAAATACAATCTTGCATTTCCCTTTTAGTGCCTTTCTTTCTCATAACCTCTGTTGTTGTGTGTAAGATAACCTTCGACCCGCAGCGAGTCTTTCAGCATGTACAGAAGTCACTCCAACTGCACCGAGATCTCTGATACGAGATTAAATGAAAATAAAAGAGGAAAACATGCAAACACGACTCTGCCTGTGTACTACAACGTACCTCCACAAGTTTAACTGACAAGTGCAATAAATCAAGGCGGGACCTTCCCGCTGAACCACGTCAGAACAAATGGATCACGCCAGAATGCTAATTCCCCACCAGCCTCTGTATAAACACTGTGATGGGGAGGAGGAGGAGGAGGAGGAGGGGTGAGGTACGGCGATGAGGGATGGTCAGGAATTCATGGGCCAGTCAGAGTGGGGAGGGTTTGGGGAAGATTATCGGAGAGATGATCGAGTTGACTAAATTTGATGACTCGGAGAAATTAAATAAAGGATTCTATTAAAAATCCCCTCGGCAATAAATCTTCACCCTCAGTGGGAATGAGGTCACACGGTCAACCGAGGCCCGACGTCGCTTTGATTCTACGTGAGGCGACGCATTACGTCGTTGGAGAAGATTCCAGATGTTTCATGAGGAGAACTCTCATTTCGTGGCAAACAGAAAATAACACAGAATCAGAAGCATGAGAAAAAAGGGAATCGGCGAGGTAATGAGTGAAGGAATTTGTGATTTATGAGGATTTGGGGTCAAAGCGCGTTTAAATACCCACAAGAAGTGAAATATGAACTGCTCAGCTGCCGTGGATGAAAACACCTCGAGTCTAAATGTAAAACACAAGATGATAACGCTGCGTGATGAGGACGCTGATGGGAAGGACTTAGGAGGAGGAATGATGTCATACAGTAACGGCGCTGATCGGTGAGGTGCTGCTGGTGGATAAGCTGCTAAAGTATGGGAACGAAGCATTAACGCTGACGTTACATATTATGCTCAGTGTGTTTCCTGATGCCGACATCCTCACAGATACACTTCTTATTTAACCTGGCAGCTAATCAGGAAGCCTCGTGTAATATAAACAGCATCAATACTTTCAGGAGCTGTGTGTGAGCATCACGTAGCGCGTCCTTCTCAAATGAAATGAAACTTTAATCTAACAGCCGAGGTGAGTCGAGCTGTCGGTGTTTATAACATGTTTCTTTTGGAGGATTTATATGTATTGGAACCAGGTTTTAGGATCTAGCTTCCCATTTTGGATATCTATCTTTAAGATATCTTTTTTTAATATATTAACCACTTGATAGTTTGTTTTTGTGATCCTTAGTTATTATTTTCATACACTACGTATCGAATACGTCTGTTTTTATATATTTTGTAGGCTTAATGTTTGAGTTAAATTTGACCCAAAACATCTAAAAATGAATTGTAACGGACTAACTTTTTTAATACAAGCGAACACGAGACTATTTAATCAGAAATCAACTCAATGAGGAGGAAAGCCAGGTGGCTGTAATCTCTTTGTTGGTGAAGAATTGTCAGTTTTAGTTTTTCTAAAACAAATTCTCCAACCAACCAGAAGCAGTTTATTCTCAGGATCATCATAAAATTATGACTAAAATATAAAATGTTCTCTCTCCTTGATCTAGTTTCTATCAGCTGGTAGGACGCACGTTTAAAATGAACATTTCACACTTTAATCTCAATGTGTCAAACGTATACATCTCAATGTATGTCAT
The DNA here is from genome assembly GCF_029220125.1 of Pseudoliparis swirei. Classification (NCBI taxonomy): domain Eukaryota; kingdom Metazoa; phylum Chordata; class Actinopteri; order Perciformes; family Liparidae; genus Pseudoliparis; species Pseudoliparis swirei. Next base: position 23,242,045 of record NC_079411.1, read on the forward strand.
TGAGTCTATCATAATACTACAATAAGGATTACAAGTATACATCTTTAACTTAATAAAAAGCTATAGGTTCAAATGAAAGTGAAAACAAAGTGAATGTTTTTACCCCAGCAGCTGATCCCCCCCCCCCCCCCCCCCTCATCATGATAAATCGGGTAATTTCCTCCACGGTGTTAATATGTTAGTTTTGAGTTGTAATATTACCCGTCTAATTCCCATGATGGCTGCCACAGACGGAGTTGGTTTATGCGTACTGCTCTGCTCAAATAAACCTCTTAATGCCTCCAAACAGAGAGCCAGGAGGGATGTGAAAATTAACAGACCTTAAAGAAGTTTAGAAGGCTAAGAAACACATAAATCAACCTTCATAATAAAGCAGTCAGTCCCTCTGTGCCTTTCTTCACTGGACGCTGACTTAACTGTGTCCTTCAGTGAGCTGCAGATACGCAGGCGAGCTCTGACCCCTGGTGGAGGACGGGTCAAGGTGAACACGCAGAAAGAGGGTCCGCTTCTCTGAGTTCCAGTTTTTAGTTAATATTCTCCGTGTCTAAATGTGTGAAAAGTGAAGGCAGTAGAGATTGAGTCTCGTTGTTCCATCAAAGCTGTATCTGGATGGCGTGTGTGAGAGCTGGTGAATATCACCATGCATCTCAGATTAAACTAAATTAAGTTACAACAACACACAATGTTGGAGCTATTGATTTTTTACATTTGTATTTAGTTTTATCGTAAAGTAATATTGATTATTCATTGCTTAGTTAGGTTATATTTACCTTTGCATTGAAAATGCGTAAGGTTATGTTTTGATCGCCGTGTATTTATTTATTTGTGTGTTTGCGTGTTATTCACATACAGTGCATCCGGAAAGTATTCTGCAGCGCTTCACTTTTTCCACATTTTGTTATGTTACAGCCTTATTCCAAAATGGATTAAATTCATTATTGTCCTCAACATTATACACACAACAACCCATAATGACAAAGTGAAAACTGTTTTTTGTAAATTTTTGCAAATCTGTTAAAAATAAAGAACGAAAACATAACATGTACATAAGTATTCACAGCCTTTGCCATGACACTCAAAATGTAGCTCAGGTGCATCCTGTTTCCACTGATCATCATTGAGATGTTTGATTTGATTCCACTTGTGCTAAATTCAGTTGATTGGACATGATTGAGAAAGGCACACACCTGTCTATAAAAGGTATCACAGTTGACAGTGCATATCAGAGCATAAACCAAGCCATGAAGTTCAAGGAATTATCTATAGACCGCCGAGACAGAATTGTATCGAGGCACAGATCTGGCGAAGGGTACAGAAAGATTTCTGCAGCATTGAAAGTCCCAATGAGCACAGTGGCCTCCATCATCCGGAAATGGAAGAAGTTTGGAACCACCAGGACTCTTCCTAGAGTCGCCCAGCCAGACTGAGCGATCGGGGGAGAAGGGCCTTAGTCAGGGAGGTGACCAGGAACCCGATGGTCACTCTGACAGAGCTCCAGCGTTGGTCTATGAAGAGAGGAGAACCTTCCAGAAGGACAACCATCTCTGCAGCACTCCACAAATCAGGCCTGTTGGGTAGAGTGGCCAGACGGAAGCCACTCCTCAGTAAAAAGCACATGACAGCCCGCCTAGAGTTTGCAAAAAAGCACCTGAAGGACTCTCAGACCATGAGAAACAAAATTCTCTGGTCTGATGAAACAAAGATTGAACTCTTTGGCCTGAATGCCAAGCGTCATGTCTGGAGGAAACCAGGCACTGCTCATCACCTGGCCAACACCATCCCTACAGTGAAGCATGGTGGTGGCAGCATCATGCTGTGGGGATGTTTTTCAGCGGGAGGAACTGGGAGACGAGTCAGGATTGAGGAAAGATGAATGCAGCAATGTACAGAGACATCCTGGATGAAAACATGCTCCAAAGCGCTCTGGACCTCAGACTGGGGCGACGGTTCATCTTCCAACAGGACAACGACCCGAAGCACACAGCCAAGATAACAAAGGAGTGGCTTCGGGACGACTCTGTGAAGGTCCTGGAGTGGCCCAGCCAGAGCCCGGACTTGAACCCGATTGAACATCTCTGGAGAGATCTGAAAATGGCTGTGCACCGACGCTCCCCATCCAACCTGATGGAACTTGAGAGGTTCTGCAAAGAAGAATGGGAGAAACTGCCCAGAAATAGGTGTGCCACGCTTGTGGAATCATACCCAAGAAGACTTGAGGCTGTAATTGCTGCCAAAGGTGCTTCAACAAAGTATTGAGCAAAGGCTGTGAATACTTATGTACATGTTATATTATTCCTGATGGCGCCGCGGACGGTCGCCTCGGTGTGTTGGTGCGCGATGTTTTTTGTTGTTTTCGTTTTAAATACTGTTTTCTGCTGGGATTCCCAGAGCTCTTTCACCAGAGAAGAGCTCTTGAACATCAGGGGAACAACTCCAGCGGATTTACTTCCAACGTTTTTAACTTCTGTGGAGTTACTGGACATTTTTGTAAAAGGTGTGCTCACCTTCGCCACGCGGTGAGACGCCGCGGAGAGGGAACGCTCAGGGCGCTTATGCGGCTACGGAAACGGGATCTCGTACAGCGCTGCGGGCATATTTCTCTCAACGTCCGCTCACTGTGCAACAAACTGGACGAACTCCAGCTGCTGGTGGGGAGAGACAGAGACTTCTCCTCATCCTCCGTTCTGTGCTTCACGGAATCATGGCTTAGTGGCTCGATACCAGACTCTGCGCTCCAGCTCGCTGGCTTCCAGCTGTTCCGAGCGGACCGGGTCACGGAGCTCTCCGGAAAAAAAAAGGGTGGAGGAATCTGCTTTTACCTCAACAACGGCTGGTGCAGCGACGTAACGGTGATTCTACAGCACTGTTCGCGGACCTGGAATGCTTTATCATTCACTGCAAACCCTTCTACTCCCCACGTGAGTTCGCTTCATTCATCCTGGCCGGAGTTTACATGCCGCCGCAGGGGAACGTGAACGAGGCACAACAGACCCTCGCCGAACAGATACGGTGTGTGGAGCGGACCTTCCGGACTCTTTAGTTATTGTACTCGGGGATTTTAACAAAGGAAACCTCAGCCACGAACTCCCTAAATATAGACAGTTAATTAAATGCCCTACCAGAGAGAAGAGCATTCTGGACCACTGCTACACAACAATCAGCAGGGCCTATCACGCCGTCCCTCGAGCTGCACTGGGAAACTCTGACCACGTCATGGTTCATCTGATTCCCTCATACAGGCAGAGACTAAAGCTCTGCAAACCTGTGGTGAGGAAGTTCAAGAAGTGGACCAGTGAGGCTCTGGAGGATCTGGGCGTGCTTTGACTGTACTGACTGGGATGTCTTCAGGACTGCTACCAACAGCCTGGATGAGTACACAGAGGCTGTAACTTCCTACATCAGCTTCTGTGAGGACAGCTGTATTCCATCCAGCTCCAGGGTGAGTTATAACAACGACAAACCCTGGTTCACAGCGGAGCTCAGGAAGCTAAGACTGCAGAAGGACCAGGCATTCAGGAGTGGGGCCAAGGACCTGTACACAGAGTCCAAATACAGGTTTAGCAAGGCGGTGAGAGATGCTAAACGACTGTACTCTGAGAAACTGCAACAGCAGCTCTCAGCAAACGACTCTGCTTCTGTCTGGAGAGGGCTCAGGCAGATCACCAACTACAAGCCAAAATCACCCCACTCCATGAACAATGTGCTTCTGGCAGGCAGGCTAAATGAGTTCTACTGCCGCTTTGAAAGACAATGGAGCAGTCCTGAGACAATCCCCACAGCCCCACCAACAAGCCACAGACCATCAGCCCACCCTCCCCAGCCCATCAGGGCTCACACCTCTGGAGCACCCTCCATCAACTCAGCGACGCCCCTCGTCATCCTGGAGAGAGCCGTCAACAGGCTGTTTAAAAGCAGAACCCCGCAAAGCAGCGGGCCCGGACTCCGTCTCCCCTCCACCCTGAAGCACTGTGCTGACCAGCTGTCTCCGGTGTTCACCGACATCTTCAACACCTCCTGGAGACATGCCACGTTCCAGCCTGCTTCAAGGCCTCCACCATCATCCCGTCCCAAAAACCCAAGATCACAGGACTCAATGACTACAGGCCCGTCGCCCTGACCTCTGTGGTCATGAAGTCCTTGAACGCTGGTCCTGTCACACCTCAAGACCATCACCGACCCACTCCTGGACCCCCTGCAGTTCGCCTACAGAGCCAACAGGTCTGCAGACGATGCAGTCAACATGGCCCTTCACTACATCCTCCAGCATCTGGACTCCCGAGGAACCTCGCCAGGATCCTGTTTGTGGACTTCAGCTCTGCCTTCAATACAATCATCCCGTCCCTGCTGCAGGACAAGCTCTCCCAGCTGCACGTGCCCGACTCCACCTGCAGGTGGATCATAGACTTCCTGACCGACAGGAAGCAGCACGTGAGGCTGGGGAAACACGTCTCAGGCTCCCGGACCACCAGCACGGGGTCCCCAAGGCTGTGTTCTCTCCCCTCTGCTGTTCTCCCTGTACACCAACAGCTGCACCTCCAGTCACCAGTCCGTCAAGCTCCTAAAGTTCGCGGATGACACCACCCTCATTGGACTCATCTCTGGTGGGGACGAGACCGCCTACAGGTGGGAGACTGACCACCTGGTGACCTGGTGCAGCCAGAACAACCTGGAGCTCAACGCTCTGAAGACAGTGGAGATGGTTGTGGATTTCAGGAGGAATGCAGCCCCACCCGCCCTCTCATCCTGTGTGACTCCCCCGTCGACGCTGTGGAGTCCTACCGCTTCCTGGGCTCCATCATCTCCCAGGACCTCAAGTGGGAGCTGAACATCGGCTCCATCTCCAAGAAGGCCCAGCAGAGGATGTTCTTCCTGAGGCAGCTGAGGAAATTCAACCTGCCAGGGAAGATGATGGTACAGTTCTACACGGCCATCGTTGAGTCCATTATCTGCTCCTCCATCACCGTCTGGCACCCTGCAGCCACAGCCAAAGACAAGCGCAGGCTGCAGAGCATCATCCGCTCGGCCGAGAGGGTTATCGGCTGCAATCTGCCTTCCTCCAGGTCCTGTTCACTTCCAGGTCACTGAAGCGGGCCAGAAAGATTGTCGCCGACCCTCCCACCCTGGACACTCCTGTTCGAGTCCCTCCTCGGGAGGAGGCTGCCGTCCATCATGACTAAGTCCACCCGCCACAACAAAAGCTTTTTCCCGTCGGCGGTCGGGCTCATCAATGGAACCCGGGACTGACTGACTGTCACCCCCAGGACTACCACCTCTTCTTCCACCTTCCTCTCTCCTCCTTCTTCCCGCTCCTTCCTCTTCCTCCTCCTCCCTCTTCCTCCCACTCCTCCTCCCTCCTCCTTCTTCTTCCCTCCTCCACACACGTCACTTTAACATGCACTTTAACTAAAACACACCACTTGAAGCACACACCCAAACACTCTCACATTATTTGTTGTCTTTCCGTCGCGTTGATTGTTGTTTGTTTGTCATGTCCAAATGTTGCACCTTCCACCAAAAAAAATTCCTCGTTTGTTTGTGAAAACATTCTTTGGCAATAAACCTGTTTCTGATTCTGATTCTGATTCTGAAATCCACGACCCAGACGATCCATCAGGCAGATAGGATCTATGCCGTCTCATAGGGTCCGATGACCCCATGAGACGTAAAGTCAAAAGGACTTCCGGGGAGAAAGCAGAGTTAGTAACGTGTGATTGAGAGATGAAAATTCATCCTTAAGGAGAGAAAAAAGAGGAGATAGGTACTCAGTGCATCCTAAAACGTCCCCCGGCAGCTATAAGCCTATAGCAGCATATCAAGGGGCTGGACCAGGGCAAACCTGATTCAGCCCTAACTATAAGCTCTGTCAAAGAGGAAGGTCTTAAGTCTACTCTTAAACGAGGTGACTGTGTCTGCCTCCCGGACTGAAATTGGAAGCTGGTTCCATAAAAGAGGAGCTTGATAACTAAAGGCTCTGGCTCCCATTCTACTTTTAAGACTCTAGGAACTACAAGTAGTCCCGCATTTAGTGAGCGTAGCTCTCTAGTGGGGCAATATGGTGCGACAAGCTCCTTAAGATATGATGGAGCATCACCAATCAAGGCTTTGTAGGTTAAGAGAAGAATTTTAAAAGTGATTCTTGATTTTACTGGGAGCCAGTGCAGAGCAGCTAGTGCAGGAGTGATGTGATCTCTTTTCTTAGTTTTAGTGAGAACACGAGCTGCAGCATTCTGGATCAACTGGAGGGACCTAAGAGATTTATTAGAGCAGCCTGCTAATAAGGAGTTGCAGTAATCCAGTCTCAAGTGAACGCGTGAACCAATTTTTCTGCATCTTTTGAGACAAGATGTGCCTGATTTTTGAAATATTACGTAGATGAAAGAATGCAGTCCTTGAGATTTGCTTTACGTGGGAGTTAAAGGACAAGTCCCGATCAAAGATAACGCCAAGATTCTTTACAGTGGTGTTGGATGCCAGGGCAATGCCGTCTACAGAATCCACATCACCAGATAATTGATCTCTGAGGTGCTCAGGGCCGATTAAAATTACTTCGGTTTTGTCTGAGTTTAACATCAAGAAGTTGCAGGTCATCCATGTTTTTATGTCTTTAAGACATGCTTGAATTTATCGAGTTGGTTGCTCTCCTCTGGTTTTATCGATAAATATAGTTGAGTGTCATCTGCATAACAATGAAAGTTTATGGAGTGTTTCC